>NC_091320.1:519150-596650 GCF_038502225.1 Cherax quadricarinatus
GTAGTCACAGTTGTCACAGTTGTCACAGTAGTCACAGTAGTCACAGTTGTCTCAGTAGTCACAGTTGCCACAGTTGTCACAGTTGTCACATTTGTCACAATTGTCACAGTTGTCACAGTAGTAACAGTTGTCACAGTTGTCACAATAGTCACAGTTGTCACAGTAGTCACAGTTGTCACAGTAGTCACAATTGTCACAGTAGACACAGATGTCACAGTAGTCACAATTGCCACAGTAGTCACAATTGCCACAGTAGTCACAGTTGTCACAGTAGTCACAGTTGTCACAGTAGTCACAATTGCCACAGTAGTCACAATTGCCACAGTAGTCACAGTTGTCACAGTAGTCACAATTGCCACAGTAGTCACAATTGCCACAGTAGTCACAGTTGTCACAGTAGTCACAATTACCACAGTAGTCACAATTGCCACAGTAGTCACAGTAGTCACAATTGCCACAGTAGTCACAATTGCCACAGTAGTCACAGTTGTCACAGTAGTCACAGTGTCACAGTAGTCACAATTGCCACAGTAGTCACAGTTGTCACAGTAGTCACAATTGTCACAGTACTCACAATTGCCACAGTAGTCACAGTTGCAACAGTAGTCACAATTGCCACAGTAGTCACAGTAGTCACAATTGCCACAGTAGTCACAGTCTCACAGTAGTCACAATTGCCACAGTAGTCACAGTTGTCACAGTAGTCACAATTGCCACAGTAGTCACAGTGTCACAGTAGTCACAGTTGCCACAGTAGTCACAATTGCCACAGTAGTCACAGTGTCACAGTAGTCACAGTGTCACAGTAGTCACAGTGTCACAGTAGTCACAGTGTCACAGTAGTCACAGTTGTCACAGTAGTCACAATTGCCACAGTAGTCACAGTGTCACAGTAGTCACAGTTGCCACAGTAGTCACAATTGCCACAGTAGTCACAGTGTCACAGTAGTCACAGTGTCACAGTAGTCACAGTGTCACAGTAGTCACAGTGTCACAGTAGTCACAGTTGCAACAGTAGTCACAATTGCCACAGTAGTCACAGTTGCCACAGTAGTCACAAT
The DNA here is from genome assembly GCF_038502225.1 of Cherax quadricarinatus. NCBI lineage: Eukaryota > Metazoa > Arthropoda > Malacostraca > Decapoda > Parastacidae > Cherax > Cherax quadricarinatus. Next base: position 520,212 of record NC_091320.1, read on the forward strand.
TGCCACAGTAGTCACAGTGTCACAGTAGTCACAATTGCCACAGTAGTCACAGTTGTCACAGTAGTCACAATTGCCACAGTAGTCACAGTGTCACAGTAGTCACAGTTGCCACAGTAGTCACAATTGCCACAGTAGTCACAGTGTCACAGTAGTCACAGTGTCACAGTAGTCACAGTGTCACAGTAGTCACAGTTGTCACAGTAGTCACAATTGCCACAGTAGTCACAGTGTCACAGTAGTCACAGTTGCCACAGTAGTCACAGTTGCCACAGTAGTCAGTGTCACAGTAGTCACAGTGTCACAGTAGTCACAGTGTCACAGTAGTCACAGTGTCACAGTAGTCACAGTTGCAACAGTAGTCACAAATGCCACAGTAGTCACAGTTGCCACAGTAGTCACAATTGCCACAGTAGTCACAGTGTCACAGTAGTCACAATTGCCACAGTAGTCACAGTTGTCACAGTAGTCACAATTGCCACAGTAGTCACAGTGTCACAGTAGTCACAGTTGCAACAGTAGTCACAATTGCCACAGTAGTCACAGTGTCACAGTAGTCACAGTGTCACAGTAGTCACAGTGTCACAGTAGTCACAGTGTCACAGTAGTCACAGTGTCACAGTGGTCACAGTGTCACAGTAGTCACAGTTGTCACAGTAGTCACAATTGCCACAGTAGTCACAGTGTCACAGTAGTCACAGTTGCCACAGTAGTCACAATTGCCACAGTAGTCACAGTGTCACAGTAGTCACAGTGTCACAGTAGTCACAGTGTCACAGTAGTCAAAGTGTCACAGTAGTCACAGTGTCACAGTAGTCACAGTGTCACAGTAGCCACAGTGTCACAGTAGTCACAGTGTCACAGTAGTCACAGTGTCACAGTAGTCACAGTGTCACAGTAGTCACAGTGTCACAGTAGTCACAGTGTCACAGTGTCACAGTGTCACAGTAGTCACAGTTGTCACAGTAGTCACAATTGCCACAGTAGTCACAGTGTCACAGTAGTCACAGTTGCCACAGTAGTCACAATTGCCACAGTAGTCACAGTGTCACAGTAGTCACAGTGTCACAGTAGTCACAGTGTCACAGTAGTCACAGTGTCACAGTAGTCACAGTGTCACAGTAGCCACAGTGTCACAGTAGTCACAGTGTCACAGTAGTCACAGTGTCACAGTAGTCACAGTGTCACAGTAGTCACAGTGTCACAGTAGTCACAGTGTCACAGTAGTCACAGTGTCACAGTAGCCACAGTGTCACAGTAGTCACAGTGTCACAGTAGTCACAGTGTCACAGTAGTCACAATTGCCACAGTAGTCACAGTGTCACAGTAGTCACAGTGTCACAGTAGTCACAGTGTCACAGTAGTCACAGTGTCACAGTAGTCACAGTTGTCACAGTAGTCACAGTTGGTTTTTCAGTGAGACGCTGAAGACAAGTTACAAACTACACTAAAGGAATTTGTGAGTAAAAGTTTAGTGCGACATGATCTATAACACACCAAGTTAATGAGTACAACCAGGTGAGTACAACCAGGTGAGTACAACCAGGTGAGTACAACCAGGTGAGTGCATCCAGGTGAGTACAACCAGGTGAGTACAACCAGGTGAGTACATCCAGGTGAGTACAACCAGGTGAGTACAACCAGGTGAGTACAACCAGGTGAGTACAACCAGGTGAGTACAACCAGGTGAGTACAACCAGGTGAGTACAACCAGGTGAGTACATCCAGGTGAGTACAACCAGGTGAGTACAACCAGGTGAGTACATCCAGGTGAGTACAACCAGGTGAGTACAACCAGGTGAGTACAACCAGGTGAGTACATCCAGGTGAGTACAACCAGGTGAGTACAACCAGGTGAGTACATCCAGGTGAGTACAACCAGGTGAGTACAACCAGGTGAGTACAACCAGGTGAGTACATCCAGGTGAGTACAACCAGGTGAGTACAACCAGGTGAGTACAACCAGGTGAGTACAACCAGGTGAGTACAACCAGGTGAGTACATCCAGGTGAGTACAACCAGGTGAGTACAACTAGGTGAGTACATCCAGGTGAGTACAACCAGGTGAGTACAACCAGGTGAGTACAACCAGGTGAGTACAACCAGGTGAGTACAACCAGGTGAGTACATCCAGGTGAGTACAACCAGGTGAGTACAACCAGGTGAGTACATCCAGGTGAGTACAACCAGGTGAGTACAACCAGGTGAGTACAACCAGGTGAGTACAACCAGGTGAGTACAACCAGGTGAGTACAACCAGGTGAGTACATCCAGGTGAGTACAACCAGGTGAGTACAACCAGGTGAGTACAACCAGGTGAGTACAACCAGGTGAGTACAACCAGGTGAGTACAACCAGGTAAATACATCCAGGTGAGTACAACCAGGTGAGTACAACCAGGTGAGTACAACCAGGTGAGTACATCCAGATGAGTAAAACCAGGTGAGTACAACCAGGTGAGTACAACCAGGTAAATACATCCAGGTGAGTACAACCAGGTAAATACATCCAGGTGAGTACAACCAGGTAAATACACCCAGGTGAGTACAACCAGGTAAATACATCCAGGTGAGTACAACCAGGTGAGTACATCCAGGTGAGTACATCCAGGTGAGTACAACCAGGTAAATACATCCAGGTGAGTACAACCAGGTGAGTACATCCATGTGAGTACATCCAGGTGAGTACAACCAGGTGAGTACATCCAGGTGAGTACATCCAGGTGAGTACAACCAGGTGAGTACATCCAGGTGAGTACATCCAGGTGAGTACAACCAGGTGAGTACAACCAGGTGAATACAACTAGGTGAGTACAACTAGGTGAGTACAACCAGGTGAATACAACTAGGTGAGTACAACTAGGTGAGTACAACCAGGTGAATACAACTAGGTGCGTACAACTAGGTGAGTACAACCAGGTGAATACAACTAGGTGAGTAAAACTAGGTGAGTACAAATAGGAAAGTACAACTAGGTGAGTACAACTAGGTAAGTACAACTAGGTGAGTACAACTAGGTGTGCACAAACAGGTGAGTGCAACTAGGTGAGTACAACTAGGTAAGTACAACTAGGTTAGTACGACTAGGTAAGTACAACTTGGTGAGTACAACTAGGTGAGTACAACTAGGTGAGTACAACCAGGTGAGTACATCCAGTTGAGTACAACCAGGTGAGTACAACCAGATGAGTACAACTAGGTGAGTACAACTGGGTGAGTACAACTGGGTGAGTACAGCCAGGTGAGTACAAACAGGTGAGTACAGCTAGGTGAGTACAACTAGGTGAGTACAACCAGGTGAATACAACTAGGTGAGTACAATTAGGTGAGTACAACTAGGTGGGTACAACCAGGTGAGTACAACTAGGTGAGTACAACTAGGTGAGTAGATCTAGGTGAGTACAACTAGGTGAGTACAACTAGGTGAGTACATCTAAGTGAGTACAACTAGATGAGTACAACTAGGTGAGTACAACCAGGTGAGTACAACCAGGTGAGTACAACCAGATGAGTACAACTAGGTGAGTACAACCAGGTGAGTACAACCATATGAATACAACTAGGTGAGTACAACTAGGTGAATACAAACAGGTGACTACAACAAGGTGAGTACGACTAGGTGAGTACAACTAGGTGAGTACAACCAGGTGAATACAACTAGGTGAGTACAATTAGGTGAGTACATCTTGGTGAGTACAACTATGTGAGTACAACTAGGTGGGTACAACCAGGTGAGTACAACTACGTGAGTACAACTTGGTGAGTACCACTAGGTGAGTGCAATCAGGTGAGTACTACTAGTTGAGTACAATCAGGGGAGTACACCTTGGTAAGTACAACCGAGTACAACCAGGTGAGTACAACTAGGTAAGTACAACTAGGTGAGTACAACTAGGTAAGTACAACTAGGTGAGTATAACCAGGTGAATACAACTAGGTGAGTACAACTAGGTAAGTACAACTTGATGAGTACAGCTAGGTGAGTACAAATAGGTAAGTACAACTAGGTAAGTACAACTAGGTGGGTACAACTAGGCAAGTACAACTAGGTAAGTACAACTAGGTGAGTACAACTAGGTGTGTACCACCAAGTGAGTACAACTAGGTGAGTACAACTAGGTAAGTACAACTAGGTGAATTCTACTAGGTAAGTACAACTAGATGAGTACAACTAGGTGAGTACAACTAGGTAAGTACAACTAGGTAAATTCTACTAGGTAAGTACAACTAGATGAGTTCAACTAGGTGAGTACAACTAGGTGAGTACAACTAGGTGAGTACAACTAGGTGAGTACAACCAGGTGAGTACATTCAAGTGAGTACAACCAGATGTGTACAACCAGGTGAGTACAACCAGGTGAGTACAACCAGATGAGTACAATTAGGTGAGTACAACTAGGTGAGTACAACCAGGTGAGTACAACCAGGTGAGTACAACTAGGTGAGTACAACTAGGTGAGTACAACCAGGTGAATACAACTAGGCGAGTACAATTAGGTGAGTACATCTTGGTGAGTACAACTAGGTGAGTACAACTAGGTGGGTACAACCAGGTGAGTACAACTATGTGAGTACAACTAGGTGAGTACATCTAGGTGAGTACAACTAGGTGAGTACAACTGGGTGAGTACAACTAGGTGAGTACAACCAGGTGAGTACAACTAGATGAGTAAAACTAGGTGAGTACAACTTGGTGAGTAGAACCAGGTGAGTACAACTAGATGAGTACAATTAGGTGAGAACAACTAGGTGAGTACAACCAGGAGTACAACCAGGCGAGTACAACTGGGTGAGTGCAACTAGGTGAGTACAACTAGGTTAGTACAACCAGGTGAGTACAACTAAGTGAGTAAAACTAGGTGAGTACAACCAGGTGAGTACAGCCAGATGAGTAAAACCAGGTGAGTACAACTAGATGAGTACAACTAGGTGAGTACAACTAGGTGAGTACAACTAGGTGAGTACAACCAGGTGAGTACATCTAAGTGAGTGAAACTAGGTGAGTACTACTAGTTGAGTAAAACCAGGTGAGTAAAACCAGGTGAGTACAACTAGGTGAGTACAACCAGGTGAGTACAACTAGGTAAGTGCAACTAGGTGAGTACAACCAGGTGAGTACAACTAGGTTAGTACAACTAGATGAGCACAACCAGGTGAGTACAACTAGGTGAGTACAACCAGGTGAGTACAACTATGTGAGTACAACTAGATGAGTACAACCAGGTGAGTACAACTAGGTGAGTACAACTAGGTGAGTACAACCAGGTGAGTACAACTAGGTGAGTACAACTAGGTGAGTACAGCTTGGTGAGTACAACTAGGTGAGTACAACTAGGTGAGTACAAACAGGTGAGTACAACTATGTGAGTACAACTAGATGAGTACAACCAGGTGAGTACAACTAGGTGAATACAACTAGGTGAGTACAACCAAGTGAGTACAACTAGGTGAGTACAACTAGGTGAGTACAACTTGGTGAGTACAACTAGGTGAGTACAACTTGGTGAGTACAACTTGGTGAGTACAACCAGGTGAGTACAACTAGGTGAGTACAACTAGGTGAGTACAACCAGGTGAGTACAACTAGGTGAGTACAACTAGGTGAGTACAACCAGGTGAGTACAACTAGGTGAGTACAACTAGGTGAGTACAACTTGGTGAGTACAACTAGGTGAGTACAACTAGGTGAGTACAACCAGGTGAGTACAACTATGTGAGTACAACTAGATGAGTACAACCAGGTGAGTACAACTAGGTGAGTACAACTAGGTGAGTACAACCAGGTGAGTACAACTAGGTGAGTACAACTAGGTGAGTACAACTTGGTGAGTACAACTAGGTGAGTACAACTAGGTGAGTACAACCAGGTGAGTACAACTATGTGAGTACAACTAGATGAGTACAACCAGGTGAGTACAACTAGGTGAGTACAACTAGGTGAGTACAACCAAGTGAGTACAACTAGGTGAGTACAACTAGTTGAGTACAACTTGGTGAGTACAACTAGGTGAGTACAACTAGGTGAGTACAACTTGGTGAGTACAACTAGGTGAGTACAACCAGGTGAATACAACTAGGCGAGTACAATTAGGTGAGTACATCTTGGTGAGTACAACTAGGTGAGTACAACTAGGTGGGTACAACCAGGTGAGTACAACTATGTGAGTACAACTAGGTGAGTACATCTAGGTGAGTACAACTAGGTGAGTACAACTGGGTGAGTACAACTAGGTGAGTACAACCAGGTGAGTACAACTAGATGAGTAAAATTAGGTGAGTACAACTTGGTGAGTAGAACCAGGTGAGTACAACTAGATGAGTACAATTAGGTGAGAACAACTAGGTGAGTACAACCAGGAGTACAACCAGGCGAGTACAACTGGGTGAGTGCAACTATGTGAGTACAACTAGGTTAGTACAACCAGGTGAGTACAACTAAGTGAGTAAAACTAGGTGAGTACAACCAGGTGAGTACAGCCAGATGAGTAAAACCAGGTGAGTACAACTAGATGAGTACAACTAGGTGAGTACAACTAGGTGAGTACAACTAGGTGAGTACAACCAGGTGAGTACATCTAAGTGAGTGAAACTAGGTGAGTACTACTAGTTTAGTAAAACCAGGTGAGTAAAACCAGGTGAGTACAACTAGGTGAGTACAACCAGGTGAGTACAACTAGGTAAGTGCAACTAGGTGAGTACAACCAGGTGAGTACAACTAGGTTAGTACAACTAGATGAGCACAACCAGGTGAGTACAACTAGGTGAGTACAACCAGGTGAGTACAACTATGTGAGTACAACTAGATGAGTACAACCAGGTGAGTACAACTAGGTGAGTACAACTAGGTGAGTACAACCAGGTGAGTACAACTAGGTGAGTACAACTAGGTGAGTACAACTTGTGAGTACAACTAGGTGAGTACAACTAGGTGAGTACAACCAGGTGAGTACATCTAAGTGAGTGAAACTAGGTGATTACTACTAGTTTAGTAAAACCAGGTGAGTAAAACCAGGTGAGTACAACTAGGTGAGTACAACCAGGTGAGTACAACTAGGTAAGTGCAACTAGGTGAGTACAACCAGGTGAGTACAACTAGGTTAGTACAACTAGATGAGCACAACCAGGTGAGTACAACTAGGTGAGTACAACCAGGTGAGTACAACTATGTGAGTACAACTAGATGAGTACAACCAGGTGAGTACAACTAGGTGAGTACAACTAGGTGAGTACAACCAGGTGAGTACAACTAGGTGAGTACAACTAGGTGAGTACAACTTGTGAGTACAACTAGGTGAGTACAACTAGGTGAGTACAAACAGGTGAGTACAACTATGTGAGTACAACTAGATGAGTACAACCAGGTGAGTACAACTAGGTGAATACAACTAGGTGAGTACAACCAAGTGAGTACAACTAGGTGAGTACAACTAGGTGAGTGCAACTTGGTGAGTACAACTAGGTGAGTACAACTTGGTGAGTACAACTTGGTGAGTACAACCAGGTGAGTACAACTAGGTGAGTACAACTAGGTGAGTACAACCAGGTGAGTACAACTAGGTGAGTACAACTAGGTGAGTACAACCAGGTGAGTACAACTAGGTGAGTACAACTAGGTGGGTACAACTTGGTGAGTACAACTAGGTGAGTACAACTAGGTGAGTACAACCAGGTGAGTACAACTATGTGAGTACAACTAGATGAGTACAACCAGGTGAGTACAACTAGGTGAGTACAACTAGGTGAGTACAACCAGGTGAGTACAACTAGGTGAGTACAACTAGGTGAGTACAACTTGGTGAGTACAACTAGGTGAGTACAACTAGGTGAGTACAACCAGGTGAGTACAACTATGTGAGTACAACTAGATGAGTACAACTAGGTGTGTACAACTAGGTGAGTACAACTAGGTGAGTACAACCAAGTGAGTACAACTAGGTGAGTACAACTAGATGAGTACAACTTGGTGAGTACAACTATGTGAGTACAACTAGATGAGTACAACCAGGTGAGTACAACTAGATGAGTACAACTAGGTGAGTACAACTAGGTGAGTACAACTAGGTGAGTACAACCAAGTGAGTACAACTAGGTGAGTACAACTAGGTGAGTACAACTAGGTGAGTACAACTTGGTGAGTACAACTAGGTGAGTACAACTAGGTGAGTACAACTAGGTGAGTACAACTTGGTGAGTACAACTAGGTGAGTACAACTTGGTGAGTACAACTAGGTGAGTACAACTTGGTGAGTACAACTAGGTGAGTACAACTTGGTGAGTACAACTAGGTGAGTACAACTAGGTGAGTACAACTAGGTGAGTACAACTAGGTGAGTACAACCAGGTGAGTACAACTAGGTGAGTACAACTAGGTGAGTACAACCAAGTGAGTACAACTAGTTGAGTACAACTTGGTGAGTACAACTAGGTGAGTACAACTTGGTGAGTACAACTAGGTGAGTACAACTTGGTGAGTACAACTAGGTGAGTACAACTTGGTGAGTACAACTAGGTGAGTACAACTAGGTGAGTACAACTTGGTGAGTACAACTAGGTGAGTACAACTAGGTGAGTACAACTAGGTGAGTACAACCAAGTGAGTACAACTAGGTGAGTACAACTTGGTGAGTACAACTAGGTGAGTACAACTTGGTGAGTACAACTAGGTGAGTACAACTTGGTGAGTACAACTAGGTGAGTACAACTTGGTGAGTACAACTAGGTGAGTACAACTAGGTGAGTACAACTAGGTGAGTACAACTAGGTGAGTACAACCAGGTGAGTACAACTAGGTGAGTACAACTAGGTGAGTACAACCTAGTGAGTACAACTAGGTGAGTACAACTAGGTGAGTATAACTTGGTGAGTACAACTTGGTGAGTACAACTTGGTGAGTACAACTAGGTGAGTACAACTAGGTGAGTATAACTTGGTGAGTACAACTAGGTGAGTACAACTAGGTGAGTACAACTTGGTGAGTACAACTAGGTGAGTACATCACTGTAGTTTGCAGTCAGAGATGTGGGAGTCGATGGTCATCTCTCAGGATGTTAAGAAACACCTGAAAATCCTTGATTATATCATAGTGTTAGTCACTGAGTGGTGGTGGTATCCCTCAAGTATACTGTTAGTCACTGAGTGGTGGTGGTGGTATCCCTCAAGTATACTGTTAGTCACTGAGTGGTGGTGGTGGTGGTATCCCTCAAGTATACTGTTAGTCACTGAGTGGTGGTGGTGGTGGTGGTGGTATCCCTCAAGTATACTGTTAGTCACTGAGTGGTGGTGGTGGTGGTGGTATCCCTCAAGTATACTGTTAGTCACTGAGTGGTGGTGGTGGTATCCCTCAAGTATACTGTTAGTCACTGAGTGGTGGTGGTGGTGGTATCCCTCAAGTATACTATTAGTCACTGAGTGGTGGTGGTGGTGGTGGTATCCGTCAAGTATACTGTTATTCACTGAGTGGTGGTGGTGGTGGTGGTATCCCTCAAGTATACTGTTAGTCACTGAGTGGTGGTGGTGGTATCCCTCAAGTATACTGTTAGTCACTGAGTGGTGGTGGTGGTGGTATCCCTCAAGTATACTGTTAGTCACTGAGTGGTGGTGGTGGTGGTGGTATCCCTCAAGTATACTGTTAGTCACTGAGTGGTGGTGGTGGTGGTGGTATCCCTCAAGTATACTGTTAGTCACTGAGTGGTGGTGGTGGTATCCCTCAAGTATACTGTTAGTCACTGAGTGGTGGTGGTGGTGGTATCCCTCAAGTATACTGTTAGTCACTGAGTGGTGGTGGTGGTGGTATCCCTCAAGTATACTGTTAGTCACTGAGTGGTGGTGGTGGTGGTATCCCTCAAGTATACTGTTAGTCACTGAGTGGTGGTGGTGGTGGTATCCCTCAAGTATACTGTTAGTCACTGAGTGGTGGTGGTATCCCTCAAGTATACTGTTAGTCACTGAGTGGTGGTGGTATCCCTCAAGTATACTGTTAGTCACTGAGTGGTGGTGGTGGTGGTATCCGTCAAGTATACTGTTAGTCACTGAGTGGTGGTGGTGGTGGTGGTATCCCTCAAGTATACTGTTAGTCACTGAGTGGTGGTGGTGGTGGTATCCCTCAAGTATACTGTTAGTCACTGAGTGTTGGTGGTGGTATCCCTCAAGTATACTGTTAGTCATTGAGTGGTGGTGGTGCTGGTATCCCTCAAGTATACTGTTAGTCACTGAGTGGTGGTGGTGGTATCCCTCAAGTATACTGTTAGTCACTGAGTGGTGGTGGTGCTGGTATCCCTCAAGTATACTGTTAGTCACTGAGTGGTGGTGGTGGTGGTGGTATCCCTCAAGTATACTGTTAGTCACTGAGTGGTGGTGGTGGTATCCCTCAAGTATACTGTTAGTCACTGAGTGGTGGTGGTGGTGGTGGTGGTGGTATCCCTCAAGTATACTGTTAGTCACTGAGTGGTGGTGGTGATGGTGGTATCCCTCAAGTATACTGTTAGTCACTGAGTGGTGGTGGTGGTGGTATCCCTCAAGTATACTGTTAGTCACTGAGTGGTGGTGGTGGTATCCCTCAAGTATACTGTTAGTCACTGAGTGGTGGTGGTGCTGGTATCCCTCAAGTATACTGTTAGTCACTGAGTGGTGGTGGTGGTATCCCTCAAGTATACTGTTAGTCACTGAGTGGTGGTTGTGCTGGTATCCCTCAAGTATACTGTTAGTCACTGAGTGGTGGTGGTGGTGGTGGTATCCCTCAAGTATACTGTTAGTCACTGAGTGGTGGTGGTGGTATCCCTCAAGTATACTGTTAGTCACTGAGTGGTGGTGGTATCCCTCAAGTATACCTGGAGACGGTTTCCGGGATCAACGCCCCCTCGGCCCAATCCGTGACTAGGCCTCTTGGTGGATCAGGGCCTGATTAACCAGACGAACCACAGCTTGGCTGATCAGGTACTGACTTTAGGTACCTGTCTAGCGCTTTCTTGAAGACAGCCAGGGGTCTATTGGTAATCCCCCTTATGTATGCTGGGAGGCAGTTAAACAATCTTGGGCCCCTGACACTTATTGTGTTGTCTCTTAGCGTACCCGTGGCGCCCCTGCTTTTCACTGGGGGGAATGATGCATCTCCTGCCCAGTCTTTTTGCTTTCGTACGAGTGATTTTCGTGTACAGATTTGGAACTAGTCAGTCTAGGATCTTCCAAGTGTATATTATCATGTATCTTTCTCGCTGTGTTCCAGGAAGTACAAGCCAAGGAACTTCAACCGTTCCCAGTAATTTAGGTGCTTTATCGAACTTATGTGTGTTGTGAAAGCTCTCGGAATATTCTCCAGGTTTGCAATATCACCTGCCTTGAAAGGGGCCTAGAGAGAACAAGGGATTTGAAGAGAATCATCATGGGCTTGGCATCCCTAGTTTTGAAGGTCAGAGAACCGACGTCACTTGCAGTCAGACAACCGACGTCACTTACACTCAGAGAGCCGACGTCACTTACACTCAGAGAGCCGACGTCACTTACACTCAGAGAACCGACGTCACTTACACTCAGAGAACCGACGTCACTTACACTCAGAGAACCGACGTCACTTGCATTCAGAGAACCGACGTCACTTACACTCAGAGAACCGACGTCACTTACACTCAGAGAACCGACGTCACTTACAGTCAGAGAACCGTTCTTCAGGTTTCTCCAACCTGATACCTGAAAATATTAGCAATATCACCAATATTAAGGTTTTGAAGAGGAAACTAGAGGTAGCGGTCCAAGAGCTAGACCTCACACCGGGCGGTCCAAGAGCTAGACCTCACACCGGGCGGTCCAAGAGCTAGACCTCACACCGGGATACCAACCACAACAAACAGAAGAAATTATAAACATTGTCGAGGAAAGACTTAATGAAAACGTAAGTAAACAAGAAGCAAGACAGACGATTACACAGGCAGTTGGAACGACCATTGACGGCGAACCTGTCCCTTCAGTCTGGAGGTCACTGCTGTGTGTCACAGTCTGGAGGTCACTGTTGTTAGTCTAGGCGCCAGTCTGTCCCTCGGACGTTGTGTAAGCAATGACCTGCACCAGCCAGCAGACACCTGTCTCCGCTGCTCTCACCTCAACACCTCGTCACTACCAGACAGCCAGTCCCTCTCATTACGTCATGAGTGAGTCATTATCACTTCACCAACACGCGCTCATTGCACCCGACTTATACAGCATCCTGGGTACGGCTTTATTCTGGCTGAGCGGCTGAGCAACACCGGCTCTTCCTGTGAGAGGCAACACCAACACAAAGTATTGCAGTAATTTCACGTGTTACCATTTCTTCACATTTATCTCTAATATAGAATATGGAGATTATATCTAAAATAATCAAATATTTTATTAACACTAAGAAACATTGGTTATTATTAAGTTACAGTCTCGTCAGATTTGTTGGGAAGAGTCTGTAAATTATTGGGTGATTGGCGACCTTGTGAGATTATGTTCCGGTGTTTGGCGACCTTGTGAGATTATGTTCCGGTGTTTGGCGACCTTGTGAGATTATGTTCCGGTGTTTGGCGACCTTATGAGATTATGTTCCGGTGTTTGGCGACCTTGTGAGATTATGTTCCGGTGTTTGGCGACCTTGTGAGATTATGTTCCGGTGTTTGGCGACCTTGTGAGATTATGTTCCGGTGTTTGGCGACCTTATGAGATTATGTTCCGGTGTTTGGCGACCTTGTGAGATTATGTTCCGGTGTTTGGCGACCTTAAGATATAATGTTCCGTCAACACACTTAACTTTTCTTATCATTGGAATCCCCATACAAAGTAACCTGGCAGAGTTACTTGTTACTTGTTACTTGTTACTTGTTACTTGTTACTTTCTCTGTAGACAAGTTTTACTTGACGTATTTATTAATGATGTAAAACAGATTTGCTAGTTCCTATTTATCTTATCCTTTCTTCAGACTAGTTTTTTCTCTTTTTAAACTTCTGTTTGAGAAAGGGAAAATATTCTCAGTATTCTCATTACTTGGTGCTGGTCTTTGTCATGTTTCCGGAGGCCTATGTCACAGGGAATCCTCAAAAGATTTATAGAAATATCTGTGTCCAGTGTGAGGCACAGGCGTGTCACAGTCAGGTTGTTTAGAGTAAGTGATGAAGATGACGAATTAGAGACATTTAATATGTCTGCAGTTGCAGTTCCTTGAAGATGAATAACAACAGGTTATTAATACTAATATACCTCTGGACTATAGTAGCATCAGTCTGCTCTATAACAACAACTATTCCTGTCCTCTCACTGACAGGGGTAAGGAAGCCATCACCGTACAACCTCCGTATATTATTATTATTATTATTATTATTATTATTATTATTATTATTATTATTATTATTATTATTATTATTATTATTATTATTATTATTATTATTATAAGTTTGCAGGTGTTGTATTTCTTCCAGAGAACTGAGAATAGAAATATGTCGAAGGTGAGGATTGTGCATAATTAGTTTCTTAGGAAGGTAGGTGGGCGTAGTGATATAATAAGCTGTTGTCTGTTAGGATGGTGGGAAGTGCTGTTGTTATCAAGCATCATACAGTTGGTGTGATACAAGCATCACACAGTTGGTGTGATACAAGCATCACACAGTTGGTGTGATACAAGCATCACACAGTTGGTGTGACACAAGCATCACACAGTTGGTGTGATACAAGCATCACACAGTTGGTGTGATACAAGCATCACACAGTTGGTGTGATACAAGCATCACACAGTTGGTGTGATACAAGCATCATACAGTTGGTGTGATACAAGCATCACACAGTTGGTGTGACACAAGCATCATACAGTTGGTGTGATACAAGCATCATACAGTTGGTGTGACACAAGCATCATACAGTTGGTGTGATACAAGCATCATACAGTTGGTGTGACACAAGCATCACACAGTTGGTGTGATACAAGCATCATATAGTTGGTGTGATACAAGCATCATACAGTTGGTGTGATACAAGCATCATACAGTTGGTGTGATACAAGCATCATACAGTTGGTGTGATACAAGCATCATACAGTTGGTGTGATACAAGCATCATACAGTTGGTGTGATACAAGCATCACACAGTTGGTGTGATACAAGCATCACACAGTTGGTGTGATACAAGCATCATACAGTTGGTGTGATACAAGCATCACACAGTTGGTGTGATACAAGCATCACACAGTTGGTGTAATACAAGCATCATACAGTTGGTGTGATACAAGCATCATACAGTTGGTGTGATACAAGCATCATACAGTTGGTGTGATACAAGCATCACACAGTTGGTGTGATACAAGCATTATACAGTTGGTGTGATACAAGCATCATACAGTTGGTGTGATACAAGCATCATACAGTTGGTGTGATAAAGCATCATACAGTTGGTGTGACACAAGCATCACACAGTTGGTGTAATACAAGCATCATACAGTTGGTGTGATACAAGCATTATACAGTTGGTGTGATACAAGCATCACACAGTTGGTGTGATACAAGCATCATACAGTTGGTGTGATACAAGCATTATACAGTTGGTGTGATACAAGCATCACACAGTTGGTGTGATACAAGCATCACACAGTTGGTGTGATACAAGCATCACACAGTTGGTGTGATACAAGCATCATACAGTTGGTGTGATACAAGCATCATACAGTTGGTGGGATACAAGCATCACACAGTTGGTGTGATACAAGCATCATACAGTTGGTGTGATACAAGCATTATACAGTTGGTGTGATACAAGCATCACACAGTTGGTGTGATACAAGCATCACACAGTTGGTGTGATACAAGCATCACACAGTTGGTGTGATACAAGCATCATACAGTTGGTGTGATACAAGCATCATACAGTTGGTGTGATACAAGCATCATACAGTTGGTGTGATACAAGCATCATACAGTTGGTGTGATACAAGCATCACACAGTTGGTGTAATACAAGCATCATACAGTTGGTGTGATACAAGCATCACACAGTTGGTGTGATACAAGCATCATACAGTTGGTGTGATACAAGCATCATACAGTTGGTGTGATACAAGCATCACACAGTTGGTGTGATACAAGCATCATACAGTTGGTGTGATACAAGCATCATACAGTTGGTGTGATACAAGCATCATACAGTTGGTGTGACACAAGCATCACACAGTTGGTTTGATACAAGCATCACACAGTTGGTGTGATACAAGCATCATACAGTTGGTGTGATACAAGCATCATACAGTTGGTGTGATACAAGCATCACACAGTTGGTGTGATACAAGCATCATACAGTTGGTGTAATACAAGCATAATACAGTTGGTGTGATACAAGCATCACACAGTTGGTGTGATACAAGCATCATACAGTTGGTGTGATACAAGCATCATACAGTTGGTGTAATACAAGCATCATACAGTTGGTGTGATACAAGCATCATACAGTTGGTGTAATACAAGCATCATACAGTTGGTGTGATACAAGCATCATACAGTTGGTGTAATACAAGCATCATACAGTTGGTGTGATACAAGCATCATACAGTTGGTGCAATACAAGCATCATACAGTTGGTGTGATACAAGCATCACACAGTTGGTGTGATACAAGCATCACACAGTTGGTGTGATACAAGCATCACACAGTTGGTGTGATACAAGCATCACACAGTTGGTGTGATACAAGCATCATATAGTTGGTGTGATACAAGCATCATACAGTTGGTGTGATACAAGCATCATACAGTTGGTGTGATACAAGCATCATACAGTTGGTGTGATACAAGCATCACACAGTTGGTGTGATACAAGCATCACACAGTTGGTGTGATACAAGCATCATACAGTTGGTGTGATACAAGCATCACACAGTTGGTGTGATACAAGCATCACACAGTTGGTGTAATACAAGCATCATACAGTTGGTGTGATACAAGCATCATACAGTTGGTGTGATACAAGCATCATACAGTTGGTGTGATACAAGCATCACACAGTTGGTGTGATACAAGCATCATACAGTTGGTGTGATACAAGCATCATACAGTTGGTGTGATACAAGCATCATACAGTTGGTGTGATAAAGCATCATACAGTTGGTGTGACACAAGCATCACACAGTTGGTGTAATACAAGCATCATACAGTTGGTGTGATACAAGCATTATACAGTTGGTGTGATACAAGCATCACACAGTTGGTGTGATACAAGCATCATACAGTTGGTGTGATACAAGCATTATACAGTTGGTGTGATACAAGCATCACACAGTTGGTGTGATACAAGCATCACACAGTTGGTGTGATACAAGCATCACACAGTTGGTGTGATACAAGCATCATACAGTTGGTGTGATACAAGCATCATACAGTTGGTGGGATACAAGCATCACACAGTTGGTGTGATACAAGCATCATACAGTTGGTGTGATACAAGCATTATACAGTTGGTGTGATACAAGCATCACACAGTTGGTGTGATACAAGCATCACACAGTTGGTGTGATACAAGCATCACACAGTTGGTGTGATACAAGCATCATACAGTTGGTGTGATACAAGCATCATACAGTTGGTGTGATACAAGCATCATACAGTTGGTGTGATACAAGCATCATACAGTTGGTGTGATACAAGCATCACACAGTTGGTGTAATACAAGCATCATACAGTTGGTGTGATACAAGCATCACACAGTTGGTGTGATACAAGCATCATACAGTTGGTGTGATACAAGCATCATACAGTTGGTGTGATACAAGCATCACACAGTTGGTGTGATACAAGCATCATACAGTTGGTGTGATACAAGCATCATACAGTTGGTGTGATACAAGCATCATACAGTTGGTGTGACACAAGCATCACACAGTTGGTTTGATACAAGCATCACACAGTTGGTGTGATACAAGCATCATACAGTTGGTGTGATACAAGCATCATACAGTTGGTGTGATACAAGCATCACACAGTTGGTGTGATACAAGCATCATACAGTTGGTGTAATACAAGCATAATACAGTTGGTGTGATACAAGCATCACACAGTTGGTGTGATACAAGCATCATACAGTTGGTGTGATAGAAGCATCATACAGTTGGTGTAATACAAGCATCATACAGTTGGTGTGATACAAGCATCATACAGTTGGTGTAATACAAGCATCATACAGTTGGTGTGATACAAGCATCATACAGTTGGTGTAATACAAGCATCATACAGTTGGTGTGATACAAGCATCATACAGTTGGTGCAATACAAGCATCATACAGTTGGTGTGATACAAGCATCACACAGTTGGTGTGATACAAGCATCACACAGTTGGTGTGATACAAGCATCACACAGTTGGTGTGATACAAGCATCACACAGTTGGTGTGATACAAGCATCACACAGTTGGTGTGATACAAGCATCACACAGTTGGTGTGATACAAGCATCATACAGTTGGTGTGATACAAGCATCATACAGTTGGTGTGATACAAGCATCACACAATAATTACATCACTAGAAATAATAAGCTCCAGCATCGCTGAAGTAAATCCTTTAGTACTAATGAATCTAACACCTTAGCCCCTTACTGAAGCCTCTCAGGTCAGACTGACGTATGTACAAGCAACCATCCTGTGTGATGGACTATGGCAACCATCCTGTGTGATGGACTATGGCAACCATCCTGTGTGATGGACTATGGCAACCATCCTGTGTGATGGACTATGGCAACCATCCTGTGTGATGGAGTATGGCAACCATCCTGTGTGATGGAGTATGACAACCATTCTGTGTGATGGAGTATGGCAACCATCCTGTGTGATGGAGTATGGCAACCATCCTGTGTGATGGAGTATGACAACCATTCTGTGTGATGGAGTATGACAACCATCCTGTGTGATGGAGTATGGCAACCATTCTGTGTAATGGAGTATGACAACCATTCTGTGTGATGGACTATGAGAACCATCCTGTGTGATGGACTATGAGAACCATCCTGTGTGATGGACTATGAGAACCATCCTGTGTGATGAAGTATGACAACCATCCTGTGTGATGGACTATGAGAACCATCCTGTGTGATGGACTATGAGAACCATCCTGTGTGATGGACTATGAGAACCATCCTGTGTGATGGACTATGAGAACCATCCTGTGTGATGGACTATGAGAACCATCCTGTGTGATGGACTATGAGAACCATCCTGTGTGATGGAGTATGACCATGCGAACCCTGGTGGTCGCATGTAAACTCTGGAGGTCTAATGTGAACCCTGGAGGTCTCATGTGAACCCTGAAGGTCTAATATGAACCCTGGACGTCTAATGTGAACCCTGGAGGTCTTATGTGAAAACTGGAGGTCTCATGTGAACCCTGGAGGTCTCATGTGAACCCTGGAGGTCTCATGTGAACCCTGGAGGTCTAATGTGAACCCTGGAGGTCTCATGTGAACCCTGGACGTCTCATGTGAACCCTACACGTCTCATGTTTACCCTGCAGGTCTCATGTTTACCCTGCAGGTCTCATGTGAACCCTGGAGGTCTCATGTGAACCCTGTAGGTCTTATGTGAACCCTGGAGGTCTAATGTGAACCCTGGAGGTCTAATGTGAACCCTGAAGGTCTCATGTAAACCCTGGAGGTCTAATATGAACCCTGGAGGTGTAATATGAACCCTGATCGTCTAATGTGAACCCTGGAGGTCTTATGTGAAAACTGGAGGTCTCATGTGAACCCTGGAGGTCTCATGTGAACCCTGGAGGTTTCATGTGAACCGTGGAGGTCTAATGTGAACCCTGGCGGTCTCATGTGAACCCTGGACGTCTCATGTGAACCCTACACGTCTCATGTTTACCCTGCAGGTCTCATGAGAACCCTGGAGGTTTCATGTGAATCCTGGACGTCTCATGTGAACCCTACAGGTCTCATGTGAACCCTGGAGGTCTCCTGTGAACCCTGCAGGTCTCATGTTTACCCTGCAGGTCTCATGTGAACCCTGGAGGTCTCATGTGAACTCTGTAGGTCTCATGTGAGCCCTGTAGGTCTCATGTGAATCCTGGAGGTTTCATGTGAACCTTGGAGGTCTCATGTGAACCCTGGATGTCTAATGTGAAAACTGGAGGTCTCATGTGAACCCTAAATGTCTCATGTGAACCCTGGAGGTCTCATGTGAATCCTGGAGGGTTTCATGTGAACCCTGGAGGTCTCATGTGAACCCTATAGGTCTCATGTGAATCCTGGAGGGTTTCATGTGAACCCTGGAGGTCTCATGTGAACCCTGGAGGTATCATGTAAACCCTGGAGGTCTCGTGTGAACCCTGGAGGTCTCATGTAAGCCGTGGAGGTCTCATGTGAACCCTGGGGGTCTCATGTGAGCCCTGGAGATCTCATGTGAACTCTGGGGGTCTCATGTTTGCTCTGGAAGTCTCATGTGAACCCTGGGGATCTAATGTGAACCCTGGGGGTCTCATGTGAGCCTGGAGGTCTCATGTGAACCCTGGGGTCTCATGTGAACCCTGGAGGTCTCATGTGAGCCCTGGGGTCTCATGTGAACGCTGGAGGTCTCATGTGAACCCTGGAAGTCTCATGTAAACCCTGAAGGTTTCATGTGAACCCTGGAGGTACCATGTGAGCCCTGGGGGTCTCATGTGAACCCTGGAGGTCTCATGTGAATCCTGGAGGTCTCATGTGAGCCCTGAAGGTTTCATGTGAACCCTGAAGGTCTCGTGTGAGCCCTGGGGGTCTCATGCGAACCTGGAGGTCTCATGTGAACCCTGGAGGTCTTATGTGAACCCTGGGGGTCTCATGTGAGCCCTGGGGGTATCATGCGAACCCTGGAGGTCTCATGTGAACCCTGGAGATCTCATGTGAACCCTGAAGGTTTCATGTGAACCCTGGAAGTCTCATGTGAACCCTAGGGGTCTCATGTGAGCCTTGGAGGTCTTATGTAAAAATAGGAGTCAAATTGGTTTACTGCCACCACAGTGCCCAGTTGCTCCCCCAGGATGCCACCCATAACAGTCACCTACACACCCAGGTATCTATGTACTGCTAGGTGAGCAGGGACAAAGTTTAGGCTAGCCAGGACATCATATCCAGGTCCCTTGGATTGTGAATGGCACTCAGTGCCACTGAGTTAAGCGAGAAGCTGATGACATCTCAGGGTAGCCAGCTGGCACTGGCTGAGACAGCTGGCAACACTAGACGCCAGACCGGAAACGGAAAGTAGGAGCCACTAGGGTGGTTGACACACGTCCAGCCACAACACTGTTGTTTACACAGTGTTTAACAATGTTAAGCTAAGGGTTCCTTACTTTGCTATTAATTATAACCCTATTTTTTTTAAAGTAATGGAGGGGTAAGCCAGTAGAAGGCCTCGGTCAGATAACCAAAAGCTCCAGCTGCGGGTCATCATGTCACTAAGACCGGCGTCAGGAAACACTTGTCATGTTGCTTGACAAAATTTACTAAACCTGACCTAACTTTATTTATCTAAATTAGCCCTTTTGAAAACCTTATTATTGTTATAGGACATACAAGTAGGGAATAGGATGAAGTGTGAGCCATCTGTGGGCCAGCTGTGGGCTAGTTGTGGGCCAGCTGTGGACCAGCTGTTTCATTTGGTCAACTAAGTAAGTAAGTAAGTAAGTAAGTTTATTCAGGTATACACAAATACAGTTACATAGAATTATTATACATAGCAGCATATGTGTAGAGAACCTGGGATAACCCAAAAAAGTCAGACAGAGTGACTTATTTCCATTGGGGTCCTTTTACCTTATTATTATAATATAAAAGGTTATAATATTTTCTTATTATTCTACAATGAAGATAACATCTTATTATCATACTAAAAAGACTATCTACTACACCAAGGTCATTAAGACTATCTACAATACGAGGGTCATTACTAGGAATAAGGTAAAATTTACACGTATGTTAGCTAAAAAATAGAAAATCATTCCCCTCCCTTTCTGTAGCTACATTCATCAGACACCTTTTGGCACTCTTCTTGAACTGGTTCATGCTATGACTGGCTTTGACATGTGCGGGAAGTCTGTTCCATTCCTTTATTGCTGTACAATAAAAGGTGTTTGAAGCCTGGCCACTGACTGTGGCTACTACAAAGTTGTGCTCTCTCCCCCTAGTACTATGATTGCTTTGGTTCCCAACCTTGACAAAATTGACAGCAAGATATTCTGGACACTGTTTGTGAGCAATTTTATAAACATGATTTAGCTTCAGTTGTTTTACTCTGTCTTCAACATTCAGCATATCCAACTGCTGTAATTCATCCTGGCCTACATGTTCTCTTGGTCCCAGCCCCAGGATGAATCTTACGATTTTGTTCTGGGTGATTTGCAGTCTATCTTTCAGTTTTTTTGTCAAGGCAGAGTACCAAGAAGAGCAAGCGTAATCCATATGGCATTGTATAAGGGCTAGACATAGGGTCCTGCGAGCCTCAGTAGGTAGACACTGTGCTTGTCTATACAGGAACTTCAGTCTGGCATTCGCTTTCTTTACTACACTGTTCCCTATCAATTCTCCTGACATGCATGGGTCAAAGGGGATTCCCAAATATTTTACTGATGAAACCAAAGTGATGGGCTCCCCATTACATTGAACATTAAAATTATTTACCCTTCTCAGTTTATGTTTCGTGCCAAAGAGAATGGCTTCAGTTTTCCCTAGGTGTAATGATAGTTTGTTGTCTACTAACCATTTGCTGCAGGACTCCAGTTCCAGTGTTAAAACACTAGCAATATCTTGTGGGTCTTTACCTGACACTAACAGAGCACTGTCATCTGCATACAGTAGGAGTTTGCACTTGACACTGATAGGCATATCATTGACATAACATAAGAATAATAAGGGATCCAGAATACTACCTTGGGAAACTCCACATGTTATCGGCAGGGGTTCTGATTCTGTTTTGTTGATTTTGACTATTTGTCTCCTGTTGCTAAGGTAGGACTTAAACCAGTCTACAGAACCTATACCGATAGCTTGAAGTTTCTTACATAATATATTGTGGTTGACAGTATCGAAGGCCTTTTGCAGGTCTAAGGTTACCATACCTATGAGGTTCCCCTTTGACATTTCAGTTCTCAGGTAATCCATCAGATTAATAAGGGAGGTGTCGGTTGAGTAGGATCTTCTAAAGCCCGATTGATAGCTATGGAGAATGTTGTTGTCATTAATGTACTTAACTACTTGAGAATACACCGCCCTCTCTAGAATTTTAGATATTATACTGAGTATACTAACAGGCCTATAGTTGCTTACATCAGACCTACTATTTTTCTTGAAGATAGGAGTAACTCTGGCCTCCTTGAACCCCTCCGGTACGGTATTAGTGGTGATTGATAGATTTATTATGTGAGCAATAGGGATTGACAGTTCAGAAGCACCATCTTTTAGGAACTTAGACGGGATGTTATCAGGGCCTGTGCTCTTAGTTGGGTTTAACCTGCTTAGTTCTTTTTGAATAAAGTCATGAGATACACTTACTAGTTGACAACTGTTTGGGGTTACCCCTTTATTGGTATAGTATGTTTGAAACTTTTCAGAGTCTGTGTTAAAGGTATTTGATGCAGCTGGTAGTTTACTTACTAGTGTTGATGCAACAGATGCGTAGTATGAATTAAAGCAATTTGCCACCTTAGATGTTTCGTGGCATACCTCATTATCGATAGTGAGTACTATGTTAGACCTATCTACTGGCTTATGGCTATACCCCAACTGTTTTAGTTATTGCCAGAGCTTTCTGGGGTTATGCTTATACTCTTCAATTTTTGAGCAGTAGTGCTTTGCCTTTGCTCCTTTTATAAGTCTCTGTACTCTGTTCCTCACCCTTTGGAATTCATTTAGTGCTGCAATATCCTGTCTGTTTGCTTTAAATCTTTTTAGCAGCTGGTCTCTGAATTTCATATTATCTAATATCTCAGTATTCATCCAGGGTTCAGTTCTTCGTTTAATCCTAACCTCTTTAACTGGTGCAATATTATCAAGGATGGTAGTGAACATTGTTTTGAATTTTTCCCAGGCATCGTTTACGTCCGTGCAACTTGTTATCTCTGTCCAGTCACAATTGTGTAGCCTATTTACCAGTGTTTCTTTACTGTAGTTTCTAGTTGACCTCATTTTTATTGTCCTGTGTAGGCCTATCCTATCCCTAGTGATTTTCCTGGTGCAGTAAATGATGAAATGATCACTAAGACCTGTGGTAATGACGCCTGACTGACTAATGTTCTCAGAGCGGTAACAAAGTATGTGGTCAATTAGGGTGGCTGAGAACTGCGTGATCCGGGTTGGAGTATTAATTAGTTGAGTGTAACTATTTAATCCTAGAATTTGCTTATACCTTTTGCATAGCCCGTTATTTTGCTGCTGAAAACAGATATTGAAGTCGCCCAGTATTATTGTCTCGCAATTGTTTTCAACTCCGGACAAGACTCTGGAAAAGTCTTCTAAGAACTGGTCCTGGGTAGGAGGGCGGTAACTAGTTCCTACTAAGATGGGTTTGGTCTTAGGAAGCAGCACTTCAAACCATAGAATCTCCAGTTTATTGTTATTTAAATCAGGTCTTGGGTTGTAAGCTAAGTCATTTCTAATGTAGGCACATACTCCACCACCCTTTCTGTTCCTATCTAAGCGTTTTATATTGTAACCATCTATTTTGACCTCGTCGTCAGTCACCGTATCATCCAACCAAGATTCAGAGATGGTTATAACTGCCGCCCTAATTTTGTTAGCTAGAATCCTAATCTCTGCCAATTTAAGAAGAAGTGATCTTGCGTTGACATGAATAAAGTGAAGGCCTGTTTTCATAAAACAATTATAATCATCAATATATGGCAATGGGTCATTTGTATTAAAATTAGGTAAATCAATGTCATCATTGCTAAAGGGTAACTGTGCCAAAGTGCATTTGTTACACACAAAATGAATTCTGGCACCGTTGCTATAATTGCACATACATCCATCATGCACCCACCCCTTACACATTTTACATAAGGTGCCTTTTCTGTTTTTAATGCGTACTTTAGTACAGTGTATGCACCTGTTTCGTAGTGTTTGAGATAATAATGGCTGTATTGTCTCACATTGACCTATGTATGCATTACATATGGAGTTAAGGTTATCATTCCTAGCTACTAGAGTCACTAGACCGTCATTATCGCCGTCATTTATCTGTCTGTTTTGCCTCTGCACAATAGTTTGAGGTCCTGGATTAATTTGGATATCACCACTTAAGAGCGCTACAATAAGAGCTGTTTTTGTTTGGGTATGTGGTGTTGCCATACCTTGCGGCGATAGTGATATTTACTTTTCTGGTAGGATGGCAACTGTTGGGCTTTTACTGTCCAGGGCGCTGTTACTCCATTCACCTTTTCCAGCCCCCATGACTGATTTCTTTCTTCATGGAATTGAAGAAGAAATATAAATATAATTATGGCAGCCTGTACCCCCTAATGCCTGCCATTTTCACTCTTCGCTCTTTTACTCATATACAATAATATTTATTTCTCTTTTCCAGTCCCTAGTACACTTAGTATCTGCTTTAGCAATCACCACTGAATTACTAGTAAAATTTCCTCTTCAAAACCCTCTTCACTGCCCACTTTTCCCTTAACTTCACAAAACCCTTACAGTTAACCCCTTATTACACACTCCCCTTCCCATCTCACTTCACAGTCTGGCTTCCCCAATTAACTTCTAACTCCTTTCCATTCTGGTAGATCAGAAAGGTTTAATCCATGGTTTTATCCTTCCAAATCCCCCTCAATTCCATTTATCGGGGGTTGTGTGGTGTTGTTGTCTCCTGACCTGGTCTGCTGACTCAGCCATTTTTAAAACACTGAGGGGAGTAACGCCACCTACAACCTGACTTTCCTTGAGTTTATAGATATATTTGGCGTTTTCTGCTATGATTCTCTCACTGTACACTGGTCAGCTGAATATAGGTCAGCTACTATAACATTAACCTTGACTGTTTAACTATTCACTTCTTTCTCACGACTGGCACTGAGGGATATCCGACCTATAACCTTGGAGTTTTGTACTGTTGATTTGACGATGTCTCCTGTGTTTCCCTCTCGTTAGCACTGGTACAGGTGATATGATGGTGGTACAGATATGATGCTACTGTCAACAGATGAACGTCAGTAAAGATGAGCATTTCACTTCGCTAGTTGTACGTCTGGCAGTAGCGGCTGTTTGGATGCCGGTCAGCCATGTTTAAATGCTCAATTCTTTCCCTCGTTTGGCACTGAAGAAAAAAGTCCTACAGACCTGTCATTTCCTTGGAGATTTAGTTGATCAGGTTTTCTGCCATGTTGTCTTCCCGTTGAACACTGGTGCAGTTGATATGATGTCATTATACTGTACGAACATGTTGCAGACTCGAGTCATCCTGGGAATAAATGATCTCAGAGGAAGTTATATCCTGGAGAAAGTTCTATTTAGACTGTAGTTGCTGTTTGCTGCCCGTCTTGTGGTGTAGAAGCTATCTTCTCTCTCTCTCTCTCTCTCTCTCTCTCTCTCTCTCTCTCTCTCTCTCTCTCTCTCTCTCTCTCTCTCTCTCTCTCTCTCTCTCTCTCTCTCTCTCTCTCTCTCTCTCTCTCTCTCTCTCTGCAACTCATTGTTACATTCACTGTGATCAACACCAACCACACACATTCTAACCCAACATTCTCACTCCTCAACATTCACTTCTTGTTTTTTAAATACAAATAACAACAACAACAACAACAACAAAAACAACAACAACAATAATAATAAAAATAATAATAATAATAATAATAATAATAATAATAATAATAATAATAATAATAATAATAATAATATAACAATAATAATAATAAAATAATAATAATAATAATAATAATAATAATAATAATAATAATAATAATAATAATAATAATAATAATAATTGGGCCCTTACTTAAACAAGATGGGTCCTACACAGATGACAACAAGGAAATGAGTGAGCTACTCAAGTCCCAATATGACTCAGTTTTTAGCAAGCCGCTAACCAGACTGAGAGTCGAAGATCAAAATGAATTTTTTATGGGAGAGCCACAGAATTTGGTTAACATAAGCCTATCTGATGTTATCCTGATGCCAAATGACTTCGAACAGGCGATAAATGACATGCCCATGCACTCTGCCCCAGGGCCAGACTCATGGAACTCCGTGTTCATCAAGAACTGCAAGAAGCCCCTATCACGAGCCTTTACCATCCTATGGAGAGGGAGCATGGACACGGGGGTCGTCCCACAGTTACTAAAAACAACAGACATAGCCCCACTCCACAAAGGGGGCAGTAAAGCAACAGCAAAGAACTACAGACCGATAGCACTAACATCCCATACCATAAAAATCTTTGAAAGGGTCCTAAGAAGCAAGATCACCACCCATCTAGAAACCCATCAGTTACACAACCCAGGGCAACATGGGTTTAGAACAGGTCGCTTCTGTCTGTCTCAACTATTGGATCACTACGACAAGGTCCTAGATGCACTAGAAGACAAAAAGAATGCAGATGTAATATATACAGACTTTGCAAAAGCCTTCGACAAGTGTGACCATGGCGTAATAGCGCACAAAATGCGTGCTAAAGGAATAACAGGAAAAGTCGGTCGATGGATCTATAATTTCCTCACTAACAGAACACAGAGAGTAGTCGTCAACAGAGTAAAGTCCGAGGCAGCTACGGTGAAAAGCTCTGTTCCACAAGGCACAGTACTCGCTCCCATCTTGTTCCTTATCCTCATATCTGACATAGACAAGGATGTCAGCCACAGCACCGTGTCTTCCAATGAAAAGCAGGGGTGTCACTAGCACGTTAAGAGGCCATACAATAAGTGTCAGGGGCCCGAGACTATTCAACTGCCTCCCAGCATACATAAGGGGGATTACCAACAGACCCCTGGCAGTCTTCAAGCTGGCACTGGACAAGCACCTAAAGTCGGTCCCTGATCAGCCGGGCTGTGGCTCGTACGTTGGTTTGCGTGCAGCCAGCAGTAACAACCTGGTTGATCAGGCTCTGATCCACCAGGAGGCCTGGTCACAGATCAGGCCGCGGGGGCGTTGACCCCCGGAACTCTCTCCAGGTAAACTCCAGGTAATAATAATAATAATAATAATAATAATAATAATAAAATAATAATAATAATAATAATAATAATAATAATAATAATAATAATAATAATAATAAAATAATAATAATAATAATAAAAATAATAATAATAATTCACTTAAAAAATGCTTCCTTGTCTTCAGTTGTGACGTGTACTCACCTAATTGTACTCACCTAGTTGTACTCACCTAGTTGTACTCACCTAGTTGAGGTTGCAGGGGTCGAGTCCAAGCTCCTGGCCCCGCTTCTTCACTGGTCGCCACTAGGTCACTCTCCCTGAACCGTGAGCTTTATCATACCTCTGCTTAAAGCTATGTATGGATCCTGCCTCCACTACATCGCTTCCCAAACTATTCCACTTACTGACTACTCTGTGGCTGAAGAAATACTTCCTAACATCCCTGTGATTCATCTGTGTCTTCAACTTCCAACTATGTCCCCTTGTTGCTGTGTCCCATCTCTGGAACATCCTGTCTCTATCCACCTTATCTATTGTATGTCGTTATCATGTCTCCCCTGACCCTCCTGTCCTCCAGTGTTGTCAGTCTGATTTCCCTCAACCTTTCTTCGTAGGACATTCCCCTGAGCTCTGGAACTAGCCTTGTTGCAAACCTTTGTACTTTCTCTAATTTCTTGACGTGCTTGACCAGGTGTGGGTTCCAAACTGGTGCTGCATACTCCAGTATGGACCTGACGTACACAGTGTACAGTGGCTTCAACGACTCCTTACCAAGGTATCGGAACGCTGTTCTCAGGTTTACCAGGCGCCCGTATGCTGCAGCAGTTATCTGGTTGATGTGTGCTTCCGAAGACATGCTCGGTGTGCTCACCTATTTGTGCTCACCTATTTGTGGTTGCAGGGGTCGAGTCCTAGCTCCTGGCCCCGCCTCTTCACCGGTTGCTACTAGACCCTCTCTCTCCCCGCTCCATGAGCTTTATCAAACCTCGTCTTAAAACTGTGTATGGTTCCTGCCTCCACTACGTCATTTTCTAGGCTATTCCACTGCCTTACAACTCTATGACTGAAGAAATACTTCCTACTATCTCTCTGACTCATTTGTGTCTTCAACTTCCAATTGTGGCCTCTTGTTTCTGTGTCCCCTCCCTGGAACATCCTGTCCTTGTCCACCTTGTCTATTCCACGCAGTATTTTATATGTCGTTATCATGTCTCCCCTGACCCTCCTGTCCTCCAGTGTCGTCAGGCCGATTTCCCTTAATCTTTCTTCATAGGACATTCCCCTTAGCTCTGGAACTAACCTTGTTGCAAACCTTTGTACTTTCTCTAGTTTCTTGACGTGCTTTATCAAGTGCGGGTTCCAAACAGGTGCTGCATACTCCAGTATGGGCCTGACATACACGGTGTACAGTGTCTTGAATGATTCCTTACTAAGGTGTCGGAATGCTGTTCTCAGGTTTGCCAGGCGCCCATATGCTGCAGCAGTTATCTGATTGATGTGTGCTTCCGGAGACATGCTCGGTGTTATACTCACCCCAAGATCTTTCTCCTTGAGTGAGGTTTGCAGTCTTTGGCCACCTAGCCTATACTCTGTCTGTGGTCTTCTGTGCCCTTCCCCTATCTTCATGACTTTGCATTTGGCAGGATTAAATTCGAGAAGCCATTTGCTGGACCAGGTGTCCAGTCTGTCCAGGTCTCTTTGAAGTCCTGCCTGGTCCTCATCAGATTTAATTCTCCTCATTAACTTCACATCATCTGCAAACAGGGACACTTCTGAGTCTAACCCTTCCGTCATGTCGTTCACATATACCAAAAATAGCACTGGTCCTAGGACCGACCCCTGTGGGACCCCGCTCGTCACAGGTGCCCACTGTGATACATCATTACGTACCATGACTCGTTGTTGCCTCCCTGTCAGGTATTCTCTGATCCATTGCAGTGCCCTTCCTGTTATATGCGCCTGATGCTCTAGCTTCTGCACTAATCTCTTGTGAGGAACTGTGTCAAAGGCCTTCTTGCAGTCCAAGAAGATGCAATCAACCCACCCCTCTCTCTCTTGTCTTACTTCTGTTATTTTATCATAAAACTCCAGAAGGTTTGTGACACAGGATTTGCCTTCCGTGAATCCGTGCTGGTTGGCATTTATACTCCTGTTCCGTTCCAGGTGCTCCACCACTCTCCTCCTGATAATCTTCTCCATAATTTTGCATACTATACACGTCAATGACACAGGTCTATAGTTTAGTGCCTCTTTTCTGTCTCCTTTTTTGAAAATGGGAACTACATTTGCTGTCTTCCATACCTCAGGTAGTTGCCCAGTTTCCAGGGATGTGTTGAAGATTGTGGTAAGTGGTACGCACAACATATCTGCTCCCTCTCTAAGGACCCATGGAGAGATGTTGTCCGGTCCCATTGCCTTTGAGGTATCGATGTCCCTTAGCAGTTTCTTCACCTCCTCCTCATCTGTATGTATGTCGTCCAACACTTGTTGGTGTATTCCTTGTTGGTGTCCCCATCTGGTCTGTCCCCCCAGAGTCCTTCCTGTCTCTACTGTAAATACTTCCTTAAATCTCGTGTTGAGCTCCTCACATACCTCTTGATCGTTTCTTGTGAGTTCCCCACCTTCTTTCCTCAGCCTTATCACCTGGTCCTTGACTGTTGTCTTCTTCCTAATGTGGCTATACAGCAGTTTCGGGTCAGATTTGACTTTCGATGCTATGTCGTTTTCATACTGTCTCTGGGCCTCCCTCCTTATCTGCGCATACTCGTTTCTGGCTCTTCTACTAATCTCCTTGTTTTCCTGGGTCCTATGCCTCCTGTACCTTTTCCATTCTCTGTTGCACTTAGCTTTTGCCTCCCTACACCTTCGGGTAAACCAAGGACTCGTCTTGGTCTTCCTATTATTTCTGTTTCCCTTGGGAACAAAACTTTCCTCTGCCTCCTTGCACTTTGTTGCCACATATTCCATCATCTCGTTTACTGATTTTCCTACCATTTCTCTGTCCCACTGAACCTCCTGCAGGAAGTTTCTCATACCTGTGTAGTCCCCCCTTTTATAGTTTGGCCTGTCCCCTTCAGTTCCTGTTACCTTCTCCACTTGTAACTCTACTATATAGTCAAAACTCAGAACCACATGATCGCTAGCTCCAAGGGGCCTCTCGTAAGTGATGTCCTCGATGTCTGAACTGCTCAGGGTGAACACAAGATCCAGTCTTGCTGGCTCATCCTCCCCTCTCTCTCTGGTTGTGTCCCTGACATGTTGATGCATGAGGTTTTCAAGTACCACATCCATCATCTTTGCTCTCCATGTTTCGGGACCCCCATGTGGCTCCAGGTTTTCCCAGTCGATCTCCCTGTGGTTGAAATCGCCCATTACCAGTAACTTTGCTCTGCTCGAGTGAGCTCTTCTTGCCACCTCAGCCAGTGTGTCCACCATCACCCTGTTGTTTTCTTCGTACTCCTCTCTTGGCCTCCTGCAGTTCTGTGGTGGGTTATACATCACTCCAATGACTACTTTATGTTCTCCGGACTGAATTGTACCTACAATGTAGTCTCTTTCTCCAATCATGTCCATGCCTTCCATTTCCTCAAATCCCCATTGGTGTTTTATGAGCAGTGCAACCCCTCCTCCCCCTCTACTCCTTCTATCTTTCCTCAGGATCTGATATCCTGTTGGGAAGATTGTGTCTGTTATTATCTCAGCGAGTTTTGTTTCTGTGACTGCTATGATGTCTGGGGATTTTTCACTGATTCTTTCATTCCACTCCTCATGTTTATTCATTATTCCATCCGCATTTGTGTGTGTGTGTGTGTGTGTGTGTGTGTGTGTGTGTGTGTGTGTGTGTGTGTGTGTGTGTGTGTGTGTGTGTGTGAGTGAGTGTGTGTACTCACCTATTTGTACTCACCTGTTTGTGTCTTCAGGTGTCGATTCATAGCTCCTGGCCCTGCCTCTTCACTGATCGCTACTGGGTTCTCTCTCTCCCTGCTCCATGAGCTTCATCAAACCTCGTCTTAAAACTATGTATGGTTCCTGCCTCCACTACCTCACTCGTTAGACTATTCCACTTCCTGACAACTTTATGACTGAAGAAATATTCCTAA
This sequence comes from Cherax quadricarinatus, assembly GCF_038502225.1. Lineage (NCBI taxonomy): Eukaryota > Metazoa > Arthropoda > Malacostraca > Decapoda > Parastacidae > Cherax > Cherax quadricarinatus. Next base: position 551,390 of record NC_091320.1, read on the forward strand.
CATCCTAGTGACTCGTGAGTCTTCAACTTCCAATTGTGACCCCTTGTTTCTGTGTCCCATCTCTGAAACATCCTGTCTCTGTCCACCTTATCTTTTCCTCCCATTATTTTGTACATAGTATGTGTGTGTGTGTGTGTGTGTGTGTGTACTCACCTATTTGTACTCACCTATTTGTGGTTGCAGGGGTCGAGTCACAGCTCCTGGCCCCGCCTCTTCACTGATTGCTACTAGGTCCTCTCCCTCCCTGCTCCATGAGCTTTATCATACCTCGCCTTAAAACTATGTATGGTTCCTGCCTCCACCACATCACTTTCTAGGCTATTCCACCGCCTGACTACTCTATGACTGAAGAAATACTTCCTAACATCCCTTTGATTCATCTGAGTCTTCAACTTCCAATTGTGACCTCTTGTGTCTGTGTCCCATCTCTGGAACATCCCGTCTTTGTCCACCTTGTCTATTCCGTGCAGTATTTTATATGTCATTATCATGTCTCCCCTGACCCTCCTGGCCTCCAGTGTCGTCAGGCCGATTTCCCTCAACCTTTCTTCGTAGGACAATCCCCGTAGCTCTGGGACTAGTCTTGTTGCAAACCTTTGCACTTTCTCTAATTTCTTGACGTGCTTGACTAGGTGTGGATTCCAAACTGGTGCTGCATACTCCAATATGGGCCTGACGTAAATGGTATACAGAGTCTTGAACGACTCCTTACTGAGGTATCGGAACGCTATCCGTAGGTTTGCCAGGCGCCCGTATGCTGCAGCAGTTATCTGATTGATGTGCGCCTCGGGAGATATGCTCGGTGTAATACTCACCCCCAGATCTTTTTCCTTGAGTGAGGTTTGCAGACTTTGGCCATCTAAACTGTATTGTGTGTGTGTGTGTGTGTGTGTGTGTGTGTGTGTGTGTGTGTACTCACCTAGTTGTACTCACCTAGTTGAGGTTGCGGGGGTCGAGTCCGAGCTCCTGGCCCCGCCTCTTCACTGATCGCTACTAGGTCACTCTCCCTGAGCCGTGAGCTTTATCATACCTCTGCTTAAAGCTATGTATGGATCCTGCCTCCACTACATCGCTTCCCAAACTATTCCACTTACTGACTACTCTGTGGCTGAAGAAATACTTCCTAACATCCCTGTGATTCATCTGTGTCTTCAGCTTCCAACTGTGTCCCCTTGTTACTGTGTCCAATCTCTGGAACATCCTGTCTTTGTCCACCTTGTCAATTCCTCTCAGTATTTTGTATGTCGTTATCATGTCCCCCCTATCTCTCCTGTCCTCCAGTGTCATCAGGTTGATTTCCCTTAACCTCTCCTCGTAGGACATACCTCTTAGCTCTGGGACTAGTCTTGTTGCAAACCTTTGCACTTTCTCTAGTTTCTTCACGTGCTTGGCTAGGTGTGGGTTCCAAACTGGTGCCGCATACTCCAATATGGGCCTAACGTACACGGTGTACAGGGTCCTGAATGATTCCTTATTAAGATGTCGGAATGCTGTTCTGAGGTTTGCTAGGCGCCCATATGCTGCAGCAGTTATTTGGTTGATGTGCGCTTCCGGAGATGTGCCTGGTGTTATACTCACCCCAAGATCTTTTTCCTTGAGTGAGGTTTGTAGTCTCTGACCCCCTAGACTGTACTCCGTCTGCGGCCTTCTTTGCCCTTCCCCAATCTTCATGAGTTTGCACTTGGTGGGATTGAACTCCAGGAGCCAATTGCTGGACCAGGTCTGCAGCCTGTCCAGATCCCTTTGTAGTTCTGCCTGGTCTTCGATCGAGTGAATTCTTCTCATCAACTTCACGTCATCTGCAAACAGGGACACCTCAGAGTCTATTCCTTCCGTCATGTCGTTCACAAATACCAGAAACAGCACTGGTCCTAGGACTGACCCCTGCGGGACCCCGCTGGTCACAGGTGCCCACTCTGACACCTCGCCACGTACCATGACTCGCTGCTGTCTTCCTGACAAGTATTCCCTGATCCATTGTAGTGCCTTCCCTGTTATCCCTGCTTGGTCCTCCAGTTTTTGCACCAATCTCTTGTGTGGAACTGTGTCAAACGCCTTCTTGCAGTCCAAGAAAATGCAATCCACCCACCCCTCTCTCTCTTGTCTTACTGCTGTCACCATGTCATAGAACTCCAGTAGGTTTGTGACACAGGATTTCCCGTCCCTGAAACCATGTTGGCTGCTGTTGATGAGATCGTTCCTTTCTAGGTGTTCCACCACTCTTCTCCTGATAATCTTCTCCATGATTTTGCATAATATACATGTCAGTGACACTGGTCTGTAGTTTAATGCTTCATGTCTGTCTCCTTTTTTAAAGATTGGGACTACATTTGCTGTCTTCCATGCCTCAGGCAATCTCCCTGTTTCGATAGATGTATTGAATATTGTTGTTAGGGGTACACATAGCGCCTCTGCTCCCTCTCTCAATACCCATGGGGAGATGTTATCTGGCCCCATTGCCCCATTGCCTTTGAGGTATCTAGCTCACTCAGAAGCCTCTTCACTTCTTCCTCGGTTGTGTGCACTGTGTCCAGCACTTGGTGGTGTGCCCCACCTCTCCGTCTTTCTGGAGTCCCTTCTGTCTCCTCTGTGAACACTTCTTTGAATCTCTTGTTGAGTTCTTCACATACTTCACGGTCATTTCTTGTTGTCTCTCCTCCTTCCTTCCTTAGCCTGATTACCTGGTCCTTGACTGTTGTTTTCCTCCTGATGTGGCTGTACAACAGTTTCGGGTCAGATTTGGCTTTCGCTGCTATGTCATTTTCATATTGTCTTTGGGCCTCCCTTCTTATCTGTGCATATTCGTTTCTGGCTCTACGACTGTTCTCCTTATTCTCCTGGGTCCTTTGCCTTCTATATTTCTTCCATTCCCTAGCACACTTGGTTTTTGCCTCCCTGCACCTTTGGGTAAACCCTGGGCTCATCCTGGCTTTTTCATTATTCCTGTTACCCTTGGGTACAAACCTCTCCTCAGCCTCCTTGCATTTTGTTGCTACATATTCCATCATCTCATTAATTGGCTTCCCTGCCAGTTCTCTGTCCCACTGAACCCCGTTCAGGTAGTTCCTCATTCCTGTGTAGTCCCCTTTCTTGTAGTTTGGCTTCATTCGTCCTGGCCTTCCTGCTTCTCCCTCCACTTGTATGTGTGTGTGTGTTTGTGTGTGTGTGTGTGTGTGTGTGTGTTTGTGTGTGTGTACTCACCTATTTGTACTCACCTATTTGTGGTTGCAGGGGTCGAGTCCTAGCTCCTGGCCCCGCCTCTTCACCGGTTTCTACTAGGCCCTCTCTCTCCCCACTCCATGAGCTTTATCAAACCTCGTCTTAAAACTGTGTATGGTTCCTGCCTCCACTACGTCATTTTCTAGGCTATTCCACTGCCTTACAACTCTATGACTGAAGAAATACTTCCTACTATCTCTCTGACTCATTTGTGTCTTCAACTTCCAATTGTGGCCTCTTGTTTCTGTGTCCCCTCCCTGGAACATCCTGTCCTTGTCCACCTTGTCTATTCCACGCAGTATTTTATATGTCGTTATCATGTCTCCCCTGACCCTCCTGTCCTCCAGTGTCGTCAGGCCGATTTCCCTTAATCTTTCTTCATAGGACATTCCCCTTAGCTCTGGAACTAACCTTGTTGCAAACCTTTGTACTTTCTCTAGTTTCTTGACGTGCTTTATCAAGTGCGGGTTCCAAACAGGTGCTGCATACTCCAGTATGGGCCTGACATACACGGTGTACAGTGTCTTGAATGATTCCTTACTAAGGTATCGGAATGCTGTTCTCAGGTTTGCCAGGCGCCCATATGCTGCAGCAGTTATCTGATTGATGTGTGCTTCCGGAGACATGCTCGGTGTTATACTCACCCCAAGATCTTTCTCCTTGAGTGAGGTTTGCAGTCTTTGGCCACCTAGCCTATACTCTGTCTGTGGTCTTCTGTGCCCTTCCCCTATCTTCATGACTTTGCATTTGGCAGGATTAAATTCGAGAAGCCATTTGCTGGACCAGGTGTCCAGTCTGTCCAGGTCTTTTTGAAGTCCTGCCTGGTCCTCATCAGATTTAATTCTCCTCATTAACTTCACATCATCTGCAAACAGGGACACTTCTGAGTCTAACCCTTCCGTCATGTCGTTCACATATACCAAAAATAGCACTGGTGCTAGGACCGACCCCTGTGGGACCCCGCTCGTCACAGGTGCCCACTGTGATACATCATTACGTACCATGACTCGTTATTGCCTCCCTGTCAGGTATTCTCTGATCCATTGCAGTGCCCTTCCTGTTATATGCGCCTGATGCTCTAGCTTCTGCACTAATCTCTTGTGAGGAACTGTGTCAAAGGCCTTCTTGCAGTCCAAGAAGATGCAATCAACCCACCCCTCTCTCTCTTGTCTTACTTCTGTTATTTTATCATAAAACTCCAGAAGGTTTGTGACACAGGATTTGCCTTCCGTGAATCCGTGCTGGTTGGCATTTATACTCCTGTTCCGTTCCAGGTGCTCCACCACTCTCCTCCTGATAATCTTCTCCATAATTTTGCATACTATACACGTCAATGACACAGGTGTGTGTGTGTGTGTGAGGGGATAGTTACCCATGCTGGTCCTTCTTGCAGTTCATCTCTGACCTTAGTGTACTCCACACTGACCTTAGAGTACTCTACACTGACCTTAGTGTACTCCACTCTGACCTTAGTGTACTCCACACTGACCTTAGTGTACTCCACTATAACCTTAGTGTACCCCACACTGACCTTAGTGTACTCCACACTGACCTTAGTGTACTCCACACTGACCTTAGAGTACTCCACACTGACCTTAGTGTACTCCACTCTAACCTTAGTGTACCCCACACTGACCTTAGTGTACTCCACTCTAACCTTAGTGTACTCCACACTGACCTTAGTGTACTCCACTCAAACCTTAGTGTACTCCACACTGACCTTAGTGTACTCCACTCTAACCTTAGTGTACCCCACACTGACCTTAGTGTACTCCACACTGACCTTAGTGTACTCCACACTGACCTTAGTGTACTCCACTCAAACCTTAGTGTACTCCACACTGACCTTAGTGTACTCCACTCTAACCTTAGTGTACCCCACACTGACCTTAGTGTACTCCACACTGACCTTAGTGTACTCCACACTGACCTTAGTGTACTCCACACTGACCTTAGTGTACTCTACACTGACCTTAGTGTACTCCACACTGACCTTAGTGTACTCCACACTGACCTTAGTGTACTCCACACTGACCTTAGTGTACTCCACACTGACCTTAGTGTACTCCACACTGACCTTAGTGTACTCCACACTGACCTTAGTGTACTCCACACTGACCTTAGTGTACTCCACACTGACCTTAGTGTACTCCACACTGACCTTAGTGTACTCCACTCTGACCTTAGTGTACTCCACACTGACCTTAGTGTACTCCACTCTGACCTTAGTGTACTCCACTCTGACCTTAGTGTACTCCACACTGACCTTAGTGTACTCCACACTGACCTTAGTGTACTCCACTCTGACCTTAGTGTACTCCACACTGACCTTAGTGTACTCCACACTGACCTTAGTGTACTCCACACTGACCTTAGTGTACTCCACACTGACCTCAGTGTACTCCACACTGACCTTAGTGTACTCCACATTGACCTTAGTATACTCCACACTGACCTTAGTGTACTCCACACTGACCTTAGTGTACTCCACACTGACCTTAGTGTACTCCACTCTGACCTTAGTGTACTCCACACTGACCTTAGTGTACTCCACACTGACCTTAGTGTACTCCACACTGACCTTAGTGTACTCCACACTGACCTTAGTGTACTCCACACTGACCTTAGTGTACTGCACACTGACCTTAGTGTACTCCACACTGACCTTAGTGTACTCCACACTGACCTTAGTGTACTCCACACTGACCTTACCATTCACTGGTTAGTACTGGTTAGTGATTCTTTTGTTCACACAATAATTATACAAGCTATGAGCTGTTATCTTACCCGAGTTCATTTCGAAACCCAGCCTTATCTGATGTATACTATCCCCTCTCCAGGTATACTCCAGGTATACTACCATCCCTGGAATGCCACCCCACTTTAGATGACTAACACCCAGGTACCTACTTACTGCTAGGTGAAGAGGAACAGCAGGTGTAAGGAAACATGGCCAGGGTTCGAACCTATGAACTCCGACAATCAGGATGTGTGTATGATCAAGGGTATGTTGGCGGGCATGTTGATCATCTGAGAGGAGTGTTGGAGGTAAGGTAGGTATGTGTATGATCCCGGGTATGTTGGCGGGCATGTTGATCATGTTAGAGGAGTGTTGCTGGTAAGGTAGGTATGTGTATTATCCCGGGTATGTTGGCGGGTATGTTGATCATGTGAGAGGAGTGTTGCTGGTAAGGTAGGTATGTGTATTATCCCGGGTATGTTGGCGGTTATGTTGATCATGTGAGAGGAGTGTTGGAGGTAAGGTAGGTATGTGTATTATCCCGGGTATGTTGGCGGGTATGTTGATCATCTGAGAGGAGTGTTGGAGGTAAGGTAGGTATGTGTATGATCCCGGGTATGTTGGCGGGTATGTTGATCATCTGAGAGGAGTGTTGGAGGTAAGGTAGGTATGTGTATTATCCCGGGTATGTTGGCGGTTATGTTGATCATGTGAGAGGAGTGTTGGAGGTAAGGTAGGTATGTGTATTATCCCGGGTATGTTGGCGGGTATGTTGATCATCTGAGAGGAGTGTTGGAGGTAAGGTAGGTATGTGTATTATCCCGGGTATGTTGGCGGGTATGTTGATCATGTGAGAGGAGTGTTGGAGGTAAGGTAGGTATGTGTATGATCCCGGGTATGTTGGCGGGTATGTTGATCATGTGAGAGGAGTGTTGGAGGTAAGGTAGGTATGTGCATCACTTCAGAAGATGAGGTCAGGGATAAAATTGTAGAGAGGGAAGAGAAAGTGAACCCTGGAGGAAGGCTGTTGCTGAGGATGTGGGGGGCGGATCTTGAATTGGGTCTACTAGGAAAGGGGTTTGGGAGCATCTTAAGTAGTTTCTAGAGTTGGGTCTACCATAAAGGGGCTAGAGTGCGTCTTAAGTAGTTCCTGGAGGCTGGGTGCTCCTTCCTGGGTCCTCATCTGCTGCACTTATCTCTGCATGGCGGGTTGTCGCGCTCTCCCTCAACTGTTCTCTCTACATTACCGTTCTGTCACAGTCGGTGTGGTGTTCAGCCCTGACCTCTGTCGTTATGTCCCAGTCCGTGTGGTGTTCAGCCCTGACCTCTGTCGTTATGTCCCAGTCCGTGTGGTGTTCAGCCCTGACCTCTGTCTTAGGGTCTTGTTTGCAGTTATGTGACCAGAATGTTAGTTTCATTCGGCATTGTTCCAAGTCGTGGCAGAAACTCCCCAGCCTCTGAAAATGAGTCACTTTCCTTGTTTCTTGATCTACTGTGTACCAGGTGACCAATATGATCACCTTCCTCGGCGTCAGTACTTGTAACCAAGCCTAAGTCTAGCCACTACAACATCAGTCAGTACATTTAACTAAGCCTAAGCCTGGCCACTACAACATCAGTCAGTACTTGTAACCAAGCCTAAGTCTAGCCACTACAACATCAGTCAGTACTTTTAACTAAGCCTAAGCCTGGCCACTACAACATCAGTCAGTACTTGTAACCAAGCCTAAGCCTTGGCACTACAACATCAGTCAGTACTTGTAACTAAGCCTAAGCCTGGCCACTACAACATCAGTCGGTACTTGTAACCAAGCCTAAGCCTGGCCACTACAACATCAGTCAGTACTTGTAACCAAGCCTAAGCCTGGCCACTACAACATCAGTCATCATCATGTTATCATAGTGGGTTATAGATCTACTCAGGCTTCTAACTACATTCCTATAACAATCATTTTCATTATTTACTTCTCTCCTAATATTATTCCTAATGCTAGAAACAGATATACCAAAGTTATATTCTACATTCTCCTTCTGGGTACTCTTCTTGGCTAACATATCAACTTTATCATGAAGGAGTAATCCAATGTGTGATGGGATCCATAGCAACTTTGCATTAATTCCTTTGTCCCTGATTTTTGAGTATCTATACCTGGCTTCTCCAATGAGCATGTTGTTGGAGTCATTATATGAGTCAAGAGCCTTCAATGATGACATAGAATCAGTAATGATGATAGAGTCAAACTCAGTGTCATAAGTTAGCTTTAGCACCATTAGGATTGTAAACAATTCAGTTTGCAGTGTAGACGCCCAGTTGTTAATTCTTATGCCTAATTCAGCAAATTTATTATCGTTCTTAACAAGGGAGGTGGCAACATCATCGAAGACGTAGTTTTAAGGGGGTCAGTCCCTCAGCCTGGAGAAGAACTCTGCTCCAAAGTTGTTTGTTGTGGTTTGTTCGTCAGGAAACAGGACAAGTGTCTCCCGAAACTCGTCTTAATCAAATAATGACAAGTAACAGAATGATCCTCCTCTGGTTTACCCCACCAACTCTATATACCAAATTTATCAAAAATGAGGATCGTTACCTGGTAGTGCAAGACGCTGACATTGTAGCTCAACATTGATGATTTATAAGGGGGATTACCAACAGACCCCTGGCAGTCTTCAAGCTGGCACTGGACAAGCACCTAAAGTCGGTTCCTGACCAGCCGGGCTGTGGCTCCTACGTTGGTTTGCGTGCAGCCAGCAGCAACAGCCTGGTTGATCAGGCTCTGATCCACCAGGAGGCCTGGTCACGGACCGGGCCGCGGGGGCGTTGACCCCCGGAACTCTCTCCAGGTAAACTCCAGGTAACATTAGTGTTCTCTCACTGCCTAGGTGGCACTGGGAGGGGAATATCACCCCCAGCAGTGTTCTCTCATTGCCTAGGTTGTTCCTGGAGAGGGATATCACCCCCAGAAGTGTTCTTTCACTGCCTAGGTGGCCCTGGGAGGGGGATATTACCTACAGAAGTGTTCTCTCACTGTCTAAGTGGCCCTGGGAGGGGGATATCACCCCCAGAAGTGTTCTCTCACTGCCTAGGTTGTTCCTGGAGAGGGATATCACCCCCAGAAGTGTTCTTTCACTGCCTAGGTGGCGCTGGGAGGGGATATCACCCTCCCCAGCAGTATTCTCTCACTGCCTAGGTGGCACTGGGAGGGGAATATCACCCCCCAGTAGTGTTCTCTCACTGCCTAGGTGGCACTGGGAGGGGAATATCACCCCCAGCAGTGTTCTCTCACTGCCTAGGTGGCACTGGGAGGGGAATATCATCCCCCCTAGCAGTGTTCTCTCACTGCCTAGGTGGCGCTGGGAAGAGGATATCACCCCCAGAAGTGTTCTCTCACTGCCTAGGTGGCGCTGGGAGGGGATATCACCCCCAGAAGTGTTCTCTCACTGCCTAGGTGGCGCTGGGAGGGGATATCACTCCCCTAGCAGTAGGTCACAACAAAGGAATATCTCTCATTAGGTTAATTAAATGTGTCCGATGATCAGTTTTATTTTCGCAGCTTTTACCCGTCCCACACACACACCTGTTTGTATGTATCTATGCGTAAATGTTTATATATATATATATATATATATATATATATATATATATATATATATATATATATATGAAACAGAATGACTTCAAGAGTGTATCAGTCTGTAGTGGAAGGAAGGCGGGGTAGGGGTCGGCCTAGGAAGGGTTGGAGGGAGGGGGTAAAGGAGGTTTTGTGTGCGAGGGGCTTGGACTTCCAGCAGGCATGCGTGAGCGTGTTTGATAGGAGTGAATGGAGACAAATGGTTTTTAATACTTGACGTGCTGTTGGAGTGTGAGCAAAGTAACATTTATGAAGGGATTCAGGGAAACCGGCAGGCCGGACTTGAGTCCTGGAGATGGGAAGTACAGTGCCTGCACTCTGAAGGAGGGGTGTTAATGTTGCAGTTTAAAAACTGTAGTGTAAAGCACCCTTCTGGCAAGACAGTGATGGAGTGAATGATGGTGAAAGTTTTTCTTTTTCGGGCCACCCTGCCTTGGTGGGAATCGGCCGGTGTGATAATAAAAAAAAAATAAAAAATATATATATATATATATATATATATATATATATATATATATATATATATATATATATATATATATATATATATATATACACACAAGCTGGGAGAAAAAGAATAAAGTTACTTAAGGGAAAACTCTAGATTCTCCCCGGATCGTTTGTATATTTTCTTCTTCCAGCTCCCCGGTGGTGGCCATCCAGCTCCCCGGTGGTGGCCATCCAGCTCCCCGGTGGTGGCCATCCAGCTCCCCGGTGGTGGCCATCCAGCTCCCCGGTGGTGGCCATCCAGCTCCCCGGTGGTGGCCATCCAGCTCCCCGGTGGTGGCCATCCAGCTCCCCGGTGGTGGCCATCCAGTTCCCCGGTGGTGGGCATCCAGCTCCCCGGTGGTGGCCATCCAGCTCCCCGGTGGTGGCCATCCAACTCCCCGGTGGTGGCCATCCAGCTCCCCGGTGGTGGCCATCCAGCTCCCCGGTGGTGGCCATCCAGTTCCCCGGTGGTGGCCATCCAGTTCCCCGGTGGTGGCCATCCAGTTCCCCGGTGGTGGCCATCCAGCTCCCCGGTGGTGGCCATCCAGTTCCCCGGTGGTGGGCATCCAGCTCCCCGGTGGTGGCCATCCAGCTCCCCGGTGGTGGGCATCCAGCTCCCCGGTGGTGGCCATCCAGCTCCCCGGTGGTGGCCATCCAACTCCCCGGTGGTGGCCATCCAACTCCCCGGTGGTGGCCATCCAGTTCCCCGGTGGTGGCCATCCAGCTCCCCGGTGGTGGCCATCCAGTTCCCCGGTGGTGGGCATCCAGCTCCCCGGTGGTGGCCATCCAGTTCCCCGGTGGTGGCCATCCAGTTCCCCGGTGGTGGCCATCCAGCTCCCCGGTGGTGGCCATCCAGTTCCCCGGTGGTGGGCGTCACGCGCTCAACATGCTGCAGGCACTTTCCCTCTGGATCGCAACACTGAGTCTCTGAAAGAGGAAGCTGGTCGCTATGTGGTCCTTCGTTTCTATGATGAGCTTTTCACCCAGCTCTCTGAGGAACTTCAGAGCACACTTGCCCCATGCTCGAAGGGTCTCCGCCTCTATTAGGTTGAAGTTATAGCAAGGGGGCAGGTATACATATTTATGGATCTTCTGGGCCTCCCTGTAACTGGCGGCTCTACCCCCTTCAACTTCAGGGTATGGCAAATAGACGTTTGCCAACGTGGCAGCACAAGCGTAGTCCCAGGCAATCTGCTTACCATCCTTCCAGGGTAGCATAGAGGCTCCATCTGGAAGCTTTTGACTTCCGTAGGACCCCCATACTTGAGGTTCCCGTTGAACTGGGCAACGAGCTGTGACAAGACTTCTCTTTATGATATCGTTGACCTCGTCATGTTTGGCATACTTCCCTTTTGATATATGACACACGAGACCATGAAGTCCGAATTGATCAGCCAACACCCTGCCGCAAATACACCTATGTTCGGTGACTATGGGGGCGGCTAGGCGAAGAGCAACACCAATCCGAATGGCCTGTGGGTAGCGTCGGGTGCTCGGGGAGGAATTGGGAACAACTAACACGAAATCTGAATGTGGTGCCTTCACCGCTAGGAGACGAGCTTTGTCCTTTATATATTTACATATTCAAATCTTATGGGTCTATTCTAGGAATGGTAGCAGAGGTTCATCTCCATGGTGTTGGTCAGTCAAACTTACGAGGTGTGACTGAAAGTGTGTGTGAAAGTCGACAGAGTTAATTATACTTGAGTGAAGCTTCTTTTCTCCTCGTTAAAGGATATGTTATGCTGTTCCTGTTATTGCATTAGGTTTAAAACCTATCGACTATGTAGGGGTCATTAACTCTGCATGTCACCTGTTCACTATTAATCAGACTGCCTTCAAGACAGACTGCCTTCAAGACAGAGTGCCTTCAAGACTGAGTGCCTTCAAGACTGAGTGCCTTCAAGACAGACTGCCTTCAAGACTGAGTGCCTTCAAGACAGACTGCCTTCAAGACAGACTGCCTTCAAGACAGACTGCCTTCAAGACAGACTGCCTTCAAGACAGACTGCCTTCAAGACTGAGTGCCTTCAAGACTGAGTGCCTTCAAGACAGACTGCCTTCAAGACTGAGTGCATTCAAGACTGAGTGCCTTCAAGACAGACTGCCTTCAAGACTGAGTGCCTTCAAGACTGAGTGCCTTCAAGACTGAGTGCCTTCAAGACAGACTGCCTTCAAGACTGAGTGCCTTCAAGACAGACTGCCTTCAAGACAGACTGCCTTCAAGACTGAGTGCCTTCAAGACTGAGTGCCTTCAAGACAGACTGCCTTCAAGACAGAGTGCCTTCAAGACAGACTGCCTTCAAGACTGAGTGCCTTCAAGACAGACTGCCTTCAAGACAGACTGCCTTCAAGACAGACTGCCTTCAAGACTGAGTGCCTTCAAGACTGAGTGCCTTCAAGACAGACTGCCTTCAAGACTGAGTGCCTTCAAGACTGAGTGCCTTCAAGACAGACTGCCTTCAAGACTGAGTGCCTTCAAGACTGAGTGCCTTCAAGACTGAGTGCCTTCAAGACAGACTGCCTTCAAGACTGAGTGCCTTCAAGACAGACTGCCTTCAAGACAGACTGCCTTCAAGACTGAGTGCCTTCAAGACAGACTGCCTTCAAGACAGACTGCCTTCAAGACTGAGTGCCTTCAAGACAGACTGCCTTCAAGACAGACTGCCTTCAAGACAGACTGCCTTCAAGACTGAGTGCCTTCAAGACTGAGTGCCTTCAAGACAGACTGCCTTCAAGACAGACTGCCTTCAAGACAGACTGCCTTCAAGACAGAGTGCCCTCAAGACTGAGTGCCTTCAAGACAGACTGCCTTCAAGACAGACTGCCTTCAAGACAGACTGCCTTCAAGACAGACTGCCTTCAAGACAGACTGCCTTCAAGACAGACTGCCTTCAAGACAGAGTGCCTTCAAGACAGACTGCCTTCAAGACAGACTGCCTTCAAGACAGACTGCCTTCAAGACAGACTGCCTTCAAGACAGACTGCCTTCAAGACAGACTGCCTTCAAGACAGACTGCCTTCAAGACAGACTGCCTTCAAGACAGACTGCCTTCAAGACAGAGTGTCTTCAAGACAGACTGCCTTCAAGACAGAGTGCCTTCAAGACAGAGTGCCCTCAAGACAGAGTGCCTTCAAGACAGACTGCCTTCAAGACAGACTGCCTTCAAGACAGACTGCCTTCAAGACAGACTGCCTTCAAGACAGAGTGCCCTCAAGACTGAGTGCCTTCAAGACAGACTGCCTTCAAGACAGACTGCCTTCAAGACAGAGTGCCTTCAAGACAGACTGCCTTCAAGACAGACTGCCTTCAAGACAGACTGCCTTCAAGACAGAGTGCCTTCAAGACAGACTGCCTTCAAGACAGACTGCCTTCAAGACAGAGTGTCTTCAAGACAGACTGCCTTCAAGACAGAGTGCCTTCAAGACAGAGTGCCCTCAAGACAGAGTGCCTTCAAGACAGAGTGCCTTCAAGACAGACTGCCTTCAAGACAGAGTGCCTTCAAGACAGAGTGCCCTCAAGACAGAGTGCCTTCAAGACAGAGTGCCTTCAAGACAGACTGCCTTCAAGACAGAGTGCCTTCAAGACAGACTGCCTTCAAGACAGAGTGCCTTCAAGACAGAGTGCCTTCAAGACAGACTGCCTTCAAGACAGAGTGCCTTCAAGACAGAGTGCCCTCAAGACAGAGTGCCTTCAAGACAGAGTGCCTTCAAGACAGACTGCCCTCAAGACAGACTGCCTTCAAGACAGAGTGCCTTCAAGACAGACTGCCTTCAAGACAGACTGCCTTCAAGACAGACTGCCTTCAAGACAGAGTGCCTTCAAGACAGAGTGCCCTCAAGACAGAGTGCCTTCAAGACAGAGTGCCTTCAAGACAGAGTGCCCTCAAGACAGAGTGCCTTCAAGACAGAGTGCCTTCAAGACAGACTGCCTTCAAGACAGAGTGCCTTCAAGACAGAGTGCCTTCAAGACAGACTGCCTTCAAGACAGACTGCCTTCAAGACAGACTGCCTTCAAGACAGACTGCCCTCAAGACAGACTGCCTTCAAGACAGACTGCCCTCAAGACAGAGTGCCTTCAAGACAGAGTGCCCTCAAGACAGAGTGCCTTCAAGACAGAGTGCCTTCAAGACAGACTGCCTTCAAGACAGAGTGCCTTCAAGACAGAGTGCCCTCAAGACAGAGTGCCTTCAAGACAGAGTGCCTTCAAGACAGACTGCCTTCAAGACAGAGTGCCTTCAAGACAGACTGCCCTCAAGACAGACTGCCTTCAAGACAGACTGCCTTCAAGACAGACTGCCCTCAAGACAGACTGCCTTCAAGACAGAGTGCCTTCAAGACAGAGTGCCTTCAAGACAGACTGCCTTCAAGACAGAGTGCCTTCAAGACAGAGTGCCCTCAAGACAGAGTGCCTTCAAGACAGAGTGCCTTCAAGACAGAGTGCCTTCAAGACAGAGTGCCCTCAAGACAGACTGCCTTCAAGACAGACTGCCTTCAAGACAGACTGCCCTCAAGACAGACTGCCTTCAAGACAGAGTGCCTTCAAGACAGACTGCCTTCAAGACAGACTGCCTTCAAGACAGACTGCCTTCAAGACAGACTGCCCTCAAGACAGACTGCCCTCAAGACAGACTGCCTTCAAGACAGACTGCCTTCAAGACAGACTGCCTTCAAGACAGACTGCCTTCAAGACAGACTGCCTTCAAGACTGAGTGCCTTCAAGACAGACTGCCTTCAAGACAGACTGCCTTCAAGACAGAGTGCCGTCAAGACAGACTGCCTTCAAGACAGAGTGCCTTCAAGACAGACTGCCTTCAAGACAGAGTGCCTTCAAGACAGACTGCCTTCAAGACAGACTGCCTTCAAGACAGACTGCCTTCAAGACAGAGTGCCTTCAAGACAGACTGCCCTCAAGACAGACTGCCTTCAAGACAGACTGCCTTCAAGACAGACTGCCTTCAAGACAGACTGCCTTCAAGACAGACTGCCTTCAAGACAGACTGCCTTCAAGACAGAGTGCCTTCAAGACAGACTGCCTTCAAGACAGACTGCCTTCAAGACAGACTGCCTTCAAGACAGACTGCCCTCAAGACAGACTGCCCTCAAGACAGACTGCCTTCAAGACAGAGTGCCTTCAAGACAGACTGCCTTCAAGACAGAGTGCCTTCAAGACAGAGTGCCTTCAAGACAGAGTGCCCTCAAGACTGAGTGCCTTCAAGACAGACTGCCTTCAAGACAGACTGCCTTCAAGACAGACTGCCTTCAAGACAGAGTGCCCTCAAGACAGACTGCCCTCAAGACAGACTGCCTTCAAGACAGACTGCCTTCAAGACAGACTGCCTTCAAGACAGACTGCCTTCAAGACAGAGTGCCTTCAAGACAGACTGCCTTCAAGACAGACTGCCTTCAAGACAGACTGCCTTCAAGACAGACTGCCCTCAAGACAGACTGCCCTCAAGACAGACTGCCTTCAAGACAGACTGCCTTCAAGACAGACTGCCTTCAAGACAGACTGCCTTCAAGACAGACTGCCTTCAAGACTGAGTGCCTTCAAGACAGACTGCCTTCAAGACAGACTGCCTTCAAGACAGAGTGCCGTCAAGACAGACTGCCTTCAAGACAGACTGCCTTCAAGACAGACTGCCTTCAAGACAGACTGCCTTTAAGACAGAGTGCCTTCAAGACAGACTGCCTTCAAGACAGACTGCCTTTAAGACAGAGTGCCTTCAAGACAGACTGCCTTCAAGACAGACTGCCTTTAAGACAGAGTGCCTTCAAGACAGACTGCCTTCAAGACAGAGTGCCTTCAAGACAGACTGCCTTCAAGACAGACTGCCTTCAAGACAGACTGCCTTCAAGACAGAGTGCCTTCAAGATAGACTGCCCTCAAGACAGACTGCCTTCAAGACAGACTGCCTTCAAGACAGACTGCCTTCAAGACAGACTGCCTTGAAGACAGACTGCCTTCAAGACAGACTGCCTTCAAGACAGACTGCCCTCAAGACAGACTGCCTTCAAGACAGACTGCCTTCAAGACAGACTGCCCTCAAGACAGACTGCCTTCAAGCTAGTTAGTTTAATATGTTTATTATGCACCCCATACCCATCCTGTGGGCGGTAGTCAAAAGATTACAGAGGTACATAATTGGTCCAGGGACTGGACCTCAAAGTTTTGATAGCTGAGCAAGTTACAGAGGTAATGAATTCACAATTTACAAAGGTAATGAACTCACAATTTACAAAGGTAATGAACTCCAGGTAGGTCTAGTCACAATCATGACAAGTTACAAAGGTATTTACAGATTACAGAGGTACACAATGGGTCCAGGGACCGGGCTCCAAAGTTTTGATGGCTGAACTAGGTACAAGGTAATGAACTCACAAGTTACAAAGGTAATGAACTCACAAGTTACAAAGGTAATGAACTCACAAGTTACAAAGGTAATGAACTCACAAGTTACAAAGGTAATGAATACTGTAAGAATGGTTACTTACGTTTATACATGGCAGCAATCATGAACAAATTTTAGAGTAATGAGCAATTCACACTTCCACACCCGGTCACAACTGTAGTGAGTTATTGGTGCAAATGTTGATTGCTGAGTCTCTCTCTCTCACACACACACACACACATACAAATTCATACACACACACACACATAAACACACACACACACACACACACACATACACAAACTCATACACACACACGCACACACACTCATACACACACACACACTCGTACACATACACACACTCATACTCACACACACACACACACACACACACACACACACACACACACACACACACACACACACACACACACACACACACACACACACACACACACACACACACACACACACACACACACATGTACATATGTGGTAATGCTTTATTTACAGCTAGCAAAGTCAGGGTATTTCTCCAGAATGGTCTGTAATATACCACTGTGGATAAAATACTTAGCCATTTCTTGAACACTTCTGAGTGAGTTGTTTCTAAATTCATTAATTTTATCGCACTCCAGTACATAATGACGCAGGGTGTGACAATAATCCATCTGGCAGAGTTGACATTTCGTTTGGTCTACATCTGGTGGTGGTGATTTAACCTGCCAAAGATACTTGTAACCCAGCCGGAGCCGGGCGGTAGTGACATCCAAGAGTCTGCTTATTTTGTTGGATGCACCATAGACATGTGGCTCCTCCTGCATGATAGAATGATGATAGATGGACTCACTGGTGTCAATCTCCCTGAGCCTTAAGTCCATAAAATTCAGCTGAAGTTCTTTTCGTATTATTGTTCTCAAACTACTACCTGACAAGCCAAGATTGTAATCTACTCCCTCTTTGAAAGCATACAGCTTAGCCAATTTATCAGTTCTATCATGCATCTGAAGACCAATGTGAGATGGAATCCACAGCATGTGCACTCTGACTCCACTGTCCACAATCCTACCATACCTGTGTCTGGCTTCTGACACAAGCATGCAACAATTTATGCTTAATGAGTTGAGAGCATTTATGGATGACAGAGAATCAGTTACAATTAAACTGTCAATCTTTGATACATAGATGCATTTCAGTGCAAGGAGTATGGCAAACAGTTCTGTCTGAAGGGTAGAGGCCCAATTATTGATGCGTGCTCCAATTTCTTTAAGAGAGCCATCACTCTGTACGACAACAGCAGCACTACCAGCTGCACCAGTGGATTGGTGAACAGAACCATCAACGTAAATAATTTGCGAGAGTGTGTGCTGTGTGACTAAGTTATCAATACAGCTTAAGGCCTCATGTTTGGCTTCAAGGCGAAGTTTTGGTTGTGATTTAAGAAGTAGTTTGGGGGGAAATGGAGGAATGGTAGTTTGGAATGGGGTAATATTCCATGGAGCGGAGAAGTGCCGCTGTTGCCTTACTTGACATAGATCATGTATCTGATTCATGCGGAGGTCGGTTCCAGTCTTTTCGATCCATCTGGAGGAGTGTTCACCAGTGCTGAGGAAAGTTTGGAGGGCTTCTGTGCAGGGGTTTGAATGAGCTTGCCTGAGCATATTAACCCCAATTAGGATATTTCTTTCAGTAACACGATCTCTGATGCTTGGAATATCAAGTTCTTTTTGCATATTTAAAATTTTGGCAGTACGAGGGCATCCTAGGATGATCCTCATTGCTTCGTTCTGCAGTTTTTCCAGCCCTCCAAGCTTCCAGTCAGACACAAGAGCAAGTAGTGGCGCAGCATAATCAACCAATGATCTAATATAAGCAAGATACATCATTTTCACAATTTTAACATTAGCACCATACCTGGGGTGAAGCCCTGCCACAACTCTAAGTGCTCTTAGTCGTTCTTTGTATTGGCGACAAAGTCTTGTTACAACAGGTCCAAGTAGTGGAACCTCAAAGCCTAGATACCTGTATCTGCTTACATATTCTAGAAGAGACCCATCATGCAATTGGATCTGACGAACTGTGCCTCTCTGTCGAGGAGGACGCCTATTGAGTATCTTTGTTTTATCAGTAGAGATTATCAACCCCAGGTCCTGACACGAGGCTAGTACATGATTAAGAATGTTTTGGGTGTTGGAGAATCCGGTGGTGTGAATCATTATATCATCAGCAAAACTTATCACATAATTATGGGGCTGACTAGGCATAGCATTAAGTAATGCATTAATTAGAATATTGAACAGTGTGGGACTGAGCACACCTCCCTGTGCGGTTCCTAATTCAAAGTCTTTAGTTACACTTCTATGTCCCTGGAACAACACAGACGATTTTCTGTTGGACAGGTAGCCTTTAATCCAGCGGAGAAGCCATCCTCCAACATCCATTCTGGCAAGTTCACTAATTATTACATGTCGGTTGGCTACATCGAAAGCGGATTTACGGTCAAGGAAGGTAGTGTAGGAGCTGTCAGTGTGCAGGGTGAGAAAGGTGGCTATGCAATGATGCACGCTCCTTCCATGCATGAAACCATGTAACCGGGGAGACAAAAATTGTTTGATTCTGTACATGAGACGATTAAGAATCATTCTCTCAAATGTTTTACACAAGCAGCTAGTAAGAGATATTGGGCGAAATGCATTTTGTTGATTGGGCTTAGGAATTGGAATGATGAGGCTGTTGGTCCAAGATTGAGGGAGCTCCCCAGTTACATAGCTCATGTTATATAATTCAAGTAATGGATTACCTGGTACTGGACACAGCAATCTGAGTATGTTGTAAGTAATACCATCCTCACCAGGCGACGTGGAATTGCCCTTAGTTAGCGCTGCATCAAGTTCATAATTAGTGAGAGGAATGTTGCAATCATCTGCCTTACTGCGCATAAAGCAAACAAGTCTCTCCCTTGCATCATATTTGTCATTTAATTTTGCCTGTGTGGTACTGGGAAGACTGTCATAGCTAGATGTAGCAGCCCAAGCACTGACTAACTCATTCGCCCTATGCAAGGGATGAGGGTGCGCGATCTGCCCAGTTCGGTTACCCTTAATTCTATTTATGTCCCTCCATGCCCGGCTAAGTGGAGTGTGAGCATTAAGACCGTTGACAAATTTTTCCCAGTCGGTTTGCCGCAGCTCTGTCATACGCTCTCTGGCAGCAGCAAGGGCAGTTTGGAAGAGCCTCAGCATTCCAGGGGTACGATGTTTTCTATAGGCTAGGCCTAGTCTGCGAGCAGTACGTTTCAGTGTACGAAGTTTAGAATCATTGTAATAAGTATGGTTTTTGAAGGAGGTATGATTATTATGGAAGTTTGTTGGGTTTAGAGTACCAAGAGGTTGCAGTGGCGGCTCTAAGTAGTTCTGAATACTGCTCACAAGATCATTGTTAAAGGTCTCTACAGAGGAACACTCATAGGAATTATACCAGTCAGTCACATGTGCAACAAAGTCATCATGCTGATCTGTGGGAACATTAAAACGTTTCCGTTTGAATATCCCACCAGGAAGGATAGTATTACCAATATCTAGAGAGGTTAGCCTAGGGAAATGATCAGACGCTATATCTGTTACAATGGAAGACTCACAGCTGGCAGAAGTAATGTTGAAGCCCAGGCACAGATCAAGGACGCCTCCATAGATATGTGTGGGTTCAAGGTCACCTACAATTTGGACATTATCATGACTGTTTAAGAGTGACAACAGTTGATTGCCATTACGATTACCAAACTGTGAGTTTCCAATGCTTTTGTGTCTCGCATTGTAATCGCCAATAATAAGAGTAGGCTCAGAATGAGCACAAGTTGGGATCTCCAAGTAATTAAATTTATCAGCAGGAGCATACAAGTTAAATATGTTGAGAGCAGAGTTCCCTATATAAATCCTAACACCGTGATATTGTAGCCCCTCTGTTTTCTTGTGTGCAAGAAGTTGATGGGGAAGTGATTTTTTAATATATAGAACACAAGAGTTAGTAGATTTGAGGTTACATGCAACAAATGATGGTAATTTAGGAGGTTGGGATTTTTCAGGGACTGTGCACTCTTGTAGACACACAACATCAATGGGTTCGGTGGTTACTTTATGATGAAGGTCAGGAAGTCTTTTTCTAAGTGATGCAATGTTCCAGCTTAATATAGAAAGTTTATACGAGTTTTGATCCATTATAGTAGTCCTGGGATCATCTTGAGTTTCTCAGCATAATGAAAAAATTGTTCATATAAATAGCAGACCTTATCAATGTCAACAGTGCTACCCTTGTCCATGAGTTTTGTAAGTGCACTTCCAGTTGTAAGGCCTCGTGGGAGTCTTCGTAAACCCAGAGCATGACGCTGTTTATGTGTGAATGTATGATAGGTGACACCACCACTCACATTCCCTCCTCCACTAACATGTACACGCAACACTACAACTGTCATCACCAGCGCCACTACCAACATTGTGTTCATTACATTTGTCAACAGTATTGTATTCAACATTAATGTCTATGTGACTAACCTCATCACACTCTGCACCACCACTTATATTATGCTCATCACTATTACTAACATTATAGACACCACCGCTCTCATCACACTCTTCACCACCACTTAAATTACGCTCATCACTATTACTAACATTATAGACACCATTGCCCTCATCACACTCTTCACCACCACTTATATTACGGTCATCACTATTACTAACATCATTGACACCATAGCCTTCGTTATGATGCTCACTACAGTTATCAACACAAGTATTATATTCGTCATTACTGTGATTAAGAACACCACCACCACCTTGTTCAGCAACCTTATACTTGCTTTCACAAATTGTGACAATCTTGTTATTGGTACACTCTACACATCTTTCCTTGTGTTGTTCAAGTTGTTGTTTCAGGAGAAATTGTTGTGTTTCCAGTACTTTTATGCGCGACATCAGGTTGTACACCACAGGAGCAAGACTTGGAACATCTGGAGACGTGAAGTCCCGGTCAGCTGAGCTATTTGGCTGACTGTCAGCTGACTCAGCTAGGCTGGTATTGACAGCCGACGTGATGGAGGTCTGTTGACGTGCTCCCCAGGTGAGGTGCTCAACCCCATTGTCTGAGGGCAGGCATGAGCCAGTATTCAGACCCGAGGTACCTGGTAGTCCTGGGGGCCATTATGAGGGGTACAGGGTGAAGTGCGGTTGGCTGTGATGCGATCAGCCCTCACACTGCAGTCAGCATGAGCTGCTGTGACTCCTGAGGTCTTACAATTGATACATTGTTTAGCAACAGTCTGTTGCTGTTTGATCATAGCATAACACCGTTCAGAAGGATGAGCATTGGCACACACTGCACACCAGTGTGACTTAGATGGGCATTTCCTGGCGATGTGGCCCCAGCGTTGACACTTATAACATCGACGTTGAGGAGGTCTGTACAATGCAATGTAATAGCGTCTGTTGAGGGCTGCACGGGAGTGAATATAGCGTGGCAGTCCCCTGGCCAGTCCACTCAGCTAATATCAGACCGTTGGAAAGTCGACGAGGGCTTGCAACTTGCTCTGACGCCAGATATTGAGGATTCAAGTGCTTGTTGATGTTGTAGATGACAATAAGCACTTTAGGTGCCCTTGGTGGGGCAGCTCGGAGTTTGATGTTGGCATATTCGTGAGTGAGAAGTTTGTCTATAAATGCTGAATCATTAGGCACAAAGACGTAGTTATCCTCATCGCGGACAAACTTGATCGTTTTCTCATGATTGTTTACACTAGCTTCGAAAAACCAGTTAAACTTGGTCTCTTGATCAGTGTTGTTAGGGAAATCTAACCTGACAGCTTTGGGAGGGTGTGCGCCCAATGTATTGCTTTCAGCAAGCTTTCTCTGGAAGCCTCGTTCTTTTTTCCGAGCCTGTTTACTAAAATATGTTTCAAATCTGCCTTCACCATCATCTACGTCAACACCATCAGCTATACTCATAGCTGACAGGAGTTTCACACTGGCGATGGGCTAAAGGATACCGGTGAATAGAAGGGACAAGGAAGGGATATTCACCTCGCTAGACACAGGCAATGTGGGTGTAGTGGCCTGCGGGTCGCAGTGAGATTTCCAAGGTCATTCACCGGGCCACAGTCGTCTCGAGAGTTACCAATATTGCACTACTCGTTAATTACTCCAAACCCGCAGCACTTAACACAGCTAGCATACGTGTCTAGGAATGACAGACAAATTTTCACTACACAAGAGTTCTAACAACACCGAAGGTACGGCCGGAACACTGCTGCCTTCAAGACAGACTGCCTTTAAGACAGTCTGCCTTCAAGACTGCCTTCAAGACAGACTGCCCTCAAGACAGACTGCCTTCAAGACAGACTGCCTTCAAGACAGACTGCCTTCAAGACAGACTGCCTTTAAGACAGACTGCCTTCAAGATAGACTGCCTTCAAGACAGACTGCCTTCAAGACAGACTGCCTTCAAGACAGACTGCCCTCAAGACAGACTGCCTTCAAGACAGACTGCCTTTAAGACAGACTGCCTTCAAGACAGACTGCCTTCAAGACAGACTGCCTTCAAGACAGACTGCCTTCAAGACAGACTGCCTTCAAGACAGACTGCATTCAAGACAGACTGCATTCAAGACAGAGTGCCTTCAAGACAGACTGCCTTCAAGACAGACTGCCTTTAAGACAGACTGCCTTCAAGACAGACTGCCTTCAAGACAGACTGCCTTCAAGACAGACTGCCTTCAAGACAGACTGCCTTCAAGACAGACTGCCATCAAGACAGACTGCCTTCAAGACAGAGTGCCTTCAAGACAGAGTGCCTTCAAGACAGAGTGCCTTCAAGACAGACTGCCTTCAAGACAGACTGCCTTCAAGACAGACTGCCTTCAAGACAGAGTGCCTTCAAGACAGACTGCCCTCAAGACAGACTGCCTTCAAGACAGACTGCCTTCAAGACAGACTGCCTTCAAGACAGACTGCCTTCAAGACAGACTGCCCTCAAGACAGACTGCCTTCAAGACAGAGTGCCTTCAAGACAGACTGCCATCAAGACAGACTGCCTTCAAGACAGAGTGCCTTCAAGACAGACTGCCTTCAAGACAGAGTGCCTTCAAGACAGACTGCCTTCAAGACAGAGTGCCTTCAAGACAGAGTGCCTTCAAGACAGAGTGCCTTCAAGACAGAGTGCCTTCAAGACAGAGTGCCTTCAAGACAGAGTGCCTTCAAGACAGACTGCCTTCAAGACAGACTGCCATCAAGACAGACTGCCTTCAAGACAGAGTGCCTTGACAGAGTTCTTCATTCAAGAAACTGGAGGCATCTTTCCTTATCTTGGTTCAAATCTGTTTACCTTTTATTTCCCAAGTTCTTTCTGTTCCATACGGGTCTAGCGTATCCCAGTGACTACAGTAACATGTAACACACGTCTAGGTGCTGGTGTGCTGGTTCAGCACTCAGAAGAGCCAGTCGTGTGACATGTTGGAGATGAAGGTTGCTGGTGGAGGCGTGGTTGATCCTCGGGGGGCGTGGGTGAAGGCGTGGTTGACTCTCTGGTGTAGCTGAGGGAGGGACACACCATGTAGCACCTCCCTGGCCACCACACCGCTGAAGGAAGAACATCGTGATCCAACAACCTGCAGGAGAAGTAATGTACTATACCCATAACATCTATATAGCGCCCTTAAAGCCGCAGAATTTACATAAAGTTCTCAGTGACTGCATTACACATGACTGTACAGGAAGATGAAGTAGATGTTGATTTCCAGAC
This sequence comes from Cherax quadricarinatus, assembly GCF_038502225.1. Lineage (NCBI taxonomy): Eukaryota > Metazoa > Arthropoda > Malacostraca > Decapoda > Parastacidae > Cherax > Cherax quadricarinatus. Next base: position 575,646 of record NC_091320.1, read on the forward strand.
TATTTAAAAAAATTTGATTCCTAGTGACTTAATCAGGCACTGAGTGTCCGGGATTCAATCTCCGGCACGGGTGGAAACGTTCAGCACGTTTCCTTACACTTGCGGTTCCTGTTCACCTAGCGGTAAGTAGGTACCTTGATGTTAGTCACCTTACACTTGCTGTCCCTGTTTACCTAACAGTAAGTAGATACTTGGGTGTTAGTCACTTTCTACCTACTGTCGCTGTTCACCTAACAGTAAGTAGATGCCTAGGTGTTAGGTGACTGATGTGGGTGGCATCCTGGGTGAAAGGATTTAAGGATCGAAATGGAAAAAAGACAGACAGTCCTCGATGATCCACTGGGTAGCTAACCCTCCCTACCCTGGGTTATCCTGGGTGCCTAACCCTCCCTACCCTGGGTTATCCTGGGTGGCTAACCCTCCCTACCCTGGGTTATCCTGGGTGGCTAACCCTCCCTACCCTAGGTTATCCTGGGTGGATAACCCTCCCTACCCTGGGTTATCCTGCGTGGCTAACCCTCCCTACCCTGGGTTATCCTGGGTGGCTAACTCTCCCTACCCTGGGTTATCCTGGGTAGCTAACCCTCCCTACCCTGGGTTATCCTGGGTGGCTAACCCTCCCTACCCTGGGTTATCCTGGGTGGTTAACCCTCCCTACCCTGGGTTATCCTGGGTGGCTAACCCTCCCTACCCTGGGTTATCCTGGGTGGCTAACCCTCCCTATCCTGGGTTATCCTGCGTGGCTAACCCTCCCTACCCTGGGTTATCCTGGGTGGCTAACTCTCCCTACCCTGGGTTATCCTGGGTGGCTAACCCTCCCTACCCTGGGTTATCCTGGGTGGTTAACCCTCCCTACCCTGGGTTATCCTGGGTGGTTAACCCTCCCTACCCTGGGTTATCCTGGGTATTTAACCATCCCTACCCTGGGTTATCCTGGGGGTTAACCCTCCCTACCCTGGGTTATCCTGGGTGGTTAACCCTCCCTACCCTGGGTTATCCTGTGTGGCTAACCCTCCCTACCCTGGGTTATCCTGGTTGGTTAACCCTCCCTACCCTGGGTTATCCTGGGTGGTTAACCCTCCCTACCCTGGGTTATCCTGAGTAGCTAACCCTTCCTACCCTGGGTTATCCTGGGTGGCTAACCCTCCCTACCCTGGGTTATCCTGGGTGGCTAACCCTCCCTACCCTGGGTTATCCTGGGTGGTTAACCCTCCCTACCCTGGGTTATCCTGGATTATCCTGAATTATCCAGGGTATTTTCCCGGTGTTTTGACGTCACACATCCAGGTTAATAATTGGATAATTGTACTTATGTGTTCCGCTCTTTAAATAAACTAACTAAAAAATCTATTTTCTTGAGTTTATCAATAATATAATATAAAAAACGATTTTCTCTTCTAGTTATAGAAAATGATTTTATGTGTAGATTTTTATGATTAACTAAAGCAAACTTTTTGACTTTCAGACAACAAAATTAGCGGAAAATTTTTTAGTTGGATTCTTAACCCAGAGACTTAGTGACTGTTAACCCAGAGTATTAGTGATTGTTAACCCAGAGTGTTAGTGACTGTTAACCCAGAGTGTTAGTGACTGTTAACCCAGAGTATTAGTGATTGTTAACCCAGAGTGTTAGTGACTGTTAACCCAGAGTGTTAGTGATTGTTAACCCAGAGAGTTAGTGACTGTTAACCCAGAGAGTTAGCGACTGCTAACCCAGAGAGTTAGTGACTGTTAACCCAGAGAGTTAGCGACTGCTAACCCAGAGAGTTAGTCACTGTTAACCTTGAGTTAGTGACTGTTAACCCAGGGTTAGTGACTGTTAATCCAGAGTTAGTGACTGTTAACCCAGAGAGTGTAACCGTTAACCCAAAGAGTTATTGACTGTAAACCCAGAGAGTTAGTGACTGTTAACCCAGTCCCAGGACCAATGCTATTTCTGCTATATGTGAATGACATGACAGAAGGGATAGACTCAGAAGTGTTCCTGTTTGCAGATGATGTGAAGCTAATGCGAACAATTAAATCGGAAGAGGATCAGGCAGGACTACGAAGGAATCTGGACAGGCTGTAAGCCTGGTTCAGCAAGTGGCTCTTGGAGTTTAACCCTACCAAGCGCAAAGTCATGAAGACTGGGGAAGGTCAAAGAAGACCGCAGACAGAGTACAGGCTAGGGGACCGAAGACTGAAAAACCTCACTTAGGGAAAAAGATTTTGGGGTGAGTATAATACCGAGCACATCTCCTGAAGCGCACATCAACCAGATAACTGCTGCAGCATATAGACGACACTTTAATAAGGAATCGTTCAAAACTCTGTGCACCGTGTACGTCAGGCCCATACTGGAGTATGCAGCACCAGGATGGAACCCACACCAGGTCAAGCACATCAAGAAATTAGAGAAAGTGCTAAGATTTGCAACAAGACTATTGCTGGAACTAAGGGGTATGTGATACGAAGAGAGGTTAAGGGAAGTCGACCTGACAACACTGGACGACAAGAGGGATAGGGATGACATGATATCGAATATATAAAATACTGAGAGGAATTGACAAGGTGGATGGGGACAGAATGTTTCAGAGATGGGACACAACAAACAAGGTGTCACAATTGGAAGTTGAAGACTCATATGAGTCACAGGGATGTTAGTATGCATTTCTTCAGTCATAGACCCCTGCAACCACAATTAGGCGAATATATGACCTACCTGCAGGCGCTCCAAGGAGACTCCTCCCAGCATAGCCATGTTGGGGTGTGCGAGGGGAGGAAGAATGTAGATGTAGGGGTTAGTGAGAGCAGACTGGGATGCTGCTTCATCAGTTTTCACGCTCACAGCATCCAGAATAAGTATGAGTGTAGGTGTGGAGGCGAGGGCACGCACCAAGGAATCAAGGAGGACGTTTGTGGGCGCTGCGTGGGCAGAGGGTAGGCTCAGGGCAGGTCCTTCAGGAGTCACCAGCACCTACAGAAACGTCAAACTCTAACAGAAGCCGTCATATGTGCTAATATATATTTAAAACATAATGTATACTGGCGGCGAAATACATTTACATTCACCTAGTTGTGTTGGGAGAATTGAGGCCCAACTATCAACTGTATAGTTTAACATCCTTCAGGACTACCACCTGGAGCATACCTTGAGTATACCTGGAGTATACCTTGAGTATATCTGGGGTATACCTTGAGTATACCTAGAGTATATATATCATCGTCGACAAAAAACATCATTGATTTGCTCTGACTTGAATGATGCCGCCATGATAGTGGTGGGTGAGAAAAGAGGCATTTATAGGCGAATCAAAAAGATGATGGAGTCACCTTATTAAACACAAAATTTAGTTTAAGAGAAAAGTAAAAAAAAAAAAAGTCAGAATAGGGAAAGCCAAAAGAGAACAAATTTAAGGTTGTGAAGGAATCAAAGATCAATCCTTAGAGTTTGTTTCAGGTATTAGAATAAGGTTAGGAAAAAGTTAGGCTTTCCTAAATGTAACTTCCAGTTGTTGAACATCCCTCTCCTACCTTCCATTAAGAGACACCTAAGTTAACACGTCTTCTAATAACATGTTTATGGTATATCTTAACAAATCTTTGAGGATAATTGTGTTGTAGAGTTCTGAGCTCAGATTTCTGCAACACAAAACAGACAACACAAAACAGACAACACGAAACAGACAAAGCAAATGTGATAGTAATTACGTACAAGGTAGATTATAGTGGATAAATGAACACAAGACGTGGGAACTAACTGGCCTCTTAACTCTGCATTAAGCTGAAGACAGAGTTGGTGGTAGCTGAGCGCAGCTATCATCAGTGTGAGTAAGCTAAGTTGGGAGAGCACGCTAGGCACGTCTTGACAGTCAAGAACACCTCTTCACTGAACAACACCTGACCTCTGAACAAGAACACTTGACCAGTAACATATAGAACCACGTACTCACCTCACCATGGAGAGGGAGCATGAACACGGGGGTCGTCCCTCAGTTACTAAAAACAACAGACATAGCCCCACTCCACAAAGGGGGCAGTAAAGCAACAGCAAAGAACTACAGACCAATAGCACTAACATCCCATATCATAAAAATCTTTGAAAGGGTCCTAAGAAGCAAGATCACCACCCATCTAGAAACCCATCAGTTACACAACCCAGGGCAACATGGGTTTAGAACAGGTCGCTCCTGTCTGTCTCAACTACTGGATCACTACGACAAGGTCCTAAATGCACTAGAAGACAAAAAGAATGCAGATGTAATATATACAGACTTTGCAAAAGCCTTCGACAAGTGTGACCATGGCGTAATAGCGCACAAAATGCGCGCTAAAGGAATAACAGGAAAAGTCGGTCGATGGCTCTATAATTTCCTCACTAACAGAACACAGAGAGTAGTCGTCAACAGAGTAAAGTCCGAGGCAGCTACGGTGAAAAGCTCTGTTCCACAAGGCACAGTACTAGCTCCCATCTTGTTCCTCATCCTCATATCCGACATAGACAAGGATGTCAGCCACAGCACCGTGTCTTCCTTTGCAGATGACACCCGAATCTGCATGACAGTGTCTTCCATTGCAGACACTGCAAGGCTCCAGGCGGACATCAACCAAATCTTTCATTGGGCTGCAGAAAACAATATGAAGTTCAACGATGAGAAATTTCAATTACTCAGATATGGTAAACATGAGGAAATTAAATCTTCATCAGAGTACAAAACAAATTCTGGCCACAAAATAGAGCGAAACACCAACGTCAAAGACCTGGGAGTGATTATGTCGGAGGATCTCACCTTCAAGGACCATAACATTGTATCAATCGCATCTGCTAGAAAAATGACAGGATGGATAATGAGAACCTTCAAAACTAGGGAGGCCAAGCCCATGATGACACTCTTCAGGTCACTTGTTCTATCTAGGCTGGAATATTGCTGCACTCTAACAGCACCTTTCAAGGCAGGTGAAATTGCCGACCTAGAAAATGTACAGAGAACTTTCACGGGGCGCATAACGGAGATAAAACACCTCAATTACTGGGAGCGCTTGAGGTTCCTAAACCTGTATTCCCTGGAACGCAGGAGGGAGAGATACATGATTATATACACCTGGAAAATCCTAGAGGGACCAGTACCGAACTTGCACACGAAAATCACTCACTACGAAAGCAAAAGACTTGGCAGACGATGCACCATCCCCCCAATGAAAAGCAGGGGTGTCACTAGCACGTTAAGAGACCATACAATAAGTGTCAGGGGCCCGAGACTGTTCAACTGCCTCCCAGCACACATAAGGGGGATTACCAACAGACCCCTGGCAGTCTTCAAGCTGGCACTGGACAAGCACCTAAAGTCAGTTCCTGATCAGCCGGGCTGTGGCTCGTACGTTGGTTTGCGTGCAGCCAGCAGCAACAGCCTGGTTGATCAGGCGCTGATCCACCAGGAGCCGCGGGGGCGTTGACCCCCGAAACTCTCTCCAGGTAAACTCCAGGTAAACCACTAACATATAGAACCACGTACTCACCTCACAACTAACATATAGAACCACGTACTCACCTCACAACTAACATATAGAACCACGTACTCACCTCACAACTAACATATAGAACCACGTACTCACCTCACCACTAATATATAGAACCACGTACTCACCTCACCACTAATATATAGAACCACGTACTCACCTCACAACTAACATATAGAACCACGTACTCACCTCACCACTAATATATAGAACCACGTACTCACCTCACCACTAACATATAGAACCACGTACTCACCTCACCACTAACATATAGAACCACGTACTCACCTCACAACTAACATATAGAACCACGTACTCACCTCACCACTAACATATAGAACCACGTACTCACCTCACCACTAACATATAGAACCACGTACTCACCTCACCACTAACATATAGAACCACGTACTCACCTCACCACTAATATATAGAACCACGTACTCACCTCACCACTAACATATAGAACCACGTACTCACCTCACCACTAACATATAGAACCACGTACTCACCTCACCACTAACATATAGAACCACGTACTCACCTCACCACTAACATATAGAACCACGTACTCACCTCACCATTAACATATAGAACCACGTACTCACCTCAAAACTAACATATAGAACCACGTACTCACCTCACCACTAATATATAGAACCACGTACTCACCTCACCACTAATATATAGAACCACGTACTCACCTCACCACTAACATATAGAACCACGTACTCACCTCACCACTAATATATAGAACCACGTACTCACCTCAAAACTAACATATAGAACCACGTACTCACCTCACCACTAATATATAGAACCACGTACTCACCTCACCACTAATATAAAGAACTACGTACTCACCTCACCACTAACATATAGAACCACGTACTCACCTCACCACTAACATATAGAACCACGTACTCACCTCAAAACTAAAATATAGAACCACGTACTCACCTCACCACTAACATTTAGAACCACGTACTCACCTCAAAACTAAAATATAGAACCACGTACTCACCTCACCACTAACATATAGAACCACGTACTCACCTCACCACTAACATATAGAACCACGTAATCACCTCAAAACTAAAATATAGAACCACGTACTCACCTCACCACTAACATATAGAACCACGTACTCACCTCACCACTAACATATAGAACCACGTACTCACCTCACCACTAATATATAGAACCACGTACTCACCTCACAACTAACATATAGAACCACGTACTCACCTCACCACTAAAATATAGAACCACGTACTCACCTCACCACTAACATATAGAACCACGGCGCCTTCCTCTTGTTGGTTAAGTTTGGCTGCGAAGTTCCTCACATGTTCTGTCAGTGACTCAGTGGTGGTGCGTCTTAACGCATGCTGCACCACCTGTCATCATCATAATGATAATAATAATAATAATAATAATAATAATAATAATAATAATAATAATAATAATAATAATAATAATAATAATAATAATAATAATAATAATAATAATAATAATAATAATAATAATTATTATTATTTTTATTATTATTATTATTATTATTGTTATAATTATAATAATAATAATAATAATAATAATAATAATAATAATAATAATAATAATAATAATAATAATAATAATAATAATAATAATTTTGTAACAATGTTGGTAGAATTAAGCACAATATCTTAGGTAAAAGAACACAAGTGTAACTAATGCGACATTTTATTGTTGCAACGTTTCGCTCTCCAGGAGCTTTATCAAGCTGTTTCAAAGACTACATGGACACAGAGGGTATATACATCAATAAAAGTAGTAACACAACAGTAACAGTAGTAACACAACAGTAACAGTAGTAACACAACAGTAACAGTAGTAACACAACAGTAACAGTAGTAACACAACAGTAACAGTAGTAACACAACAGTAACAGTAGAAACACAATAGTAACAGTAGTAACACAACAGTAACAGTAGAAACACAATAGTAACAGTAGTAACACAACAGTAGCAGTAGAAACACAATAGTAACAGTAGTAACACAACAGTAACAGTAGCAACACAACAGTAGCAGTAGTAACACAATAGTAACAGTAGTAACACAACAGTAACAGTAGAAACACAATAGTAACAGTAGTAACACAACAGTAACAGTAGAAACACAATAGTAACAGTAGTAACACAACAGTAACAGTAGCAACACAACAGTAGCAGTAGTAACACAATAGTAACAGTAGTAACACAACAGTAACAGTAGAAACACAATAGTAACAGTAGTAACACAACAGTAGCAGTAGAAACACAATAGTAACAGTAGTAACACAACAGTAACAGTAGCAACACAACAGTAGCAGTAGTAACACAATAGTAACAGTAGTAACACAACAGTAACAGTAGAAACACAATAGTAACAGTAGTAACACAACAGTAACAGTAGAAACACAATAGTAACAGTAGTAACACAACAGTAACAGTAGCAACACAACAGTAGCAGTAGTAACACAATAGTAACAGTAGTAACACAACAGTAACAGTAGAAACACAATAGTAACAGTAGTAACACAACAGTAGCAGTAGAAACACAATAGTAACAGTAGTAACACAACAGTAACAGTAGTAACACAACAGTAACAGTAGAAACACAATAGTAACAGTAGTAACACAACAGTAGCAGTAGAAACACAATAGTAACAGTAGTAACACAACAGTAACAGTAGCAACACAACAGTAGCAGTAGTAACACAATAGTAACAGTAGTAACACAACAGTAACAGTAGAAACACAATAGTAACAGTAGTAACACAACAGTAACAGTAGAAACACAATAGTAACAGTAGTAACACAACAGTAACAGTAGCAACACAACAGTAGCAGTAGTAACACAATAGTAACAGTAGTAACACAACAGTAACAGTAGAAACACAATAGTAACAGTAGTAACACAACAGTAACAATGGTAACACAACAGTAGCAGTAGTAACACAACAGTAACAGTAGTAACACAACAGTAACAATGGTAACACAACAGTAGCAGTAGTAACACAACAGTAACAGTAGTAACACAACAGTAACAGTAGTAACACAACAGTAACAATGGTAACACAACAGTAACAGTAGTAACACAACAGTAACAGTAGCAACACAACAGTAGCAGTAGTAACACAACAATAACAATGGTAACAAAACAGTAACAGTAGAAACACAATAGTAACAGTAGTAACACAACAGTAACAGTAGCAACACAACAGTAGCAGTAGTAACACAACAATAACAATGGTAACACAACAGTAACAGTAGAAACACAATAGTAACAGTAGTAACACAACAGTAACAGTAGCAACACAACAGTAGCAGTAGTAACACAACAATAACAATGGTAACACAACAGTAACAGTAGAAACACAATAGTAACAGTAGTAACACAACAGTAACAGTAGCAACACAACAGTAGCAGTAGTAACACAACAATAACAATGGTAACACAACAGTAACAGTAGAAACACAATAGTAACAGTAGTAACACAACAGTAGCAGTAGTAACACAACAATAACAATGGTAACACAACAGTAACAGTAGAAACACAATAGTAACAGTAGTAACACAACAGTAACAGTAGAAACACAATAGTAACAGTAGCAACACAACAGTAACAGTAGAAACACAATAGTAACAGTAGCAACACAACAGTAACAGTAGAAACACAATAGTAAGAGTAGTAACACAACAGTAACAGTAGAAACACAATAGTAACAGTAGCAACACAACAGTAACAGTAGCAACACAACAGTAACAGTAGCAACATTACAGTAACAATAACAACACAATAGTAACACAACAATAACAGTAGCAATACAATAGTAACAGTAGTAACACAAAAGTAACAGCAGCAACACAACAATAACAGTAGCAACACAACAGTAGCAGTAGTAACACAATAACAGTAGCAACACAACAGTAACAGAAGCAACATTACAGTAGCAGTAGCAACACAATAGTAACAGTAGTAACACAACAGTAACAGTAGCAACACTACAGTAATAGTGGCAACACTACAATAACAGTACGTATAATAACAGAAGTTACAGCTAACGTTAGTTAATGTATTAAAGTCTTGATGATGCGCGTGCGCACACGCGCAGGAGCACACGCACATACACATACGCACACACACACACAGATACACACATACACACACACAGACACACACATACACACACACAGACACACACATACACACACACAGACACACACACATAGAATCCGAGGTTTGCAGATGACGTGAAGTTGATGAGAAGAATTCATTCGATCGAAGACCAGGCAGAACTACAAAGGGATCTGGACAGGCTGCAGACCTGGTCCAGCAATTGGCTCCTGGAGTTCAATCCCACCAAGTGCAAAGTCATGAAGATTGGGGAAGGGCAAAGAAGACCGCAGACGGAGTACAGTCTAGGGGGTCAGAGACTACAAACCTCACTCAAGGAAAAAGATCTTGGGGTGAGTATAACACCAGGCACATCTCCTGAAGCGCACATCAACCAAATAACGGCTGCAGCATATGGGCGCCTAGCAAACCTCAGAACAGCATTCCGACATCTTAATAAGGAATCGTTCAGGACCCTGTACACCGTGTACGTTAGGCCCATATTGGAGTATGCGGCACCAGTTTGGAACCCACACCTAGCCAAGCACGTAAAGAAACTAGAGAAAGTGCAAAGGTTTGCAACAAGACTAGTCCCAGAGCTAAGAGGTATGTCCTACGAGGAGAGGTTAAGGGAAATCAACCTGACGACACTGGAGGACAGGAGAGATAGGGGGGACATGATAATGACATACAAAATACTGAGATGAATTGACAAGGTGGACAAAGACAGGATGTTCCAGAGATTGGACACAGTAACAAGGGGACACAGTTGGAAGCTGAAGACACAGATGAATCACAGGGATGTTAGGAAGTATTTCTTCAGCCACAGAGTAGTCAGTAAGTGGAATAGTTTGGGAAGCGATGTAGTGAACGCAGGATCCATACATAGCTTTAAGCAGAGGTACGATAAAGCTCATGGTTCAGGGAGAGTGACCTAGTAGCGACCAGTGAAGAGGCGGGGCCAGGAGCTTGGACTCGACCCCTGCAGCCTCAACTAGGTGAGTACAACTAGGTGAGTACAACTAGGTGAGTACACAAAAACACACACACACACACACACACACACACACACACACACACACACACACACACACACACACACACACACAATAAGGAGCTAAGACTCGAACCCCGCAACCACAAATAGGTGAGCACATACACACAGGACCAAGAGCCAGGGAGCTTGGACTCGACCCCTGCAACCTTAACTAGATGAGTACACACACACACAAACACAAAAACAAACACAAACACACACAAACGTTTGCAACAAGGCTAGTCCTATATTAGGTCCTATTAGGCCTATATAAAGTCCTATATAAGGTCCTATATTAGGTCCTATATAAGGTCCTATATAAGGTCATGAAAGGACAGTTGCTGAAGATCTCTTAGCAGCTGCAACAGGGACACCAATGGACCCAGAGCTGCAAACTGAGGAAAAAAGTGGAGAGGAAAGTACAGTAGAACATTCCTGGTGTCAAACAGTGTGGTTGATCAGTGGAATCCATTGAAGGAGGAACCAGTAAATGTTGTAACTTCCAGAGTTTGTTTTAAATGATAAACACAAACTTGAAATACTGACACCATTGTAGCTACAAATATATAATTACAGATTGGTGATCACACACACTAGGGGTCAGGAGCTATGACTCGACCCCTGCAACCAGATACATGTGAGTACTAACCTGGAAGGGTCGAGGCAAGGAGAGGAGTACTGAGGCGAGTTCACCGCCCCCTGCCACACAGGAGTCACCAGCACGACCAACACCGTCCAGGACTAGTGATGGTGGTGGTGCACTCAACACTAGTGCATGACGTACCTGGAACAAGGAAACAACCACCATGAGTGCAACACCTTAACACCTGAGTGTGACACCACAACACTGAGTGCAGCACCGCAACAGTGAGTGCAGCACCATCACAACAGTGAGTGCAGCACCATCACAACAGTGAGTGCAGCACCATCACAACAGTGAGTGCAGCACCATCACAACAGTGAGTGCAGCACCATCACAACAGTGAGTGCAGCACCATCACAATAATGAGACCAGCACCATCACAACAGTGAGTGCAGCACCATCACAACAGTGAGTGCAGCACCGCAACAGTGAGTGCAGCACCATCACAACAGTGAGTGCAGCACCATCACAACAGTGAGTGCAGCACCGCAACAGTGAGTGCAGCACCGCAACAGTGAGTGCAGCACCATCACAACAGTGAGTGCAGCACCGCAACAGTGAGTGCAGCACCATCACAACAGTGAGTGCAGCACCGCAACAGTGAGTGCAGCACCATCACAACAGTGAGTGCAGCACCGCAACAGTGAGTGCAGCACCATCACAACAGTGAGTGCAGCACCATCACAACATTGAGTGCAGCACCATCACAACATTGAGTGCAGCACCATCACAACAGTGAGTGCAGCACCGCAACAGTGAGTGCAGCACCGCAACAGTGAGTGCAGCACCATCACAACATTGAGTGCAGCACCATCACAACATTGAGTGCAGCACCATCACAACAGTGAGTGCAGCACCGCAACAGTGAGTGCAGCACCGCAACAGTGAGTGCAGCACCATCACAACAGTGAGTGCAGCACCGCAACAGTGAGTGCAGCACCATCACAACAGTGAGTGCAGCACCATCACAATAATGAGACCAGCACCATCACAACAGTGAGTGCAGCACCATCACAACAGTGAGTGCAGCACCGCAACAGTGAGTGCAGCACCATCACAACAGTGAGTGCAGCACCATCACAACAGTGAGTGCAGCACCGCAACAGTGAGTGCAGCACCGCAACAGTGAGTGCAGCACCATCACAACAGTGAGTGCAGCACCGCAACAGTGAGTGCAGCACCATCACAACAGTGAGTGCAGCACCGCAACAGTGAGTGCAGCACCATCACAACAGTGAGTGCAGCACCGCAACAGTGAGTGCAGCACCATCACAACAGTGAGTGCAGCACCGCAACAGTGAGTGCAGCACCATCACAACAGTGAGTGCAGCACCATCACAACATTGAGTGCAGCACCATCACAACATTGAGTGCAGCACCATCACAACAGTGAGTGCAGCACCGCAACAGTGAGTGCAGCACCGCAACAGTGAGTGCAGCACCATCACAACATTGAGTGCAGCACCATCACAACATTGAGTGCAGCACCATCACAACAGTGAGTGCAGCACCGCAACAGTGAGTGCAGCACCGCAACAGTGAGTGCAGCACCATCACAACAGTGAGTGCAGCACCGCAACAGTGAGTGCAGCACCATCACAACAGTGAGTGCAGCACCATCACAACATTGAGTGCAGCACCATCACAACATTGAGTGCAGCACCATCACAACATTGAGTGCAGCACCATCACAACATTGAGTGCAGCACCATCACAACAGTGAATGCAGCACCATCACAACAGTGAGTGCAGCACCGCAACAGTGAGTGCAGCACCATCACAACAGTGAGTGCAGCACCATCACAACAGTGATTGCAGCACCATCACAACACTGAGTGCAGCACCATCACAACAGTGAGTGCAGCACCATCACAACAGTGAGTGCAGCACCATCACAACAGTGAGTGCAGCACCATCACAACAGTGAGTGCAGCACCATCACAACAGTTTATAAAGCCATCTATCATAATTTATCTATCTATCGACCCTTCTTAATATATCTCTGTATTCTTCAATATATTTATCTATTGTTACACACAATAATTACGTTATCTATCTCTCCCTTGTTCCCATCCCTCCCTCTCTCCCTTGTTCCCATTCCTCCCTCTCTCCCTTGTTCCCATCCCTCCCTCTCTCCCTTGTTCCCATCCCTCACTCTCTCCCTTGTTCCCATCCCTCCCTCTCTCCCTTGTTCCCATCCCTCCCTCTCTCCCTTGTTCCCATCCCTCCCTCTCTCCCTTGTTCCCATCCCTCCCTCTCTCCCTTGTTCCCATCCCTCCCTCTCTCCCTTGTTCCCATCCCTCCCTCTCTCCCTTGTTCCCATCCCTCCCTCTCTCCCTTGTTCCCATCCCTCCCTCTCTCCCTTGTTCCCATCCCTCCCTCTCTCCCTTGTTCCCATCCCTCCCTCTCTCCCTTGTTCCCATCCCTCCCTCTCTCCCTTGTTCCCATCCTTCCCTCTCTCCCTTGTTCCCATCCCTCCCTCTCTCCCTTGTTCCCATCCCTCCCTCTCTCCCTTGTTCCCATCCCTCCCTCTCTCCCTTGTTCCCATCCCTCCCTCTCTCCCTTGTTCCCATCCCTCCCTCTCTCCCTTGTTCCCATCCCTCCCTCTCTCCCTTGTTCCCATCCCTCCCTCTCTCCCTTATTCCCAACCCTCCCTCTATCCCTTTTTCCCATCCCTCGCTCTCTCCCTTGTTCCCATCCCTCCCTCTCTCCCTTGTTCCCATCCCTCCCTCTCTCCCTTGTTCCCATCCCTCCCTCTCTCCCTTATTCCCATCCCTCCCTCTCTCCCTTGTTCCCATCCCTCCCTCTCTCCCTTGTTCCCATCCCTCCCTCTCTCCCTTGTTCCCATCCCTCCCTCTCTCCCTTGTTCCCATCCCTCCCTCTCTCCCTTGTTCCCATCCCTCCCTCCCTCTCTCCCTTGTTCCCATCCTTCCCTCTCTCCCTTGTTCCCATCCCTCCCTCTCTCCCTTGTTCCCATCCCTCCCTCTCTCCTTTGTTCCCATCCTTCCCTCTCTCCCTTGTTCCCATCCCTCCCTCTCTCCCTTGTTCCCATCACTCCCTCTCTCCCTTGTTCCCATCCCTCCCTCTCTCCCTTGTTCCCATCCCTCCCTCTCTCCCTTGTTCCCATCCCTCCCTCTCTCCCTTGTTCCCATCCCTCCCTCTCTCCCTTGTTCCCATCCCTCCCTCTCTCCCTTGTTCCCATCCCTCCCTCTCTACCTTGTTCCCATCCCTCCCTCTCTCCCTTGTTCCCATCCCTCCCTCTCTCCCTTATTCCCATCCCTCCCTCTCTCCCTTGTTCCCATCCCTCCCTCTCTCCCTTGTTCCCATCCCTCCCTCTCTCCCTTGTTCCCATCCCTCCCTCTCTCCCTTGTTCCCATCCCTCCCTCTCTCCCTTATTCCCATCCCTCCCTCTCTCCCTTGTTCCCATCCCTCCCTCTCTCCCTTGTTCCCATCCCTCCCTCTCTCCCTTGTTCCCATCCCTCCCTCTCTCCCTTGTTCCCATCCCTCCCTCTCTCCCTTGTTCCCATCCCTCCCTCTCTCCCTTGTTCCCATCCTTCCCTCTCTCCCTTGTTCCCATCCCTCCCTCTCTCCCTTGTTCCCATCCTTCCCTCTCTCCCTTGTTCCCATCCCTCCCTCTCTCCCTTGTTCCCATCCCTCCCTCTCTCCCTTGTTCCCATCCCTCCCTCTCTCCCTTGTTCCCATCCCTCCCTCTCTCCCTTGTTCCCATCCCTCCCTCTCTCCCTTGTTCCCATCCCTCCCTCTCTCCCTTGTTCCCATCCCTCCCTCTCTCCCTTGTTCCCATCCCTCCCTCTCTCCCTTGTTCCCATCCCTCCCTCTCTCCCTTGTTCCCATCCCTCCCTCTCTCCCTTGTTCCCATCCCTCCCTCTCTCCCTTATTCCTATCCCTCCCTCTCTCCCTTGTTCCCATCCCTCCCTCTCTCCCTTGTTCCCATCCCTCCCTCTCTCCCTTGTTCCCATCCCTCCCTCTCTCCCTTGTTCCCATCCCTCCCTCTCTCCCTTTTTCCCATCCCTCCCTCTCTCCCTTGTTCCCATCCCTCCCTCTCTCCCTTGTTCCCATCCCTCCCTCTCTCCCTTGTTCCCATCCCTCCCTCTCTCCCTTGTTCCCATCCCTCCCTCTCTCCCTTGTTCCCATCCCTCCCTCTCTCCCTTGTTCCCATCCTTCCCTCTCTCCCTTGTTCCCATTCCTCACTCTCTCCCTTGTTCCCATCCCTCACTCTCTCCCTTGTTCCCATCCCTCCCTCTCTCCCTTGTTCCCATCCCTCCCTCTCTCCCTTGTTCCCATCCCTCCCTCTCTCCCTTGTTCCCATCCCTCCCTCTCTCCCTTGTTCCCATCCCTCCCTCTCTCCCTTGTTCCCATCCCTCCCTCTCTCCCTTGTTCCCATCCCTCCCTCTCTCCCTTGTTCCCATCGCTCTCTCTCTCCCTTGTTCCCATCCCTCCCTCTCTCCCTTGTTCCCATTCCTCCCTCTCTCCCTTGTTCCCATTCCTCACTCTCTCCCTTGTTCCAATTCCTCACTCTCTCCCTTGTTCCCAACCCTCCCTCTCTCCCTTGTTCCCATTCTTCCCTCTCTCCCTTGTTCCCATTCCTCACTCTCTCCCTTGTTCCCATTCCTCCCTCTCTCCCTTGTTCCCATTCCTCCCTCTCTCCCTTGTTCCCATTCCTCACTCTCTCCCTTGTTCCCATTCCTCCCTCTCTTCCTTGTTCCCATTCCTCCCTCTTTCCCTTGTTCCCATTCCTCACTCTCTCCCTTGTTCCCATTCCTCACTCTCTCCCTTGTTCCAATTCCTCACTCTCTCCCTTGTTCCCATTCCTCCTTCTATCCCTTGTTCCCATTCCTCCCTCTTTCCCTTGTTCCATTCCTCCCTCTCTCCCTTGTTCTCATTCCTCACTCTATCCCTTGTTCCCATTCCTACCTCCCTCTCTCCCTTGTTCCCATTCCTACCTCCTTCTCTCCCTTGTTCCCATTCCTACCTCCCTCTCTCCCTTGTTCCCATTCCCACTCTCTCCCTTGTTCCCATTCCTACCTCCCTCTTCCTTGTTCCAATTCCTCACTCTCTCCCTTGTTCCCATTCCTCACTCTCTCCCTTGTTCCCATTCCTCACTCTCTCCCTTGTTCCCATTCCTCACTCTCTCCCTTGTTCCCATTCCTCACTCTCTCACTTGTTCCCATTCCTCACTCTCTCCTTTGTTCCCATTCCTACCTACCTCTCTCGTTTGTTCTCATTCCTCCCTCTCTCCCTTGTTCCCATTCCTACCTCCCTCTCTCCCTTGTTCCCATTCCCCACTCTCTCCCTTGTTCCCATTCCTACCTCCCTCTCTCCCTTGTTCCCATTCCTCACTCTCTCCCTTGTTCCCATTCCTTACTCTCTCCCTTGTTCCCATTCCTCACTCTCTCCCTTGTTCCCATTCCTCACTCTCTCATTTGTTCCCATTCCTCACTCTCTCCCTTGTTCTCATTCCTCACTCTCTCCCTTGTTCCCATTCCTCACTCTCTTCCTTGTTCCCATTCCTCACTCTCTCCCTTGTTCCCATTCCTACCTCCCTCTCTCCTTTGTTCCCATTCCTCACTCTCTCCCTTGTTCTCATTCCTACGTCCCTCTCTCCCTTGTTCCCATTCCTCACTCTCTCCCTTGTTCCCATTCCTCCCTCTCTCCCTTGCTCCCATTCCTCACTCTCTCTCCTTTGTTCCCATTCCCCACTCTCTCCCTTGTTCCCATTCTTCCCTCCCTCTCTCCCTTATTCCCATTCCTCCCTCCCTCTCTCCCTTGTTCCCATTCCTCACTCTCTACCTTGTTCCCATTCCTCCCTCTCTCTTTTGTTCCCATTCCTACCTCCCTCTCTCCCTTGTTCCCATTCCTCCCACTCTCCCTTGTTCCCATTCCTCCCTATCTCCCTTGTTCCCATTCCTCACTCTCTCCTTTGTTCCCATTCCTCACTCTCTCCCTTGTTCCATTCCTCCCTCCCTCTCTCCCTTGTTCCATTCCTCCGTCCTTGCTAACCTCCTGCCCTGCCATAAGTCTCCTTCGCCCTGGGTTACTCACTCACCTGACTGTTCTTCCTGTAGAGGTTGACCATGGCCTTGAGTCTGGGCGGCAGGTAAGGCGGTCGAACTCCAGCCTTGGAGAGTGAGTGAGCCGGGTGTTGGAGCAGCACCTTGACGCATTCATGCTGGGCACGCTGATGCACATATAACAACTTCTATATATATATATATATATATATATATATATATATATATATATATATATATATATATATATATATATATATATATATATATATAAATATATATATATATAAATATATATATATATATATATATATATATATATATATATATATATATATATAATAGTAGTAGGTTGGTAGACAGCAACCACCCAGGGAGGTACTACCGTCCTGCCAAGTGAGTGTAAAACGAAGCCTGTGATTGTTTTACATGATGGTAGGATTGCTGATGTCTTTTGTCTGTCTCATAAATATGCAAGATTACAGGCATGTCTTGCTACTTCTACTTACACTTAGGTCACACTACACATACATGTACACATTTATTTATACACACTCATCTGAGTTTTCTTTGATTTTATCTTAATAGTTCTTGGTCTTATTAATTTTCCTTTTATATCCATGGGGAAGTGGAATAAGAATCTTTCCTCCGTAAGCCATGCGTGTTGTAAAAGTCAACTAAAATGCCGGGAACAATGGGCTAGTGACCCCTTTTCCTGTAAAGATTACTAAAAAGAATAAGAAGAAGAAAATTGTCAAAGTGGGAAGTCTGAATGTGCGTGGATGTTGTGCAGATGATAAGAAAGAGATGATTGTGGATGTTATGAATGAGAAGAAGCTGGATGTCCTGGCTTTAAGTGAAACAAAGCTGAAGGGGGTGGGAGAGTTTCAGTGGAGAGGAATAAATGGGATTAGGTCAGGGGTTTCAAATAGAGTTAGAGCTAAAGAAGGAGTAGCAATAATGTTGAAGGATAAGCTATGGCAGGAAAAGAGGGACTATAAATGTATTAATTCAAGGATTATGTGGAGTAAAATAAAGATTGGATGTGAAAAGTGGGTTATAATAAGTGTGTATGCACCTGGAGAAGAGAGAAGTGTAGAGGAGAGAGAGAGATTTTGGGAAATGTTGAGTGAATGCGTGGGGAGTTTTGAATCAAGTGTGAGAGTAATGGTGGTTGGGGATTTTAATGCTAAAGTGGGTAAAAATGTTATGGAGGGAGTAGTAGGTAAATTTGGGGTGCCAGGGGTAAATGTAAATGGGGAGCCTTTAATTGAGCTATGTGTAGAAAGAAATTTGGTAATAAGTAATACATATTTTATGAAAAAGAGGATAAATAAATATACAAGGTATGATGTAGCACGTAATGAAAGTAGTTTATTAGATTATGTATTGGTGGATAAAAGGTTGATGGGTAGGCTCCAGGATGTACATGTTTATAGAGGGGCAACTGATATGTCGGATCATTATTTAGTTGTAGCTACAGTTAGAGTAAGAGGTAGATGGGAAAAGAGGAAGGTGGCAACAACAAGTAAGAGGGAGGTGAAAGTGTATAAACTAAGGGAGGAGGAAGTTCGGGTGAGATATAAGCGACTATTGGCAGAAAGGTGGGCTAGTGCAAAGATGAGTAGTGGGGGGGTTGAAGAGGGTTGGAATAGTTTTAAAAATGCAGTATTAGAATGTGGGGCAGAAGTTTGTGGTTATAGGAGGGTGGGGGCAGGAGGAAAGAGGAGTGATTGGTGGAATGATGAAGTAAAGGGTGTGATAAAAGAGAAAAAGGTAGCTTATGAGAGGTTTTTACAAAGCAGAAGTGTTATAAGAAGAGCAGAGTATATGGAGAGTAAAAGAAAGGTAAAGAGAGTGGTGAGAGAGTGCAAAAGGAGAGCAGATGATAGAGTGGGAGAGGCACTGTCAAGAAATTTTAATGAAAATAAGAAAAAATTTTGGAGTGAGTTAAACAAGTTAAGAAAGCCTAGGGAAAATATGGATTTGTCAGTTAAAAACAGAGTAGGGGAGTTAGTAGATGGGGAGATGGAGGTATTAGGTAGATGGCGAGAATATTTTGAGGAACTTTTAAATGTTAAGGAAGAAACAGAGGCAGTAATTTCATGCACTGGTCAGGGAGGTATACCATCTTTTAGGAGTGAAGAAGAGCAGAATGTAAGTGTGGGGGATGTACGTGAGGCATTACGTAAAATGAAAGGGGGTAAAGCAGCTGGAACTGATGGGATCATGACAGAAATGTTAAAAGCAGGGGGGGATATAGTGTTGGAGTGGTTGGTACTTTTGTTTAATAAATGTATGAAAGAGGGGAAGGTACCTAGGGATTGGCAGAGAGCATGTATAGTCCCTTTATATAAAGGGAAAGGGGACAAAAGAGACTGTAAAAATTATAGAGGAATAAGCTTACTGAGTATACCAGGAAAAGTGTACGGTAGGGTTATAATTGAAAGAATTAGAGGTAAGACAGAATGTAGGATTGCGGATGAGCAAGGAGGTTTTAGAGTGGGTAGGGGATGTGTAGATCAGGTGTTTACATTGAAGCATATATGTGAACAGTATTTAGATAAAGATAGGGAAGTTTTTATTGCATTTATGGATTTAGAAAAGGCATATGATAGAGTGGATAGAGGAGCAATGTGGCAGATGTTGCAAGTATATGGAATAGGTGGTAAGTTATTAAATGCTGTAAAGAGTTTTTATGAGGATAGTGAGGCTCAGGTTAGGGTGTGTAGAAGAGAGGGAGACTACTTCCCGGTAAAAGTAGGTCTTAGACAGGGATGTGTAATGTCACCATGGTTGTTTAATATATTTATAGATGGGGTTGTAAAGGAAGTAAATGCTAGGGTGTTTGGGAGAGGGGTGGGATTAAATTATGGGGAATCAAATTCAAAATGGGAATTGACACAGTTACTTTTTGCTGATGATACTGTGCTTATGGGAGATTCTAAAGAAAAATTGCAAAGGTTAGTGGATGAGTTTGGGAATGTGTGTAAAGGTAGAAAGTTGAAAGTGAACATAGAAAAGAGTAAGGTGATGAGGGTGTCAAATGATTTAGATAAAGAAAAATTGGATATCAAATTGGGGAGGAGGAGTATGGAAGAAGTGAATGTTTTCAGATACTTGGGAGTTGACGTGTCGGCGGATGGATTTATGAAGGATGAGGTTAATCATAGAATTGATGAGGGAAAAAAGGTGAGTGGTGCGTTGAGGTATATGTGGAGTCAAAAAACGTTATCTATGGAGGCAAAGAAGGGAATGTATGAAAGTATAGTAGTACCAACACTCTTATATGGGTGTGAAGCTTGGGTGGTAAATGCAGCAGCGAGGAGACGGTTGGAGGCAGCGGAGATGTCCTGTTTAAGGGCAATGTGTGGTGTAAATATTATGCAGAAAATTCGGAGTGTGGAAATTAGGAGAAGGTGTGGAGTTAATAAAAGTATTAGTCAGAGGGCAGAAGAGGGGTTGTTGAGGTGGTTTGGTCATTTAGAGAGAATGGATCACAGTAGAATGACATGGAAAGCATATAAATCTATAGGGGAAGGAAGGCGGGGTAGGGGTCGTCCTCGAAAGGGTTGGAGAGAGGGGGTAAAGGAGGTTTTGTGGGTAAGGGGCTTGGACTTCCAGCAAGCGTGCGTGAGCGTGTTAGATAGGAGTGAA
>NC_091320.1:601650-619150 GCF_038502225.1 Cherax quadricarinatus
TTAAAGAAGTATTCACAGCGGAGACAGGAAGAACTCCAAGAAGTCAGAACAAGGAAGTACTACAACAAAGGAAATACCAGCAAGTGCTGGATGAAATTCACACAACCGAGGAGGTGGAGAAGCTGCTAAGTCAGACCGGACATCATCTCTCTGTGGGTCCTTAGAGAGAGAGCAGAGACTCTGTGTGTGCCGCTAACAACAATCTTCAATACATCCACTGAAAGTGGGCAACTACCTGAGATATGGAAGATGGCAAATGTAGTCCCAATTTTTAATAAATGAGACAAACACGATGCATTAAACTACAGACCTGTGTTACTGACGTGTATAGTATGCAAAATCACGAAGAAGATTATCAGGAGGAAAGTGGTGGAGCACCTAGAAAGGAACAAGCTTATAAACGACAACCAGCACGGTTCCAGGGAAGGAAAATCCTGTGTCACAAACCTACTGGAGTACGACACGAGAGAGAGGGGTGGGTGGACTGCATCTACGCTCACAAGAAGTTAGTTCAAAAGAGAATCACGCACGCATAACAGGAAGGACACTGCAATGGATCAGAGAATACCTGACAGGGAGGCAACAACGAGTCCTGGTACGTGACGAGGTGTTAGAGTGGGCACCTGTGACGAGCGGGGTTCCACAGGGGTCGGTCCTAGGACCAGTGTTATTTTTGGTATACGTGAATGACATGATGGAAGGGTTAGAACCAAAAGTGTCCCTGTCTGCAGATGATGTGAAGTTAATGAGGAGAATTAAATCGGAAGAGGATCAGGCAGGACTACAAAGAGACCTGGACAGACTGGACACCTGGTCCAGCAACTAGCTACTCGAATTTAACCCGCCAAATGCAAAGTCATGAAGATCGGGGAAGGGTAGAGAAGAAGGCTAGGTGGCCAAAGACTGCAGACCTCACTCAAGGAAGGGTATTTTGTGGTGAGTATAATACCAAGCACATCTTCTGAGACGCACATCAACCAGATAACTGCTTCAGCATACGGGCGCCTGGCAAACCTGAAAATAGCGTTCCGATACCTCAGTAAGGAATCGTTCAAGACTGTACACCGTGTACATTAAATTAAGGGATGTTAGGAAGTATTTCTTCAGCCACAGAGTAGTCAGTAAGTGGAATAGTTTGGGAAGCGATGTAGTGGAGGCAGGATACATACATAGCTTTAAGCAGAGGTATGATAAAGCTCACGGCTCAGGGAGAGTGACCTAGTAGTGATCAGTGAAGAGGCGGGGCCAGGAGCTCGGACTCGACCCCCGCAACCTCAACTAGGTGAGTACAACTAGGTGAGTACAACTAGGTGAGTACAAACACACACACACACACACACACACACACACACACACACACACACACACACACACACACTGCAGTACCTCCAGAGCTGCAACAATCGGGGTCCTGCCAGTTGTGTCTCCAGCGTTTACATCAACAGTTGGATACGAGGCCAGCTGCTGCACCACCTCCACCTGCCCAGCCTCACATGCCAACCCCAGAGCAGACAACCCATCCGGTGTCAGAGCGTTAACATCCAGCGTTCGAACCTTCAGCAGATTACACAACATCGCATGAGAATGTGGTGGTGGAGGCTGTAATGTAGTAGTATTGTGAGTGTAGTGGGGAGACATAGTGGAGATGTGTGAGTATGGCATAGTTACTGGAGGCACAACAGTGTCAGTGTAACATAGTTACTGGAGGTACAACAGTGTCAGTGTAACATAGTTACTGGAGGTACAACACTGTGAGTGTAACATAGTTACTGGAGGTACAACACTGTGAGTGTAACATAGTTACTGGAGGTACAACAGTGTCAGTGTAACATAGTTACTGGAGGTACAACACTGTGAGTGTAACATAGTTACTGGAGGCACAACAGTGTCAGTGTAACATAGTTACTGGAGGTACAACAGTGTCAGTGTAACATAGTTACTGGAGGTACAACACTGTGAGTGTAACATAGTTACTGGAGGCACAACAGTGTCAGTGTAACATAGTTACTGGAGGTACAACAGTGTCAGTGTAACATAGTTACTGGAGGTACAACACTGTGAGTGTAACATAGTTACTGGAGGCACAACAGTGTCAGTGTAACATAGTTACTGGAGGTACAACAGTGTCAGTGTAACATAGTTACTGGAGGTACAACACTATGAGTGTAACATAGTTACTGGAGGCACAACAGTGTCAGTGTAACATAGTTACTGGAGGTACAACAGTGTCAGTGTAACATAGTTACTGGAGGTACAACACTGTGAGTGTAACATAGTTACTGGAGGCACAACAGTGTCAGTGTAACATAGTTACTGGAGGTACAACACTGTCAGTGTAACATAGTTACTGGAGGTACAACACTGTGAGTGTAACATAGTTACTGGAGGCACAACAGTGTCAGTGTAACATAGTTACTGGAGGTACAACACTGTGAGTGTAACATAGTTACTGGAGGTACAACACTGTGAGTGTAACATAGTTACTGGAGGCACAACAGTGTCAGTGTAACATAGTTACTGGAGGTACAACACTGTGAGTGTAACATAGTTACTGGAGGCACAACAGTGTCAGTGTAACATAGTTACTGGAGGTACAACACTGTGAGTGTAACATAGTTACTGGAGGTACAACACTGTCAGTGTAACATAGTTACTGGAGGTACAACACTGTAAGTGTAACATAGTTACTGGAGGTACAACACTGTGAGTATAACATAGTTACTGGAGGTACAACACTGAGTGTAACATAGTTACTGGAGGTACAACACTGTCAGTGTAACATAATTACTGGAGGTACAACACTGTGAGTGTAACATAGTTACTGGAGGTACAACACTGTCAGTGTAACATAGTTACTGGAGGTACAACACTGTGAGTGTAACATAGTTACTGGAGGTACAACACTGTCAGTGTAACATAGTTACTGGAGGTACAACACTGTCAGTGTAACATAGTTACTGGAGGTACAACACTGTGAGTGTAACATAGTTACTGGAGGTACAACACTGAGTGCAACATAGTTACTGGAGGTACAACACTGTCAGTGTAACATAGTTACTGGAGGTACAACACTGTGAGTGTAACATAGATACTGGAGGTACAACACTGTGAGTGTAACATAGTTACTGGAGTTACAACACTGTCAGTGTAACATAGTTACTGGAGGTACAACACTGTGAGTGTAACATAGTTACTGGAGGTACAACACTGTGAGTGAAACATAGTTACTGGAGGTACAACACTGTCAGTGTAACATAGTTACTGGAGGTACAACACTGTGAGTGTAACATAGTTACTGGAGGTACAACACTGTGAGTGTAACATAGTTACTGGAGGTACAACACTGTGAGTGTAACATAGTTACTGGAGGTACAACACTGAGTGTAACATAGTTACTGGAGGTACAACACTGTCAGTGTAACATAGTTACTGGAGGTACAACACTGTGAGTGTAACATAGTTACTGGAGGCACAACACTGTCAGTGTAACATAGTTACTGGAGGTACAACACTGTGAGTGTAACATAGTTACTGGAGGTACAACACTGTGAGTGTAACATAGTTACTGGAGGTACAACACTGTCAGTGTAACATAGTTACTGGAGGTACAACAGGGGCGTTGACCCCCGAAACTCTCTCCAGGTAAACAACACTGTGAGTGTAACATAGTTACTGGAGGTACAACACTGAGTGCAACATAGTTACTGGAGGTACAATACTGTCAGTGTAACATAGTTACTGGAGGTACAACACTGTGAGTGCAACATAGTTACTGGAGGTACAACACTGTGAGTGTAACATAGTTACTGGAGGTACAACACTGTCAGTGTAACATAGTTACTGGAGGTACAACACTGTGAGTGTAACATAGTTACTGGAGGTACAACACTGTGAGTGTAACATAGTTACTGGAGGTACAACACTGTGAGTGTAACATAGTTACTGGAGGTACAACACTGTGAGTGTAACATAGTTACTGGAGGTACAACACTGTGAGTGTAACATAGTTACTGGAGGTACAACACTGTGAGTGTAACATAGTTACTGGAGGTACAACACTGTCAGTGTAACATAGTTACTGGAGGTACAACACTGAGTGTAACATAGTTACTGGAGGTACAACAGTGTCAGTGTAACATAGTTACTGGAGGTACAACACTGTGAGTGTAACATAATTACTGGAGGTACAACACTGTCAGTGTAACATAGTTACTGGAGGTACAACACTGAGTGTAACATAGTTACTGGAGATACAACACTGTGAGTGTAACATAGTTACTGGAGGTACAACACTGTGAGTGTAACATAGTTACTGGAGGTACAACACTGAGTGTAACATAGTTACTGGAGGTACAACAGTGTCAGTGTAACATAGTTACTGGAGGTACAACACTGTGAGTGTAACATAATTACTGGAGGTACAACACTGTCAGTGTAACATAGTTACTGGAGGTACAACACTGTGAGTGTAACATAATTACTGGAGGTACAACACTGTCAGTGTAACATAGTTACTGGAGGTACAACACTGAGTGTAACATAGTTACTGGAGATACAACACTGTGAGTGTAACATAGTTACTGGAGGTACAACACTGAGTGCAACATAGTTACTGGAGGTACAACACTGTGAGTGTAACATAGTTACTGGAGGTACAACACTGTGAGTGTAACATAATTACTGGAGGTACAACACTGTCAGTGTAACATAGTTACTGGAGGTACAACACTGTGAGTGTAACATAGTTACTGGAGGTACAACACTGAGTGTAACATAGTTACTGGAGGTACAACACTGTGAGTGTAACATAGTTACTGGAGGTACAACAGTGTCAGTGTAACATAGTTACTGGAGGTACAACACTGTGAGTGTAACATAGTTACTGGAGGCACAACAGTGTCAGTGTAACATAGTTACTGGAGGTACAACAGTGTCAGTGTAACATAGTTACTGGAGGTACAACACTGTGAGTGTAACATAGTTACTGGAGGCACAACAGTGTCAGTGTAACATAGTTACTGGAGGTACAACAGTGTCAGTGTAACATAGTTACTGGAGGTACAACACTGTGAGTGTAACATAGTTACTGGAGGCACAACAGTGTCAGTGTAACATAGTTACTGGAGGTGCAACAGTGTCAGTGTAACATAGTTACTGGAGGTACAACACTGTGAGTGTAACATAGTTACTGGAGGCACAACAGTGTCAGTGTAACATAGTTACTGGAGGTACAACAGTGTCAGTGTAACATAGTTACTGGAGGTACAACACTGTGAGTGTAACATAGTTACTGGAGGCACAACAGTGTCAGTGTAACATAGTTACTGGAGGTACAACACTGTGAGTGTAACATAGTTACTGGAGGTACAACACTGTGAGTGTAACATAGTTACTGGAGGCACAACAGTGTCAGTGTAACATAGTTACTGGAGGTACAACACTGTGAGTGTAACATAGTTACTGGAGGCACAACAGTGTCAGTGTAACATAGTTACTGGAGGTACAACACTGTGAGTGTAACATAGTTACTGGAGGTACAACACTGTGAGTGTAACATAGTTACTGGAGGTACAACACTGTGAGTGTAACATAGTTACTGGAGGTACAACACTGTGAGTGTAACATAGTTACTGGAGGTACAACACTGAGTGTAACATAGTTACTGGAGGTACAACACTGTCAGTGTAACATAATTACTGGAGGTACAACACTGTGAGTGTAACATAGTTACTGGAGGTACAACACTGTCAGTGTAACATAGTTACTGGAGGTACAACACTGTGAGTGTAACATAATTACTGGAGGTACAACACTGTGAGTGTAACATAGTTACTGGAGGTACAACACTGAGTGTAACATAGTTACTGGAGATACAACACTGTGAGTGTAACATAATTACTGGAGGTACAACAGTGTCAGTGTAACATAGTTACTGGAGGTACAACACTGTGAGTGTAACATAGTTACTGGAGGCACAACAGTGTCAGTGTAACATAGTTACTGGAGGTACAACAGTGTCAGTGTAACATAGTTACTGGAGGTACAACACTGTGAGTGTAACATAGTTACTGGAGGCACAACAGTGTCAGTGTAACATAGTTACTGGAGGTACAACAGTGTCAGTGTAACATAGTTACTGGAGGTACAACACTGTGAGTGTAACATAGTTACTGGAGGCACAACAGTGTCAGTGTAACATAGTTACTGGAGGTGCAACAGTGTCAGTGTAACATAGTTACTGGAGGTACAACACTGTGAGTGTAACATAGTTACTGGAGGCACAACAGTGTCAGTGTAACATAGTTACTGGAGGTACAACAGTGTCAGTGTAACATAGTTACTGGAGGTACAACACTGTGAGTGTAACATAGTTACTGGAGGCACAACAGTGTCAGTGTAACATAGTTACTGGAGGTACAACACTGTGAGTGTAACATAGTTACTGGAGGTACAACACTGTGAGTGTAACATAGTTACTGGAGGCACAACAGTGTCAGTGTAACATAGTTACTGGAGGTACAACACTGTGAGTGTAACATAGTTACTGGAGGCACAACAGTGTCAGTGTAACATAGTTACTGGAGGTACAACACTGTGAGTGTAACATAGTTACTGGAGGTACAACACTGTGAGTGTAACATAGTTACTGGAGGTACAACACTGTGAGTGTAACATAGTTACTGGAGGTACAACACTGTGAGTGTAACATAGTTACTGGAGGTACAACACTGAGTGTAACATAGTTACTGGAGGTACAACACTGTCAGTGTAACATAATTACTGGAGGTACAACACTGTGAGTGTAACATAGTTACTGGAGGTACAACACTGTCAGTGTAACATAGTTACTGGAGGTACAACACTGTGAGTGTAACATAGTTACTGGAGGTACAACACTGTGAGTGTAACATAGTTACTGGAGGTACAACACTGTCAGTGTAACATAGTTACTGGAGGTACAACACTGTGAGTGTAACATAGTTACTGGAGGTACAACACTGAGTGCAACATAGTTACTGGAGGTACAACACTGTCAGTGTAACATAGTTACTGGAGGTACAACACTGTGAGTGTAACATAGTTACTGGAGGTACAACACTGTGAGTGTAACATAGTTACTGGAGGTACAACACTGTCAGTGTAACATAGTTACTGGAGGTACAACACTGTGAGTGTAACATAGTTACTGGAGGTACAACACTGTGAGTGTAACATAGTTACTGGAGGTACAACACTGTCAGTGTAACATAGTTACTGGAGGTACAACACTGTGAGTGTAACATAGTTACTGGAGGTACAACACTGTGAGTGTAACATAGTTACTGGAGGTACAACACTGTGAGTGTAACATAGTTACTGGAGGTACAACACTGAGTGTAACATAGTTACTGGAGGTACAACACTGTCAGTGTAACATAGTTACTGGAGGTACAACACTGTGAGTGTAACATAGTTACTGGAGGCACAACACTGTCAGTGTAACATAGTTACTGGAGGTACAACACTGTGAGTGTAACATAGTTACTGGAGGTACAACACTGTGAGTGTAACATAGTTACTGGAGGTACAACACTGTCAGTGTAACATAGTTACTGGAGGTACAACAGGGGCGTTGACCCCCGAAACTCTCTCCAGGTAAACAACACTGTGAGTGTAACATAGTTACTGGAGGTACAACACTGAGTGCAACATAGTTACTGGAGGTACAACACTGTCAGTGTAACATAGTTACTGGAGGTACAACACTGTGAGTGCAACATAGTTACTGGAGGTACAACACTGTGAGTGTAACATAGTTACTGGAGGTACATCACTGTCAGTGTAACATAGTTACTGGAGGTACAACACTGTGAGTGTAACATAGTTACTGGAGGTACAACACTGTGAGTGTAACATAGTTACTGGAGGTACAACACTGTGAGTGTAACATAGTTACTGGAGGTACAACACTGTGAGTGTAACATAGTTACTGGAGGTACAACACTGTGAGTGTAACATTGTTACTGGAGGTACAACACTGTGAGTGTAACATAGTTACTGGAGGTACAACACTGTCAGTGTAACATAGTTACTGGAGGTACAACACTGAGTGTAACATAGTTACTGGAGGTACAACAGTGTCAGTGTAACATAGTTACTGGAGGTACAACACTGTGAGTGTAACATAATTACTGGAGGTACAACACTGTCAGTGTAACATAGTTACTGGAGGTACAACACTGAGTGTAACATAGTTACTGGAGATACAACACTGTGAGTGTAACATAGTTACTGGAGGTACAACACTGTGAGTGTAACATAGTTACTGGAGGTACAACACTGAGTGTAACATAGTTACTGGAGGTACAACAGTGTCAGTGTAACATAGTTACTGGAGGTACAACACTGTGAGTGTAACATAATTACTGAAGGTACAACACTGTCAGTGTAACATAGTTACTGGAGGTACAACACTGTGAGTGTAACATAATTACTGGAGGTACAACACTGTCAGTGTAACATAGTTACTGGAGGTACAACACTGAGTGTAACATAGTTACTGGAGATACAACACTGTGAGTGTAACATAGTTACTGGAGGTACAACACTGAGTGCAACATAGTTACTGGAGGTACAACACTGTGAGTGTAACATAGTTACTGGAGGTACAACACTGTGAGTGTAACATAATTACTGGAGGTACAACACTGTCAGTGTAACATAGTTACTGGAGGTACAACACTGTGAGTGTAACATAGTTACTGGAGGTACAACACTGAGTGTAACATAGTTACTGGAGGTACAACACTGTGAGTGTAACATAGTTACTGGAGGTACAACAGTGTCAGTGTAACATAGTTACTGGAGATACAACACTGTGAGTGTAACATAGTTACTGGAGGCACAACAGTGTCAGTGTAACATAGTTACTGGAGGTACAACAGTGTCAGTGTAACATAGTTACTGGAGGTACAACACTGTGAGTGTAACATAGTTACTGGAGGCACAACAGTGTCAGTGTAACATAGTTACTGGAGGTACAACAGTGTCAGTGTAACATAGTTACTGGAGGTACAACACTGTGAGTGTAACATAGTTACTGGAGGCACAACAGTGTCAGTGTAACATAGTTACTGGATGTGCAACAGTGTCAGTGTAACATAGTTACTGGAGGTACAACACTGTGAGTGTAACATAGTTACTGGAGGCACAACAGTGTCAGTGTAACATAGTTACTGGAGGTACAACAGTGTCAGTGTAACATAGTTACTGGAGGTACAACACTGTGAGTGTAACATAGTTACTGGATTCACAACAGTGTCAGTGTAACATAGTTACTGGAGGTACAACACTGTGAGTGTAACATAGTTACTGGAGGTACAACACTGTGAGTGTAACATAGTTACTGGAGGCACAACAGTGTCAGTGTAACATAGTCACTGGAGGTACAACACTGTGAGTGTAACATAGTTACTGGAGGCACAACAGTGTCAGTGTAACATAGTTACTGGAGGTACAACACTGTGAGTGTAACATAGTTACTGGAGGTACAACACTGTGAGTGTAACATAGTTACTGGAGGTACAACACTGTGAGTGTAACATAGTTACTGGAGGTACAACACTGTGAGTGTAACATAGTTACTGGAGGTACAACACTGAGTGCAACATAGTTACTGGAGGTACAACACTGTCAGTGTAACATAATTACTGGAGGTACAACACTGTGAGTGTAACATAGTTACTGGAGGTACAACACTGTCAGTGTAACATAGTTACTGGAGGTACAACACTGTGAGTGTAACATAGTTACTGGAGGTACAACACTGTGAGTGTAACATAGTTACTGGAGGTACAACACTGTCAGTGTAACATAGTTACTGGAGGTACAACACTGTGAGTGTAACATAGTTACTGGAGGTACAACACTGAGTGCAACATAGTTACTGGAGGTACAACACTGTCAGTGTAACATAGTTACTGGAGGTACAACACTGTGAGTGTAACATAGTTACTGGAGGTACAACACTGTGAGTGTAACATAGTTACTGGAGGTACAACACTGTCAGTGTAACATAGTTACTGGAGGTACAACACTGTGAGTGTAACATAGTTACTGGAGGTACAACACTGTGAGTGTAACATAGTTACTGGAGGTACAACACTGTCAGTGTAACATAGTTACTGGAGGTACAACACTGTGAGTGTAACATAGTTACTGGAGGTACAACACTGTGAGTGTAACATAGTTACTGGAGGTACAACACTGTGAGTGTAACATAGTTACTGGAGGTACAACACTGAGTGTAACATAGTTACTGGAGGTACAACACTGTCAGTGTAACATAGTTACTGGAGGTACAACACTGTGAGTGTAACATAGTTACTGGAGGCACAACACTGTCAGTGTAACATAGTTACTGGAGGTACAACACTGTGAGTGTAACATAGTTACTGGAGGTACAACACTGTGAGTGTAACATAGTTACTGGAGGTACAACACTGTCAGTGTAACATAGTTACTGGAGGTACAACAGGGGCGTTGACCCCCGAAACTCTCTCCAGGTAAACAACACTGTGAGTGTAACATAGTTACTGGAGGTACAACACTGAGTGCAACATAGTTACTGGAGGTACAACACTGTCAGTGTAACATAGTTACTGGAGGTACAACACTGTGAGTGCAACATAGTTACTGGAGGTACAACACTGTGAGTGTAACATAGTTACTGGAGGTACAACACTGTCAGTGTAACATAGTTACTGGAGGTACAACACTGTGAGTGTAACATAGTTACTGGAGGTACAACACTGTGAGTGTAACATAGTTACTGGAGGTACAACACTGTGAGTGTAACATAGTTACTGGAGGTACAACACTGTGAGTGTAACATAGTTACTGGAGGTACAACACTGTGAGTGTAACATAGTTACTGGAGGTACAACACTGTGAGTGTAACATAGTTACTGGAGGTACAACACTGTCAGTGTAACATAGTTACTGGAGGTACAACACTGAGTGTAACATAGTTACTGGAGGTACAACAGTGTCAGTGTAACATAGTTACTGGAGGTACAACACTGTGAGTGTAACATAATTACTGGAGGTACAACACTGTCAGTGTAACATAGTTACTGGAGGTACAACACTGAGTGTAACATAGTTACTGGAGATACAACACTGTGAGTGTAACATAGTTACTGGAGGTACAACACTGTGAGTGTAACATAGTTACTGGAGGTACAACACTGAGTGTAACATAGTTACTGGAGGTACAACAGTGTCAGTGTAACATAGTTACTGGAGGTACAACACTGTGAGTGTAACATAATTACTGGAGGTACAACACTGTCAGTGTAACATAGTTACTGGAGGTACAACACTGTGAGTGTAACATAATTACTGGAGGTACAACACTGTCAGTGTAACATAGTTACTGGAGGTACAACACTGAGTGTAACATAGTTACTGGAGATACAACACTGTGAGTGTAACATAGTTACTGGAGGTACAACACTGAGTGCAACATAGTTACTGGAGGTACAACACTGTGAGTGTAACATACTTACTGGAGGTACAACACTGTGAGTGTAACATAATTACTGGAGGTACAACACTGTCAGTGTAACATAGTTACTGGAGGTACAACACTGTGAGTGTAACATAGTTACTGGAGGTACAACACTGAGTGTAACATAGTTACTGGAGGTACAACACTGTGAGTGTAACATAATTACTGGAGGTACAACACTGTGAGTGTAACATAGTTACTGGAGGTACAACACTGAGTGTAACATAGTTACTGGAGATACAACACTGTGAGTGTAACATAATTACTGGAGGTACAACACTGTCAGTGTAACATAGTTTCTGGAGGTACAACACTGAGTGTAACATAGTTACTGGAGGTACAACACTGTGAGTGTAACATAATTACTGGAGGTACAACACTGTCAGTGTAACATAGTTACTGGAGGTACAACACTGAGTGCAACATAGTTACTGGAGGTACAACAGTGTGAGTGTAACATAGTTACTATAGGTACAACACTGAGTGCAACATAGTTACTGGAGGTACAACACTGTGAGTGCAACATAGTTACTGGAGGTACAACACTGTGAGTGTAACAGAAAGTTACTGGAGGTACAACAGTAACTGTTAACATGGTGACCTACCTGCAGAAGGGCTGTAACAATAACACGGTAACCCAACATGGAGGCCCACATTAGTGCTGTCATTCCCTGGTCATCTCTAGCCTCCAGATCAACACCGTCAGTTTCCACCAGTGCCAGTGCCGCCTCCACGTTGCCACTCTTGCACGAGTGCAACAACGCAGTGCACATCCGGTCGTCTTTACAGTTCAGCTACGTACCAGGTGGACAATATGTTACTATTTAATTTATATATATATATATATATATATATATATATATATATATATATATATATATATATATATATATATATATATATATATATATATATATATATATATATATATATATATATATATATATATATATATGTATATATATATATATATATATATATATATATATATATATATATATATATATATATATATATATATATATATATATATATATATATATATATATATATATATATATATATATATATATATATAAATTAAATATATATATATATATATGTATATATATATATATATATATATATATATATATATATATATAGATATATATATTTATATATATATATATATATATATATATATATATATATATATATATATATATATATATATATATATATATATATATATATATATATATATTTCAACAAGTCGGCCGTCTCCCACCGAGGCAGGGTGACCCAAAAAGAAAGAAAATCCCCAAAAAGAAAATACTTTCATCATCATTCAACACTTTCACCTCACTCACACATAATCACTGTTTTTGCAGAGGTGCTCAGAACACAACAGTTTAGAAGCATATACGTATAAAGATACACAACATATCCCTCCAAACTGCCAATATCCCAAACCCATCCTTTAAAGTGCAGGCATTGTACTTCCCATTTCCAGGGCTCAAGTCCGGCTATATAAAATAACCGGTTTCCCTGAATCCCTTCACTAAATATTACCCTGCTCACACTCCAACAGATCGTCAGGTCCCAAATACCATTCGTCTCTATTCACTCCTATCTAACACGCTCATGCACGCTTGCTGGAAGTCCAAGCCCCTCGCTCATAAAACCTCCCTTACCCCTTCCTTCCAACCTTTTCGAGGACGACCCCTACCCCGCCTTCCTTCCCCTACAGATTTATACGCTCCATGTCATTCTACTTTGATCCATTCTCTCTAAATAACCAAACCACCTCAACAACCCCTCTTCAGCCCTCTGACTATTACTTTTATTAACTCCACACCTTCTCCTAATTTCCACACTCCGAATTTTCTGCATAATATTTACACCACACATTGCCCTTAGACAGGACATCTCCACTGCCTCCAACCGCCTTCTCGCTGCTGCATTCACAACCCAAGCTTCACACCCATATAAGAGTGTTGGCACTACTATTCTTTCATACATTCCCTTCTTTGCCTCCATAGATAACGTTTTTTGACTCCACATACCTCAACGCACCACTCACCTTTTTTCCCTGATCAATTCTATGATTAACCTCATCCTTCATAAATCCATCCGCCGACACGTCAACTCCCAAGTATCTGAAAACATTCACTTCTTCCATACTCCTCCTCCCCAATTTGATATCCAATTTTTCTTTATCTAAATCATTTGATACCCTCATCACCTTACTCTTTTCTATGTTCACTTTCAACTTTCTACCTCTACACACACTCCCAAACTCATCCACTAACCTT
Organism: Cherax quadricarinatus; assembly: GCF_038502225.1. Classification (NCBI taxonomy): domain Eukaryota; kingdom Metazoa; phylum Arthropoda; class Malacostraca; order Decapoda; family Parastacidae; genus Cherax; species Cherax quadricarinatus. The sequence continues at coordinate 615,499 of NC_091320.1, forward strand.
TGCAATTTTTATTTAGAATCTCCCATAAGTACAGTATCATCAGCAAAAAGTAACTGTGTCAATTCCCATTTTGTATTTGATTCCCCATAATTTAATCCCACCCCTCTCCCGAACACCCTAGCACTTACTTCTTTTACAACCCCATCTATAAATAAATTAAACAACCATGGTGACATTACACATCCCTGTCTAAGACCTACTTTTACCGGGAAGTGTTCTCCCTCTCTTCTACACACCCTAACCTGAGCCTCACTATCCTCATAAAAACTCTTTACAGCATTTAATAACTTACCACCTATTCCATATACTTGCAACATCTGCCACATTGCTCCCCTATCCACTCTATCATATGCCTTTTCTAAACCCATAAATGCAATAAAAACTTCCCTACCTTTATCTAAATACTGTTCACATACATGCTTCAATGTAAACACTTGATCTACACATCCCCTACCCACTCTGAAGCCTCCCTGCTCATCCGCAATTCTACATTCTGTCTTACCTCTAATTCTTTCAATTATAACCCTACCGTACACTTTTCCTGGTATACTCAGTAAACTTATTCCTCTATAATTTTTACAATCTTCTTTGTCCCCTTTCCCTTTATATAAAGGGACTATACATGCTCTCCGCCAATCCCTAGGTACCTTCCCCTCTTTCATACATTTATTAAACAAAAGTACCAACCACTCCAACACTATATCCCCCCCCCCCCTGCTTTTAACATTTCTGTCATGACCCCATCAGTTCCAGCTGCTTTACTCCCTTTCATTCTACGTAATGCCTCACGTGCCTCCACCACACTTACATTCTGCTCTTCTTCACTCCTAAAAGATGGTATACCTCCCTGGCCAGTGCATGAAATTACCGCCTCCCTTTCTTCCTCAACATTTAAAAGTTCCTCAAAATATTCTTGTCATCTACCTAATACCTCCCTCTCCCCATCTACTAACTCCCCTACTCTGTTTTTAACTGACAAATCCATAATTTCCCTAGGCTTTCTTAACTTGTTTAACTCACACCAAAATATTTTCTTATTTTCATTAAATTTCTTGCAGTGCCTCTCCCACTCTATCATCTGCTCTCCTTTTGCACTCTCTCACCACTCTCTTTACCTTTCTTTTACTCTCCATATACTCTGCTCTTCTTATAACACTTTTGCTTTGTAAAAACCTCTCGTAAGCTACCTTTTTCTCTTTTATCACACCCTTTACTTCATCATTCCACCAATCACTCCTCTTTCCTCCTGCCCCCACCCTCCTATAACCACAAACTTCTGCCCCACATTCTAATACTGCATTTTTAAAACTCATCCAACCCTCTTCAACCCCCCCACTACTCATCTCTGCACTAGCCCACCTTTCTGCCAATAGTCGCTTTTATCTCACCCGAACTTCCTCCTCCCTTAGTTTATACACTTTCACCTCCCTCTTACTTGTTGTTGCCACCTTCCTCTTTTCCCATCTACCTCTTACTCTAACTGTAGCTACAACTAAATAATGATCCGATATATCAGTTGCCCCTCTATAAACATGTACATCCTGGAGCCTACCCATTAACCTTTTATCCACCAATACATAATCTAACAAACTACTTTCATTACGTGCTACATCATACCTTGTATATTTATTTATCCTCTTTTTCATAAAATATGTATTACTTATTACCAAATCTCTTTCTACACATAGCTCAACTAAAGGCTCCCCATTTACATTTACCCCTGGCACCCCAAATTTACCTACTACTCCCTCCACAACATTTTTACCCACTTTAGCATTGAAATCCCTAACCACAAGTACTCTCACACTTGGTTCAAAACTCCCCACGCATTCACTCATCATTTCTCAAAATCTCTCTCTCTCCTCTACACTTCTCTCTTCTCCAGGTGCATATTCACTTACTATAACCCACTTTTCACATCCAACCTTTATTTTACCCCACATAATCCTTGAATTAATACATTTATAGTCCCTCTTTTCCTGCCATATCTTATCCTTCAACATTATTGCTACTCCTTCTACACTTCTCACTTTGACAATTTTCTTCTTCTTATTCTTTTTAGTAATCTTTACAGGAAAAGGGGTTACTAGCCCATTGTTCCCGGCATTTTAGTTGACTTTTACAACACGCATGGCTTACGGAGGAAAGATTCTTATTCCACTTCCCCATGGATATAAAAGGAAAAGTAATAAGACCAAGAACTATTAAGATAAAATCAAAGAAAACTCAGATGAGTGTGTATAAATAAATGTGGACATGTAAGTGTAGTGTGACCTAAGTGTAAGGAGAAGTAGCAAGACGTACCTGTAATCTTGCATATTTATGAGACAGACAAAAGACACCAGCAATCCTACCATCATGTAAAACAATTACAGGCTTTTGTTTATATTCACTTGGCAGGATGGTAGTACCTCCCTGGGTGGCTACTGTCTACCAACCTACTACCACAGGACGGTAGTACCTCCCTGGGTGGTTGCTGTATACCAACCTACTACCACAGGACGGTAGTACCTCCCTGGGTGGCTACTGTCTACCAACCTACTACCACAGGACGGTAGTACCTCCCTGGGTAGCTACTGTCTACCAACCTACTACCACAGGACGGTAATACCTCCCTGGGTGGCTACTGTCTACCAACCTACTACCACAGGACGGTAGTACCTCCCTGGGTGGCTACTGTCTACCAACCTACTACCACAGGACGGTAGTACCTCCCTGGGTGGTTGCTGTCTACCAACCTACTACCACAGGACGGTAGTACCTCCCTGGGTGGTTGCTGTCTACCAACCTACTACCACAGGACGGTAGCACCTCCCTGGGTGGTTGTTGTCTACCAACCTACTACCACAGGACGGTAGTACCTCCCTGGGTGGTTGCTGTCTACCAACCTACTACCACAGGACGGTAGTACCTCCCTGGGTGGTTGCTGTCTACCAACCTACTACCACAGGACGGTAGTACCTCCCTGGGTGGTTGCTGTCTACCAACCTACTACCACAGGACGGTAGTACCTCCCTGGGTGGTTGCTGTCTACCAACCTACTACCACAGGACGGTAGTACCTCCCTGGGTGGTTGCTGTCTACCAACCTACTACCACAGGACGGTAGTACCTCCCTGGGTGGTTGCTGTCTACCAACCTACTACCACAGGACGGTAGTACCTCCCTGGGTGGTTGCTGTCTACCAACCTACTACCACAGGACGGTAGTACCTCCCTGGGTGGTTGCTGTCTACCAACCTACTACCACAGGACGGTAGTACCTCCCTGGGTGGTTGCTGTCTACCAACCTACTACCACAGGACGGTAGTACCTCCCTGGGTGGTTGCTGTCTACCAACCTACTACCACAGGACGGTAGTACCTCCCTGGGTGGTTGCTGTCTACCAACCTACTACCACAGGACGGTAGTACCTCCCTGGGTGGTTGCTGTCTACCAACCTACTACCACAGGACGGTAGTACCTCCCTGGGTGGTTGCTGTCTACCAACCTACTACCACAGGACGGTAGTACCTCCCTGGGTGGTTGCTGTCTACCAACCTACTACCACAGGACGGTAGTACCTCCCTGGGTGGTTGCTGTCTACCAACCTACTACCACAGGACGGTAGTACCTCCCTGGGTGGCTACTGTCTACCAACCTACTACCACAGGA
>NC_091320.1:624150-679150 GCF_038502225.1 Cherax quadricarinatus
GTGTCAGTCCATCATCATCTGGAATGTTGGGCTGCAGTGTCTGGTATTGTTGCAGCAGTTCCATAACGTGCACGGATCCATTTTTGGCCGACCATGCCAGGGCGGTCATGCCTTTATCGTCTGTCTCATTGATATCCACTTCAGGATGAGCTAACAACCTCTGAACGATCGTTCGCTGGCCACTACGAGCGGCTAAGAGGAAAGCTGTGAAGCCATTTTTGGACTTAGTAGAAATGTTGATCTTGCGGTGGGACAAGAGCGCAGCCATAACTTCTTCATGTCCTCCACTTGCTGCCATCATTGCCGGAGTATATCCTTCCAAGTCACAGAGATTGGGGTCAATACTTGGATGGTTTAAGAGGATGTAGGCGCAGTCTGCATGACCGGAGCGCGACGCAAATATGAGCGCTGTCCGTCCCTGACCGTCTTGCATGTTGACGTCGGTGTCATGGCACTTACATAACATATTGACGATTGGCGAATGACCGTGTTCAGCCGCGCGCATCAGAGGCGTCACCTTATCTTTCGTACTAACGTTGACGTCGGTAGCGTCTTCGTGGAGTAAGATGTTGGCTACCTCGACGTGGCCAGTCTCCGCCGCCATCAGCAGTGGAGAACGACCAATTTTATCCTTCCTGGAGAGGTTTGCTCCTCCTTTCACCAGCAGCTCTGTCGTCTCTACTTGCCCGACGGACACGGCCCACATGAGTGCATCCATACCATCTTTGTCTACCGTGTCTAAACTAGCATTTTCATCCAGTAGAACCGTAACACAGGCGACGCTGCCGCCTGCTGCCGCCCACAGCAGGGCTGTGGAGCCGTCAGGATGATGCTTGTCCAGTGTGGTGCGGTAGGAGAAGATCAGCTGCCTCACGACGCCCTCATGACCGAAGACTGAGGCCTTCATGAGAGCAGTCTCGCCAGCATTGTTAGCCAGGTCTGGTTCAGTGTCTGGGTGAACCATGAAGAGCCGCACCACGCCCGTGTGACCTCCGTGTGACGCCCACACCAGTGCTGACCAGCCGTCGTTATCCTGCAAGTAATACCTTTTCAGTTACATCTAAGCAAGTACAATCAAGTCTAGTGTCTCGCACATAGTACCGGAGGATCGAACCTCCACCACTCCTGCTTCACTTACATTTCTTGATATAATTCACTTTAAGCGCTAAACTCATGTGGGTTATTCAATACGTCTGCTGATCGCCAGACAGACGAGGTTCTTTTATGTACTCACCCAGCTGTTAACTGTGTCCCGTAGCTCGATCGGTAGCGTACTCAGCTCACACACTGAGGTCCGGAGTTCGAATCCCCGGTACGGCTGAAAAACATTAGTATGTGTTTCCATAACACACCTGCTGTCCGTGTTCACCCATCGGTAAAATGGGTACTTGGGTGTCAGTGGACTGGTGTGGGTCGCATCCTGGGTGTTAGTGGACTGGTGTGGGTCGCATCCTGGGTGTTAGTGGACTGGTGTGGGTCGCATCCTGGGTGTTAGTGGACCGGTGTGGGTCGCATCCTGGGTGTTAGTGGACTGGTGTGGGTCACATCCTGGGTGTTAGTGGACTGGTGTGGGTCACATCCTGGGTGTTAGTGGACTGGTGTGGGTCACATCCTGGGTGTTAGTGGACTGGTGTGGGTCACATCCTGGGTGTCAGTGGACTGGTGTGGGTCACATCCTGGGTGTTAGTGGACTGGTGTGGGTCACATCCTGGGTGTTAGTGGACTGGTGTGGGTCACATCCTGGGTGTTAGTGGACTGGTGTGGGTCACATCCTGGGTGTTAGTGGACTGGTGTGGGTCACATCCTGGGTGTTAGTGGACTGGTGTGGGTCACATCCTGGGTGTCAGTGGACTGGTGTGGGTCACATCCTGGGTGTTAGTGGACTGGTGTGGGTCACATCCTGGGTGTTAGTGGACTGGTGTGGGTCACATCCTGGGTGTTAGTGGACTGGTGTGGGTCACATCCTGGGTGTTAGTGGATATGTTAGTAGTATGTCACTGATGTCAACTATGGTCTGTATACCTTGTACATGTACTGGTAATAAATAAAGATATTATTATTATTATTATTATTATTATTATTATTATTATTATTATTATTAATTATTATTATTATTATTATTATTATTATTATTATTATTATTATTATTATTAATTATTATTATTATTATTATTATTATTATTATTATTATTATTATTATTATTATTATTATTATTATTATTATTATTATTATTATTATGAAACTGCGTAACCATTTTCAATAAGTATAATAAAAGTAACATTATTAATGGCGATAAGATGAAGACTAAGTCACAGTTCTTAGATAAGTTTAACACTAGAACTCTCCGGCAGCACAACAGTCGGAGTTCTCCAGGCTAATACAGCACTGGAAGCCACAGAGGCAGTGATACGATCAGTCCCTCACCCTCGGTGGGAACCTGGTGGGTGGGTGAAGCACTGACCTGGAGGTTGACCTGTGTACCACTGACCTGGTGGTTGACCTGGGTAGTACTGACCTGGTGGTTGACCTGGGTAGTACTGACCTGGTAGTTGACCTGTGTAACACTGACCTGGTGGTTGACCTGTGTAACACTGACCTGGAGGTTGACCTGTGTACCACTGACCTGGTGGTTGACCTGGGTAGTACTGACCTGGTGGTTGACCTGTGTACCACTGACCTGGTGGTTGACCTGGGTAGTACTGACCTGGTGGTTGACCTGTGTACCACTGACCTGGTGGTTGACCTGGGTAGTACTGACCTGGTGGTTGACCTGTGTAACACTGACCTGGAGGTGGTTGAAGCACTGACCTGGAGGTTGACCTGTGTACCACTGACCTGGAGGTTGATCTGTGTAACACTGACCTGGAGGTTGACCTGTGTAACACTGGCCTGGTGGTTGACCTGTGTAACACTGACCTGGAGGTTGACCTGTGTAGCACTGACCTGGAGGTTGATCTGTGTAACACTGACCTGGAGGTTGACCTGTGTAGCACTGACCTGGAGGTTGATCTGTGTAACACTGACCTGGAGGTTGACCTGTGTAGCACTGACCTGGAGGTTGATCTGTGTAACACTGACCTGGAGGTTGACCTGTGTAACACTGGCCTGGTGGTTGACCTGTGTAACACTGACCTGGAGGTTGATCTGTGTAACACTGACCTGGTGGTTGACCTGTGTAACACTGACCTGGAGGTTGATCTGTGTAACACTGACCTGGTGGTTGACCTGTGTAACACTGACCTGGAGGTTGACCTGTGTAACACTGGCCTGGTGGTTGACCTGTGTAACACTGACCTGGTGGTTGACCTGTGTAACACTGACCTGGAGGTTGATCTGTTTAACACTGACCTGGAGGTTGACCTGTGTACCACTGACCTGGTGGTTGACCTGGGTAGTACTGACCTGGTGGTTGACCTGTGTAACACTGACCTGGAGGTTGACCTGTGTAGCACTGACCTGGTGGTTGATCTGTGTACCACTGACCTGGAGGTTGACCTGTGTAACACTGACCTGGAGGTTGACCTGTGTAGCACTGACCTGGAGGTTGACCTGTGTAGCACTGACCTGGAGGTTGACCTGTGTAGCACTGACCTGGAGGTTGACCTGTGTAGCACTGACCTGGAGGTTGATCTGTGTAACACTGACCTGGAGGTTGACCTGTGTACCACTGACCTGGTGGTTGACCTGGGTAGTACTGACCTGGTGGTTGACCTGTGTAACACTGACCTGGAGGTTGACCTGTGTAGCACTGACCTGGTGGTTGATCTGTGTACCACTGACCTGGAGGTTGACCTGTGTAACACTGACCTGGAGGTTGACCTGTGTAGCACTGACCTGGAGGTTGACCTGTGTACCACTGACCTGGAGGTTGACCTGTGTAACACTGACCTGGAGGTTGACCTGTGTAGCACTGACCTGGAGGTTGACCTGTGTAATACTGGCCTGGTGGTTGACCTGTGTAACACTGACCTGGAGGTTAACCTGTGTAACACTGACCTGGAGGTTAACTTGTGTAACACTGACCTGGAGGTTAACCTGTGTAACACTGACCTGGAGGTAAACCTGTGTAGCACTGACCTGGAGGTTGACCTGTGTAACACTGGCCTGGTGGTTGACCTGTGTAACACTGACCTGGAGGTTGATCTGTGTAACACTGACCTGGTGGTTGACCTGTGTAGCATTGACCTGGAGGTTGACCTCTGTAACACTGACCTGGAGGTTGACCTGTGTAACACTGGCCTGGTGGTTGACCTGTGTAACACTGGCCTGGTGGTTGACCTGTGTAACACTGACCTGGAGGTTGACCTGTGTAGCACTGACCTGGTGGTTGACCTGTGTAGCATTGACCTGGAGGTTGACCTCTGTAACACTGACCTGGAGGTTGACCTGTGTAACACTGGCCTGGTGGTTGACCTGTGTAACACTGACCTGGAGGTTGACCTGTGTAGCACTGACCTGGAGGTTGACCTGTGTAGCATTGACCTGGAGGTTGACCTATGTAGTACTGACCTGGAGGTTGACCTGTGAAGCACTGACCTGGAGGTTGACCTGTGAAGCACTGACCAGAAGGTTTAACTGTGTAACACTGACCTGGAGGTTGACCTGGGGCACCACTGACCTGAAGGTTGACCTGGGTCAGCACTGACCAGAAGGTTGACCTGGGTCAGCACTGACCAGAAGGTTGACCTGTGTAACACTGACCTGGAGGTTAACCTGTGTAACACTGACCTGGAGGTTAACTTGTGTAACACTGACCTGGAGGTTAACCTGTGTAACACTGACCTGGAGGTTAACCTGTGTAACACTGACCTGGTGGTTGACCTGTGTAGCATTGACCTGGAGGTTGACCTCTGTAACACTGGCCTGGAGGTTGATCTGTGTAACAGTGACGTGGAGATTGACCTGTGTAGTACTGACCTGGAGGTTGACCTGTGAAGCACTGACCCGAAGGTTTAACTGTGTAACACTGACCTGGAGGTTGACCTGTGTAGCACTGACCTGGAGGTTGACCTGTGTAGCATTGACCTGGAGGTTGACCTATGTAGTACTGACCTGGAGGTTGACCTGTGAAGCACTGACCTGGAGGTTGACCTGTGAAGCACTGACCAGAAGGTTTAACTGTGTAACACTGACCTGGAGGTTGACCTGGGGCACCACTGACCTGAAGGTTGACCTGGGTCAGCACTGACCAGAAGGTTGACCTGGGTCAGCACTGACCAGAAGGTTGACCTGTGTAACACTGACCTGGAGGTTAACCTGTGTAACACTGACCTGGAGGTTAACTTGTGTAACACTGACCTGGAGGTTAACCTGTGTAACACTGACCTGGAGGTTAACCTGTGTAACACTGACCTGGTGGTTGACCTGTGTAGCATTGACCTGGAGGTTGACCTCTGTAACACTGGCCTGGAGGTTGATCTGTGTAACAGTGACGTGGAGATTGACCTGTGTAGTACTGACCTGGAGGTTGACCTGTGAAGCACTGACCCGAAGGTTTAACTGTGTAACACTGACCTGGAGGTTGACCTGGGGCAGCACTGACCTGGGTCAGCACTGACCAGAAGGTTGACCTGGGTCAGCACTGACCAGAAGGTTGACCTGTGTAACACTGACCTGGAGGTTAACCTGTGTAACACTGACCTGGAGGTTAACCTGTGTAACACTGACCTGGAGGTTAACCTGTGTAACACTGACCTGGAGGTTAACCTGTGTAACACTGACCTGGAGGTTGACGTGGGTAGCCGGGTGCTGCAGTAAGCAAGCAACAACAGCCTCGTGGCCCCGCCAAGCAGCGTACATGAGGGCACTCTCCCCATGATTGTTCTGCCAGTTGACGTCAGCACCAGCGTTGAGAAGAGACGTCACCCCAGGGACGTCACCGACGTCTGCCGCTGCCACCAGCTGCTCCTCTGACGGCACAACAACAAACTCACTACCATAAATTTTAGTGGAATATACAAATTAAATCTTTATTGAATTATTTATTTCAACTGATATTTAATAACAGTCTTTCTCTCTCTAACTTTATAGATTCTTATCTAATTATCACTGGTTTCTGTCTTATTCTATCACGATGTATGTGTTGTTCCATTGTTTTTATCTGTGATGGATGTGCTGTTCCACCGTTTCTTTCTATAATGGTTGTCATGTCAGTGACTCTGGTCTGTAGTTTAATGCTACTTGTCTGTCTACTTAAATATTGGGACTACATTTGCTGTCTTCCACACTTCAGGTAGTTGCCCTGTTTCGATAGATGTGTTGAAGATTGTTGTTAGTGGCACACACAGCATCTCTGTTCCCTCTCTCAGGACCCACAGAGATGTTGTCCAGTCCCATCGTCTTTAAGGTATCTAGTTCATTAAGCAGCCTCTTCACCTCCTCGGTTGTGTGTAATGTGTCCAGCACTTGTTGGTGTACCCTTCCATCCCGGTTTGCTGGAGTCCTTTCTGTCTCCACTGAAAATATTTTTTTTTAAATCTTGTGTTGAGTTCTTCACATACTTCTTGGTCATTTCTGGTGATCTCCCTTCCTTCATTTTTTAGCCTGTTTACCTGGTCCTTCTGATGAGGCTGTACACCAGCTTTGGGTCAGATCTGGCTTTCGATGCCATGTCATTTTCGTATTGCCGCTGGGCCTCCTTTCTCATCCATGCATACTCGTTCGTGGCTCTACAGCTAATCAACTAATTTTCCTGGGTCCTTTGTCTTCTATACTTTTTTCCATTCTCTTACACACTTAGTTTTTGCCTCGCCATTAAGTGAATCAAGGGCTTGTTCTGGTCTTCCCATTGTTTCTGTTGCCCTTGGGTACAAACCTCTCCTCTGCCTCCTTGCATTTTGTGGTCATGTATTCCATCATTTCATTTATTGTTTTTCCCACCAGTTCTCTTTCCCACTGTATCTCATGCAGGAAATTCCTCATGCCTGTGTAGTCCTCTCTTTTGTTATTTGGCTTCTCCCATCCTACTCATGCTACTTCACTCTCCACTTATAACTCTACAATGTATTTGAAGCTAAGGACCATGTAATCACTAGCTCCAAGGGACCTCTCATATGCGATGTTTTTTATGTCTGAACTACTTAAGGTGGATACGAGGTCCAATCTTGATGGCTCATCTTAATGTGTTGGTACATGAGGTTTTCCAGTACCACCTCCATCATCTTAGCTCTCCACGTTTCTGGTGCCCCATAGGGATCCAGGTTTTTCCAGTCAATCTCCTTGTGATTGAAATCACCCAAAACTACTAAGTTCATCATACTTTTGTCTTGGCCTCCTGCTATTCAGTGGTGGGTTGTACATCACTGCAATCACCACCTTGGTATCCCCAGTCTGAAGTGTTCCTAATATGTAGTCCCTTGCTTCCCTTTTGTCCATTCCTTCCATCTCTCAATTCTCCGTTGGATTTTGATGAGCAGTGTAACTCCTCCCTCTCTGTTCCCTCTGTCATTCCTCAAGATCTGATATCCAGATTGGAAGATCGCATCTGTTATCATCCCTTCCATGAGCAATATGATATCTGGAGATGCCCCCCATTATTCTTTCATGCCACTCCTCACATTTATTTTTATTCCACTTGCATCATCTTCTTTTCCATTATTGTGTTTTGGAGGTTTGTGGGAGATAGGAGAGTGGGTAACCTGGCAGGATACTATGACAAGCTGCTGTGAAGGTGGAATTTGTGATGGGAGAGTATGGGTGTGGAGTGTGGGATGTTTTGGGTTAATTTGTTTGGTTGTGGTGGGGTTGTCAGGGTTGAGGGTGTTCTGTGGATAGTTCTAAGGGAGGCTGTGTTAGTTTGTCCTCTTGAGTCTGGGTTTCCCTTTCCATTTCTATCCTTGACTCTCTTTCCTGCCCCTTTGTGTCTTTGTATCCTCTCAGTTTCTGTCGTTCTTCATGTGTTTTGTAGTGGTCAAGGTACACCCACTTGTAATTTGATGAACTCCTTAATTGTGGTTTCTGCTGCAGGATCCTGTTTTGCACTGTTTCTTACTAGAAAATCAATATGACTCTATAATTTCTTCCCCTTAAATATCCTCCTATTCACCGAAAATATGTCAGCTGGGACATGTCCTCGTCTCCTGTCTCTTTCATATTTTGAGTCTCTTTTTCCTTCCCCTGTCGTCTTTCTTTACATGTTGCCCCTTCATCCTCCTGAAGCCCATGAACAAAGATTGACCTCTCCCTTTCATCTTCCCATTGCATCTCCCTTCATATCTCAGGGCCCGATATAGGCATCTCCATTGCTCCTTTCCTTAACATTTCCTGGATCTCTTGACAGCATGATAGTGCCTCTGCAGGGGACCTATCTCCTTCCCTTCCTTCAGTCCCCCCCCCCTCTGTCTGCTGTCCCTGTGTGTGCATGTGTGTGTGTGTGAGTGTACTCACCTAAGTGTGGTTGCAGGGGATCGACTCATAACTCATGGCCCCACCTCTTCACTGGTCACTACTAGGTCACTCTTTCCCTGCTCCACGACCTTTATCATACCTCTTCTTAAAACTATGCTTGGATCCTGCCTTTGCTACATCACTTTCCAGAATATTCCACTTCGTGACAACTCTGTGACTGAAGAATTACTTAAATCCCTGTGACTCATCTGAGTCTTTAATTTACAATAGCAACCACTTGTTGCTGTGCCCCATCTCTGGAACATCCTATCTCTGTTCATCTTGTCGATTCCTCTCAGAATTTTGTATGTTGTTATCATGTCATCCCTATCTATCCTGTCCTCCAGTGTCGTCATATCAATTTCCCTTAACCGCTCCTCGTAGGACACGTCCCTTAGCTTGGCCAGGCGTGGGTTCCAAACTGATGCTGCGTACTCCAATGTAGGCCTAACGTACACGGTGTTCAGAGTCCTGAACGATTCCTTATTGAGATGTCGGAATGCTGTTCTCAGTTTTGCTAGTCGTTCATATGCTGCAGCAGTTATTTGGTCGATGTGGGCTTCTGGAGATGTGCTCGGTGTTTTCCTCACTCCAAGATCCTTTTCCTTGAATGAGGTTTGTAGTGTTTGTAGTTTGCAGTGTGTGTGTGTGTGTGTGTGTGTGTGTGTGTGTGTGTGTGTGTGTGTGTGTGTGTGTGTGTGCGTGTGTGTGTGTGTGTGTGTGTGTACTCACTTAATTGTGGTTGCAGGGGTCGAGACTCAGCTCCTGGCCCTTCCTCTTCACTGACCGCTACTGGGTCCTCCCTTTCCCTGCTCCATGAGCTTTACCATACCTCGTCTTAAAACCATGAATGTTTCCTGCCTCCACTACATCACTTGCCAGACTATTCCACTTCCTAACGACTCTGTGGCTGAAGAAATACGTCCTAACATCCCTTTGACTCATCTGAGTCTTCAACTTCCAATTGTGGTCCCTTGTTTCTGTGTCCCATCTCTGTCTTTGTCCACCTTATCTATTCCACACAGTATTTTATATGTCATTATCATGTCGCCCCTAACCCTCCTGTCCAGTATCGTCAGACCGATTTCCCTCAACCTTTCTTCATAGGACATTCCCCTTAGCTCTGGAACTAGCCTTGTTGCAAACCTTCGCACTTTCTCTAATTTCTTGACGTGTTTGACCAGGAGTGGGTTCCAAACTGGTGCCGCGTACTCCAGTATGGGCCTGACGTACACAGTGTATGGAGTCTTGAACGATTCCTTACTGAGGTATCGGAATGCTATTCTCAGGTTTGCCAGGCGCCCATATGCTGCAGCAGTTATCTGGTTAATGTGTGCTTCCGGCGACATGTTCGGTATTAAACTCACCTCCAGATCTTTCTCCTTGAGTGAGGTTTCCAGTCTTTGGCCGCCTAGCCTATACTCTGTCTGCGGTCATCTTTGCCCTTCCCTGATCTTCATGACTTTGTATTTGGCGGGGTTAAATTCTAGGAGTCAGTTGCTGGACCAGGCATCCAGCCTGTCCAAGTCTCTTCATAGACCTCTCTGATCTGCATTTGAATTAATTCTCCTCATTAACTTCACATCATCTGCTAATAGGGACACTTCTGAGTCTATCCCTTCCGTCATGTCATTCACATATACCAAGATTAGCACTGGTCCCAGGACTGACCCCTGTGGGACCCCGCTCGTCACAGGCGCCCACTGTGATACCTCATCACGAACCATGACTCGTTGTTGCCTCCCTGTTAGGTATTCTCTGATCCATTGCAGTGCCCTTCCTGTTATATGTGCCTGATCCTCTAGCTTCTGCACTAGTCTCTTGTGAGAAACTGTATCGAAGGCCTTCTTGCAGTGCAAGAAAATGCAATCAACCCACCCCTCCCTTTCATGTCTTACTTCAGTTACCTTGTCATAAAACTCCAGTAGATTTGTGACACAGGATTTGCCTTCCATGAATCCGTGTTGGCTGTCGTTTATAACCTTGTTCTGTTCCAGGTGCTCCACCACTCTCCTACTGATAATCACCTCCGTGATTTTGCATACTAAACACGTCAGTGACACTGGTCTATAGTTTAGTGCTTCGTTTCTGTCTCCTTTCTTAAAGATGGGGGCTACAGTTTCAAGGGATGTGTTGAAGATTGTGGTAAGTGGCACACACAGTGTCTCTCTCCCAACGGAGAGATGTTGTCTGGTCCCACCGCCTTTGAGGTATCAAAGTCACTTAGCAGCTTCTTCACCTCCTCCTCGGTTGTGTACCCTTCTGTTTTGTCTTCCCAGTGTCCCTTCTGCCTTCACTGTAAATACTTTCTGAAATCTCGAGTTGAGCTCCTCACATACTTCTTGATCGTTTCTTGTGAGCTCCCCACCTTCTTTCCTCAGCCTGATTACCTGTGTGTGTGTGCGTGTGTGTGTGTGTGTGTGAGTAGCCAAGAAGGCGTGAATAGTGCAGGAAGTTTGGGGTTACTGTAAAACATTGGTGGACACGAACAGAATATACTGCAGATCACTCTCTCCTGTGAAACACAAACACAAACACACACACGTACGTACACACACACACACACACACACACACACACACACACACCTGGAGCTGAGTTTCGACCCCTGCAACCACAATTAGGTGAGTACACACACATACCCAATATGCATGGAACCTGAGGAGAGGTTTGTACCCAAGGGTAGCAGAAATAACGAGAAAGCCAAGATGAGCCCATGGTCCACCCAAAGGTGCAGGGAGGCCAAAACCAAGTGTGCTAGAGAGTGGGAGAAGTATAGAAGGCAAAGGACCCAGGAGAATAAGGAGAGAAGTCTTAGAGCCAGAAATGAATATGTACAGGTAAGAAGGGAGGCCCAATGACAATATGAAAATGACATAGCAGCGTAAGCCAAATTTGACCTGAAGCTGTTGTACAGCCACATCAGGAGGAAAATGACGGTCAAGGACCAGGTAATAAGGCTGAGGAAGGAAGGAGGAGAGATCACAAGAAACGACCGAGAAGTATGTGAAGAACTCAACATGAGATTCAAAGAAGTGTTCACAGACTAGACAGCAGAGAGTCCAGAAAGACGGAGAGGTGGGGTACACCATCAACTGTTGGACACAATACATACAACCGAGGAAGAAGTGAAGAGGCTTCTGAGTGAGCTAGGTACCTCAGAGGCAATGGGGCCAGATAACATCTCTCTATGGGTCCTGCTGGAGGGAGCAGAGGCGCTATGTGTACCACTAACAACAATATTCAACACATCTATCAAAACAGGGCGACTACCTGAGGTATGGAAGACAGCAAATGTGGTCCTAAGTTTTAAAAAAGGAGATACACACGAAGCATTAAACTACAGACCAGTGTCACTGACATGTATAACAATGCCAGAAGGACAATAAGGATGCTGGAAGAATGATAACAATGCTGGAAGAATGATAACAATGCTGGAAGAATGATAACAACGCTGGAAGAATGATAACAACGCTGGAAGAATGATAACAACGCTGGAAGAATGATAACAATGCTGGAAGGATGTTAACAATGCTGGAAGAATGATAACAATGCTGAAAGAATGATAACAATGCTGGAAGGATGTTAACAATGCTGGAAGAATGATAGCAATGCTGAAAGAATTATAACAATGCTGGAAGGATGTTACCAATGCTGGAAGGATGTTAACAATGCTGGAAGATTGATAACAATGCTGGAAGATTGATAACAATGCTGGAAGATTGATAACAATGCTGGAAAAATTATAACAATGCTGGAAGATTGATAACAATGCTGGAAGGATGTTAACAATGCTGGAAGAATGATAACAATGTTGGAAGATTGATAACAATGCTGGAAGATTGATAACAATGCTGGAAGATTGATAACAATGCTGGAAGAATGATAACAATGCTGGAAGATTGATAACAATGTTGGAAGAATGATAACAATGCTGGAAGATTGATAACAATGTTGGAAGATTGATAACAATGCTGGAAGAATGATAACAATGCTGGAAGGATGTTAACAATGCTGGAAGAATGATAACAATGCTGGAAGATTGATAACAATGTTGGAAGATTGATAACAATGCTGGAAGATTGATAACAATGCTGGAAGATTGATAACAATGCTGGAAGGATGATAACAATGCTGGAAGGATGATAACAATGCTGTAAGAATGATAACAATGCTGGAAGGATGATAACAATGCTGTAAGAATGATAACAATGCTGGAAGGATGATAACAATGCTGGAAGGATGATAACAATGCTGTAAGAATGATAACAATGCTGGAAGGATGATAACAATGCTGTAAGAATGATAACAATGCTGGAAGGATGATAACAATGCTGAAACAATGATAACAATGCTGTAAGAATGATAACAATGCTGTAAGAATGATAACAATGCTGGAAGGATGATAACAATGCTGGAAGGATGATAACAATGCTGTAAGAATGATAACAATGCTGGAAGGATGATAACAATGCTGGAAGGATGATAACAATGCTGTAAGAATGATAACAATGCTGGAAGGATGATAACAATGCTGTAAGAATGATAACAATGCTGGAAGGATGATAACAATGCTGAAACAATGATAACAATGCTGTAAGAATGATAACAATGCTGTAAGAATGATAACAATGCTGTAAGAATGATAACAATGCTGGAAGGATGATAACAACGCTGTAAGAATGATAACAATGCTGGAAGGATGATAACAAGTCTGGAAGAATGATAACAATGCTGAAAGGATGATAACAATGCTGGAAGGATGATAACAATGTTGTAAGAATTATAACAATGCTGGAAGATTGATAACAATGCTGGAGGATTGATAACAATGCTGGAAGATTGATAACAATGCTGGAAGATTGATAACAATGCTGGAAGATTGATAACAATGCTGGAAGAATGATAACAATGCTGGAAGAATTATAACTATGCTGGAAGATTGATAACAATGCTGGAAGATTGATAACAATGCTGGAAGATTGATAACAATGCTGGAAGATTGATAACAATGCTGGAGGATTGATAACAATGCTGGAAGATTGATAACAATGCTGGAAGATTGATAACAATGCTGGAAGGATGATAACAATGTTGTAAGAATTATAACAATGCTGGAAGATTGATAACAATGCTGGAAGATTGATAACAATGTTGGAAGATTGATAACAATGCTGGAAGATTGATAACAATGCTGGAAGAATGATAACAGTGCTGCAAGATTGATAACAATGCTGGAAGATTGATAACAATGCTGGAGGATTGATAACAATGTTGGAAGATTGATAACAATGCTGGAAGATTGATAACAATGCTGGAAGATTGATAACAATGCTGGAAGAATGATAACAATGCTGCAAGATTGATAACAATGCTGGAAGATTGATAACAATGCTGGAAGAATGATAACAATGCTGAAAGATTGATAACAATGCTGGAAGATTGATAACAATGCTGGAGGATTGATAACAATGCTGGAAGATTGATAACAATGCTGGAAGATTGATAACAATGTTGGAAGATTGATAACAATGCTGGAAGATTGATAACAATGCTGGAAGAATGATAACAATGCTGCAAGATTGATAACAATGCTGGAAGATTGATAACAATGCTGGAGGATTGATAACAATGTTGGAAGATTGATAACAATGCTGGAAGATTGATAACAATGCTGGAAGATTGATAACAATGCTGGAAGAATGATAACAATGCTGCAAGATTGATAACAATGCTGGAAGATTGATAACAATGCTGGAAGAATGATAACAATGCTGCAAGATTGATAACAATGCTGGAAGATTGATAACAATGCTGGAGGATTGATAACAATGCTGGAAGATTGATAACAATGCTGGAAGATTGATAACAATGTTGGAAGAATGATAACAATTCTGGAAGATTGATAACAATGCTGGAAGATTAATAACAATGCTGGAAGAAGAATAATAATGCTGGAAGATTGATAACAATGTTGGTAGATTGATAACAATGCTGGAAGATTGATAACAATGCTGGAAGATTGATAACAATGCTGGAAGATTGATAACAATGCTGGAAGATTGATAACAATGCTGGAGGATTGATAACAATGCTGGAAGATTGATAACAATGCTGGAAGATTGATAACAATGCTGGAAGAATGATAACAATTCTGGAAGATTGATAACAATGCTGGAAGATTAATAACAATGCTGGAAGAATAATAGCAATGCTGGAAGATTGATAACAGTGCTGGAAGATAAGATAAGATAAGATAAGATTTCGTTCGGATTTTTAACCCCGGAGGGTTAGCCACCCAGGATAACCCAAGAAAGTCAGTGCGTCATCGAGGACTGTCTAACTTATTTCCATTGGGGTCCTTAATCTTGTCCCCCAGGATGCGACCCACACCAGTCGACTAACACCCAGGTACCTATTTGCTGCTAGGTGAACAGGACAACAGGTGTAAGGAAACGTGTCGAAATGTTTCCACCCGCCGGGAATCGAACCCGGGCCCTCCGTGAGTGAAGCGGGAGCTTTAGCCACCAGGCCACCGGGAAGATTGATAACAATGCTGGAAGATTGATAACAATGCTGGAAGATTGATAACAATGCTGGAAGATTGCGCTTTAATCATGTCCAAAAGAGGATTAACTTGTGTTAGAGAAGAAAAGATCATCTGTACCAGTATATAAATACTTTCAGTAACGTTACTCAGTCAGGTTAAGCACTACTGGTTGTAGCCAGTAACTGGATGGTCATTCTTGTCCTGGACAAGAAGGACCACGCTGCAGCTGTTGACACACTTGACAAGTACTCACCCTTGGAGACAATACCGACGGTGGTGAGCACTCTCCTGAAGATGCTGTTCTTGGGCCTGCTGATGGAAGGGTCCCCTCGCAGGCCACCTCCACCAGTCACACCAGCGTTCATCATCCTGCTACTCTTCCTCTCCCTCTTTACCTCCTTCTCCTCCTTCTCCACCACCACCACCTCCTCCGACACCTCCACTCTTAATCCTCCTCCTGCCCTTCACTACACGTCTTAACGAAAACTCTTTTCTCCTTCACACGTCTCAAAGTTAGCTTTCCCTCTGCCACTCGTCTCAAACCAAAAACTTTTGTTTTGCCAATAGTCAACTGCACCAGACTTTGGTCTACTTTTCTCTTAAGATAAACACAAGGAATAGGTTGATCTCTCTTCTTTAAGTGTTAAAATTTGACTCTCAAAATTACCGTGATAGTCACTGTGTGAACGTCACATTGAGACGTCATGTGTTCCAGTCTT
Organism: Cherax quadricarinatus; assembly: GCF_038502225.1. Lineage (NCBI taxonomy): Eukaryota > Metazoa > Arthropoda > Malacostraca > Decapoda > Parastacidae > Cherax > Cherax quadricarinatus. The sequence goes on from NC_091320.1 coordinate 639,806, forward strand.
ACATAACAACACGTCACCGAGGTCGTCACAACAATATGTTAAACTGGAGGGTGGCACTACTGAAGGAACACTGTCATCATGACACCAAAACCTGACCACCATGCACTGGTAATGAATATTCCACAGGTGATGTAACTTTGTTTCTACTCAGAGGAAAAATACAACACTTCAACTGACACTTAAGGAAGAGCTTGTTTGAAGACAGATTGAGCACTGCATGACAGTCAACACTAAGCATGTAGCGTTACGTCTTAACTCTTCTTGATGTTGTGACTTTGAGGCAGCTGTGTGGGTGTTGGTGAGGGAGTGTTGATGTATTCTCAGAGGAGAGGGAAGGTGGTGCTTCTCACTATCACCTCTATTACTGCTTCTCTTATCAGCAGTGTCATACCACAGATATGTAGACGTGTTATCAGTTTGTTCCCGACCCCTCCATATCTGGGTCCATATTTTATCCCTGTCATCTGTCTCCCCTGCACAACAACTGTCATCTCTCTCCCCTACACAACGTGTGTCATCTTCCTACCCTACACAACGTGTGTCATCTTCTTGCCCAACACAACCTGTGTCATCTTCCTACCCTACACAACGTGTGTCATCTTCTTGCCCAACACAACCTGTGTCATCTTCTTGCCCAACACAACCTGTGTCATCTTCCTGCCCTACACAATCTGTGTCATCTTCCTACCCTACACAACCTGTGTCATCTTCCTACCCTACACAACCTGTGTCATCTTCCTACCCTACACAACCTGTGTCATCTTCCTACCCTACACAACCTGTGTCATCTTCCTCCCCTACACAACTTGTGTCATCTTCCTACCCTACACAACCTGTGTCATCTTCCTACCCTACACAACCTGTGTCATCTTCCTACCCTACACAACCTGTGTCATTTTCCTACCCTACACAACCTGTGTCATCTTCCTACCCTACACAACCTGTGTCATCTTCCTACCCTACACAACCTGTGTCATCTTCCTACCCTACACAACCTGTGTCATCTTCCTACCCTACACAACCTGTGTCATCTTCCTCCCCTACACAACTTGTGTCATCTTCCTACCCTACTCAACTTGTGTCATCTTCCTACCCTACACAACCTGTGTCATCTTCCTACCCTACACAACCTGTGTCATCTTCCTACCCTACACAACCTGTGTCATCTTCCTACCCTACACAACCTGTGTCATCTTCCTCCCCTACACAACTTGTGTCATCTTCCTACCCTACACAACCTGTGTCATCTTCCTACCCTACACAACCTGTGTCATCTTCCTACCCTACACAACCTGTGTCATCTTCCTACCCTACACAACCTGTGTCATCTTCCTACCCTACACAACCTGTGTCATCTTCCTCCCCTACACAACTTGTGTCATCTTCCTACCCTACACAACTTGTGTCATCTTCCTACCCTACACAACCTGTGTCATCTTCCTACCCTACACAACCTGTGTCATCTTCCTACCCTACACAACCTGTGTCATCTTCCTACCCTACACAACCTGTGTCATCTTCCTACCCTACACAACCTGTGTCATCTTCCTACCCTACACAACTTCAAGCGACACTACACAGGAATGACGGAGCAAGTGCCTGGATGACAGTTAAGGACTCTTGATCCAAGGAAGTAGAGTCATCCTCCCCTTCCATGGATCAAACCTAATTGCCTCCTCTTTTGCATATGATCAATGATCATTATGGGTTTAATTATTCCTCAAGAAACTAGCAATAATAATCTCCTCTTTACTTCCCTCACTAATTCTCTTCTTCCTCCCTCCTCTCTCTATGCCTTTCACAACCGTCCTTCTCTTTCTCCTTTTCTAAACGCCTTCTTCAGCTACACTATAAACATAGAAGTGTCCAGCAGGTCAGTGGTGAGACCTGTTGTGTTACAGCCTCAACATTCCTGGTTCGGATCTCTGGCTGAGGAGACGTGTGTGTAAGTTTATTATCACACTGATGCCTCGGTCTACCAAGCGGTCCATGATATAATTCTCTTGTTCGCTTTAAAATAAATGGGTACCTGAGCGTTAGTCGACTGATATAGGTAGCATCCTGGGGTGTTGTAGTATAACTTAGATATCGCTGGGCTTCTAGACAGGCTGAAGATAACAGTTCTTAACGTAACTGTCACAGACGTTGATCAACACTAGACCTACCTCACCCTCCCCTTTTTCCTTCCCTCTCTCCCTCCCTACTATCCTCTCTCCCTCCCTACTATCCTCTCTTCCTCGCTACTATCCTCTCTCCCTCCCTACTAACCTCTCTCCCTCCCTACTATCCTCTCTCCCTCCCTACTATCCTCTCTCCCTCGCTACTATCCTCTTTCCCTCGCTACTATTCTCTCTTCCTCCTTCCCTCTCTCCTTCCCGTGCAGTATTTAAGGGTTCTGGTATAAAGTCGTACAGTATTTAAGGGTTCTGGTATAAAGTCGTACAGTATTTAAGGGTTCTGGTATAAAGTCGTACAGTATTTAAGGGTTCTGGTATAAAGTCGTACAGTATTTAAGGGTTCTGGTATAAAGTCGTACAGTATTTAAGGGTTCTGGTATAAAGTCGTACAGTATTTAAGGGTTCTGGTATAAAGTCGTACAGTATTTAAGGGTTCTGGTATAAAGTCGTACAGTATTTAAAGGTTCACTGAACTCGTGAAAATTAAAAGTCATAAAATCTGTAGTTTCCAATATTTCCTCGTTTTTTTTTTTTTTGCAGTTATGCTCTGTTTAAGTATCTCTCAATCCAAAAAGAAAAAAAAATATTTATTTCGTGAATGTTAAGTACAGACACAAACTGAATGACACACTGCAGACGTGGCATCGTTTTTATTAACACGGAAATATGTACTATTGCTAAAACTATGACCTTAGGCATATTCATGGAGAGTAGGCCTATCACCTCGATAACATTTATTTACTGTGTATAGCGTCTAACATCACAACTTTGGGCTTATACTTATTAATATGCTGTTTACAGTAGATAAAACCATAACATTAGGCCTCACAGTTGGATGACATAAACAAGTGCCAGATTGCAAGCGTATCCCAGGTACGGAGACTGAGTTCATTAAGTCTACATTAAGTCTACATTAAGTCTACATTAAGTTTAACATTAAGTCTACATTAAGTCTAACATTAAGTCTACATTAAGTCTAACATTCACTGACAGGCAAGTTCTTCTTATGTAACACGACATCAAAGATCATGAACAGCCTTGTAACCTTCCATGTTGTCTGCTGGTGGTGTTTAGTCCGACCTTCTACCATGTTGTCTGCTGGTGGTGTTTAGTCCGACCTTCTACCATGTTGTCTGCTGGTGATGTTTAGTCCGACCTTCTACCATGTTGTCTGCTGGTGGTGTTTAGTCCGACCTTCTGCCATGTTGTCCACTGGTGGTGTTTAGTCCGACCTTCTACCATGTTGTCTGCTGGTGGTGTTTAGTCCGACCTTCTACCATGTTGTCTGCTGGTGGTGTTTAGTCCGACCTTCTACCATGTTGTCTGCTGGTGGTGTTTAGTCCGACCTTCTACCATGTTGTACACTGGTGGTGTTTATTCCGACCTTCTACCATGTTGTACACTGGTGGTGTTTAGTCCGACCTTCTACCATGTTGTCCACTGGTGGTGTTTAGTCCGACCTTCTACCATGTTGTCCACTGGTGGTGTTTATTCCGACCTTCTTCCATGTTGTCCAGTGGTGGTGTTTATTCCGACCTTCTACCATGTTGTCCAGTGGTGGTGTTTATTCCGACCTTCTACCATGTTGTCCACTGGTGGTATTTATTCCGACCTTCTACCATGTTGTACACTGGTGGTATTTATTCCGACCTTCTACCATGTTGTACACTGGTGGTATTTATTCCGACCTTCTACCATGTTGTACACTGGTGGTGTTTATTCCGACCTTCTACCATGTTGTCTGCTGGTGGTGTTTAGTCCGACCTTCTACCATGTTGTACACTGGTGGTGTTTATTCCGACCTTCTTCCATGTTGTCCAGTGGTGGTGTTTATTCCGACCTTCTACCATGTTGTCCAGTGGTGGTGTTTATTCCGACCTTCTACCATGTTGTCCACTGGTGGTATTTATTCCGACCTTCTACCATGTTGTCCACTGGTGGTATTTATTCCGACCTTCTACCATGTTGTACACTGGTGGTGTTTATTCCGACCTTCTACCATGTTGTCCACTGGTGGTATTTATTCCGACCTTCTACCATGTTGTCCAGTGGTGGTGTTTATTCCGACCTTCTACCATGTTGTCCAGTGGTGGTGTTTATTCCGACCTTCTACCATGTTGTACACTGGTGGTATTTATTCCGACCTTCTACCATGTTGTACACTGGTGGTGTTTATTCCGACCTTCTACCATGTTGTCCACTGGTGGTATTTAGTCCGACCTTCTACCATGTTGTCCACTGGTGGTATTTATTCCGACCTTCTACCATGTTGTACACTGGTGGTATTTATTCCGACCTTCTACCATGTTGTACACTGGTGGTATTTATTCCGACCTTCTACCATGTTGTACACTGGTGGTATTTATTCCGACCTTCTACCATGTTGTACACTGGTGGTATTTAGTCCGACCTTCTACCATGTTGTCCACTGGTGGTATTTATTCCGACCTTCTACCATGTTGTCCACTGGTGGTATTTATTCCGACCTTCTACCATGTTGTACACTGGTGGTGTTTATTCCGACCTTCTACCATGTTGTACACTGGTGGTGTTTAGTCCGACCTTCTACCATGTTGTACACTGGTGGTGTCCACACTAAAAGCACCAAAGTGTTGTAAAAGTATCTAATTCATCATCATCTAGTCTTCCGAGATCAGTTATAAATGGTACTAACTGTTAACACAAAAATCCCAGGATAGGTACACACTTAGAAATCACAGCAATAGTTATATTAATTACGATACTAAATCAATCACAGACTATAACACAATATTAATAAGAAATTTACTGTCTTTAGTTATGATGTATAATATTTGTTTTTAAATAAAAATATAAATAATATTTGTAAAGCATGTAAATCTAAGATAATGGATAACAGTGAAGAAGGTAGCTGGCTGTTCCTGTCTCGTGGTGCTTGACCTATCCAGGTCAAAGGTCGTCGTGTCGAGTCGTATTCAGGAAGTAACTTCTAGATCATATTAAATATAATATATTCTTATTATTAAGCTCTGAAGTAAATATTAATGAGGGAGAAACTTAGAGAAGTTCACGTCTAACTTAAATAAGTTAGACGTGAAGTTTGAAGAACACAACGTAAGACTTTGTTGAATATTAAATAATGACGATAATAAATGTATATAGTAATCGTAATAAGATTAACAACAGAAAAATATTGTATTTGGTTCAGTAATAAATATATGGAACAGGTGAATATTAATGTTGATACGAGGACAACATTACAAAGCGTCATGTATCAGCAAGTTTATCACTGAAATACACTCGTCACTGTATCTAGATGCACACAACTATATTGATATTTTTTATGTTAACTAACAGACAAGCAAGTGTTAAAATAATCTTGGTAAGCTGGTGACTTGACTCGTAGTGAGGAGAGTCACACAGATACTCTGGTCAATGTAGTTATAGTGGGTAGCCAGTAGAGTTATGATGGGTTGAAGTGGAATGGCAATCAACACACTGAGGTGTAGGTGTGGTAGAGTGCCAGGGATGCCACACCCGTCCACAGCCCCATCAACACACTGAGGTGTAGGTGTGGTAGAGTGCCAGGGATGCCACACCCGTCCACAGCCCCATCAACACACTGAGGTGTAGGTGTGGTAGAGTGCCAGGGATGCCACACCCGTCCACAGCCCCATCAACACACTGAGGTGTAGGTGTGGTAGAGTGCCAGGGATGCCACACCCGTCCACAGCCCCATCAACACACTGAGGTGTAGGTGTGGTAGAGTGCCAGGGATGCCACACCCGTCCACAGCCCCATCAACACACTGAGGTGTAGGTGTGGTAGAGTGCCAGGGATGCCACACCCGTCCACAGCCCCATCAACACACTGAGGTGTAGGTGTGGTAGAGTGCCAGGGATGCCACACCCGTCCACAGCCCCATCAACACACTGAGGTGTAGGTGTGGTAGAGTGCCAGGGATGCCACACCCGTCCACAGCCCCATCAACACACTGAGGTGTAGGTGTGGTAGAGTGCCAGGGATGCCACACCCGTCCACAGCCCCATCAACACACTGAGGTGTAGGTGTGGTAGAGTGCCAGGGATGCCACACCCGTCCACAGCCCCATCAACACACTGAGGTATAGGTGTGGTAGAGTGCCAGGGATGCCACACCCGTCCACAACCCCGTCAACACAAGGTCTCCTACACTTCTGTAATATACAAACCACATTAACAACATGTTTACAACATGTCAGCTTCATACACTCTCAATGTTCATTTTGTTCATAAAAAAATTATACCAAATGTTGTTCAGATATTATTACATAAAGATTAATATTTTTATATACATGATTAACAGTTATACAGCAGTAGTTGTAGACTTTATTATATGCAAAAAATATAAATAATAAGCCCAGCTTACTTTTCGTGTTTGTACAACTGAGGTTGTGAATGTTGATGATTGTTGTGTAAGATGACTGGTGTTCCAATGCTGGAAGAAACCTGAACACAAACATAATTATAATGTATATAAAAGGAGGTTAAAAAGCTGCGATAGATGACATTAAAACTGAGATTTTAGTTTCAGAAAGATTGGTGTAATTATTCAACATACTCGTGAGAAAATTGGCAGAGAATATCCATAGATGGTTTGTACAAGGGAGAAAAAGAAAGTAAGAATTATAGGGAAATAAGTTACTTGATTATACCAGATAAAGTGTGCAATAGAAATACTCTTAAAGGAGTTACTGGTAACATAGAAAGTTGGAAAGGAACGAGGATTTAGGAAGGGAAGGAGGATGTGTAGAATAAGTATATATGACTTAGGTTAGGGAATGTAAGAGGGAGATATGAACAATTTTCCTTAAAACGTAGGTCAGACTTGGATGTGTGGTGTCACAATGATTATTTAATGTGTTATAAATAGTATTGTAGAATAACTGAATGTTTGAATGTCGAGAAGGAGTGTGCCATTATAGATGAGTTATTATAATTGTCCTTTGCTGATGACAGTTATTTTGAGAGATTCTGAAGAAAAGTTGTAAAGTGAACATAGAACAGAACAAGGTAATGAGAATAACAAAAAAAATATTGGCACTGAAATATTATATATCAAATTAAAGCTAGATAGTTCGAAGGAGTGAATGTATCTAGAATTTGCAAGTGGATGTGTCGGCAGACGGTCTATGAAAGACAAAGTGAACCATAGAATAGACGATGAGAAAATTGTAGGTGAAGTGTTGAAGCATCAGTGTGATGACACAAGTTTGTCTGGGGAGGAAATAATTACCAGATAATAATAGTATTAACATTTATGTGGATGTAAGACAAGTGTTTACAACACTACAGTGAGAAAGATGCTGAAGGTAGAGATGTTATGTTTGAGGGTAATGATTGGTGTGTATATTATGTAGAGATGTTATGTTTGAGGGTAATGATTAGTGTGAATATTGTGTAGAGATGTTATGTTTGAGGGTAATGATTAGTGTGAATATTGTGTAGAGATGTTATGTTTGAGGGTAATGATTAGTGTGAATATTGTGTAGAGATGTTATGTTTGAGGGTAATGATTGGTGTGTATATTATGCAGAGATGTCATGTTTGAGGGTAATGATTGGTGTGTATATTATGTAGAGATGTTATGTTTGAGGGCAATGATTGGTGTGTATATTATGTAGAGATGTTATGTTTGAGGGTAATGATTGGTGTGTATATTATGTAGAGATGTTATGTTTGAGGGCAATGATTAGTGTGTATATTATGTAGAGATGTTATGTTTGAGGGTAATGATTGGTGTGTATATTATGCAGAGATGTCATGTTTGAGGGTAATGATTGGTGTGTATATTATGTAGAGATATCATGTTTGAGGGTAATGATTGGTGTGTATATTATGTAGAGATGTCATGTTTGAGGGTAATGATTGGTGTGTATATTATGTAGAGATGTCATGTTTGAGGGTAATGATTGGCGTGTATATTATGTAGAGATGTCATGTTTGAGGGCAATGATTGGTGTGTATATTAAGTAGAGATGTCATGTTTGAGGGTAATGATTGGCGTGTATATTATGTAGAGATGTCATGTTTGAGGGTAATGATTGGCGTGTATATTATGTAGAGATGTCATGTTTGAGGGTAATGATTGGCGTGTATATTATGTAGAGATGTCATGTTTGAGGGTAATGATTGGTGTGTATATTATGTAGAGATGTTATGTTTGAGGGTAATGATTGGTGTGTATATTATGCAGAGATGTCATGTTTGAGGGTAATGATTGGTGTGTATATTATGTAGAGATGTCATGTTTGAGGGTAATGATTGGTGTGTATATTATGCAGAGATGTCATGTTTGAGGGTAATGATTGGCGTGTATATTATGTAGAGATGTCATGTTTGAGGGTAATGATTGGTGTGTATATTATGTAGAGATGTTATGTTTGAGGGTAATGATTGGTGTGTATATTATGCAGAGATGTCATGTTTGAGGGTAATGATTGGTGTGTATATTATGTAGAGATATCATGTTTGAGGGTAATGATTGGTGTGTATATTATGTAGAGATGTCATGTTTGAGGGTAATGATTGGCGTGTATATTATGTAGAGATGTCATGTTTGAGGGCAATGATTGGTGTGTATATTAAGTAGAGATGTCATGTTTGAGGGTAATGATTGGCGTGTATATTATGTAGAGATGTCATGTTTGAGGGTAATGATTGGCGTGTATATAATGTAGAGATGTCATGTTTGAGGGCAATGATTGGTGTGTATATTAAGTAGAGATGTCATGTTTGAGGGTAATGATTGGCGTGTATATTATGTAGAGATGTCATGTTTGAGGGTAATGATTGGTGTGTATATTATGTAGAGATGTCATGTTTGAGGGTAATGATTGGCGTGTATATTATGTAGAGATGTCATGTTTGAGGGCAATGATTGGTGTGTATATTAAGTAGAGATGTCATGTTTGAGGGTAATGATTGGCGTGTATATTATGTAGAGATGTCATGTTTGAGGGTAATGATTGGTGTGTATATTATGTAGAGATGTTATGTTTGAGGGTAATGATTGGTGTGTATATTATGTAGAGATGTCATGTTTGAGGGCAATGATTGGTGTGTATATTATGTAGAGATGTCATGTTTGAGGGCAATGATTGGTGTGTATATTATGCAGAGATGTCATGTTTGAGGGTAATGATTGGTTTGTATATTATGCAGAGATGTCATGTTTGAGGGCAATGATTGGTGTGAATATTATGTAGAGATGTTATGTTTGAGGGTAATGATTGATGTGAATATTATGCAGAGATGTCATGTTTGAGGGCAATGATTGGTGTGTATATTATGTAGAGATGTCATGTTTGAGGGTAATGATTGGTGTGTATATTATGTAGAGATGTTATGTTTGAGGGTAATGATTGGTGTGTATATTATGTAGAGATGTCATGTTTGAGGGCAATGATTGGTGTGTATATTATGTAGAGATGTCATGTTTGAGGGCAATGATTGGTGTGTATATTATGTAGAGATGTCATGTTTGAGGGTAATGATTGGCGTGTATATTATGTAGAGATGTCATGTTTGAGGGCAATGATTGGTGTGTATATTATGTAGAGATGTCATGTTTGAGGGTAATGATTGGTGTGTATATTATGCAGAGATGTCATGTTTGAGGGTAATGATTGGTTTGTATATTATGCAGAGATGTCATGTTTGAGGGCAATGATTGGTGTGAATATTATGTAGAGATGTTATGTTTGAGGGTAATGATTGATGTGAATATTATGTAGAGATGTCATGTTTGAGGGTAATGATTGGTGTGTATATTATATAGAGATATTATGTTTGAGGGTAATGATTGGTGAGTATATTATGTAGAGATGTCATGTTTGAGGGTAATGATTGGTGTGTATATTATGCAGAGATGTTATGTTTGAGGGTAATGATTGGTGTGTATATTATGTAGAGATGTTATGTTTGAGGGTAATGATTGGTGTGTATATTATGTAGAGATGTCATGTTTGAGGGTAATGATTGGTGAGTATATTATGCAGAGATGTCATGTTTGAGGGTAATGATTGGTGATTATATTATGCAGAGATGTCATGTTTGAGGGTAATGATTGGTGTGTATATTATGTAGAGATGTTATGTTTGAGGGTAATGATTGGTGTGTATATTATGCACAGATTTCAGAGCATAAAAATTAAAAGGTGTGGAGTTACGAAATATATAATTCAGAGGGCGAAGGATGGATTTTTGAGATAGTTTGGGTATTGAGAGAGGACAGACAAGAAGAGGCTAACCAAGAGTTCGTATAAATTTAGAGTGGAAGGAAGAAAGGGTAGGGGAGTTCCCAGGAAGAACTGGATGGAGGGGCAAGAGTGGAAGTTGAGTGTAGATCCTCGTGCCTTCACCAGGCTTGTATTAGTGTCTTAGAGCGGAGTCAGTAAAGATAAAACATTTTTTTTTAGCTTGACGAGCAGCTGAAGTATAAATGAAGCAGCATTGATAAAGGTGATTCAACGATACCAGTTATCCTGACATGAGTCCTAGAGAAAGATAACACAGTGCTTACACCCTGATGGAGTGAGGATGTTGCAACATCTGAACACTACTGCCAAGACAGCTACTGAAGGAGTGAGGATGTTGCAACATCTGCATACTTCTGGCAAGACAGCTACTGGAGGAGTGAGAATGTTGCAACATCTGCACACTTCTGGCAAGACAGCTACTGAAGGAGAGAGGATGTTGCAACATCTGCACACTTCTGCAAGATAGCTACTGAAGGAGAGAGGATGTTGCAACATCTGCACACTTCTGCAAGATAGCTACTGAAGGAGAGAGGATGTTGCAACATCTGCACACTTCTGGCAAGACAGCTACTGAAGGAGTGAGGATGTTGCAACATCTGTTCACTTCTAAATAAATAAAAACTAATATGTCTTGCTCGAAGACACTGTGATTAAAATATGATAGAACTGCACTAAAAATAATTATATTATACGTCTTAGCATGTCAAAATAATTACAATATACGTCTTAACAAGTCAAAGTAATTACAGTATACGTCTTAACAAGTCAAAATAATTACAGTATATGTCTTAACAAGTAAAAGTAATTACAACATACGTCTTAACAAGTCAAAATAATTATATTATACGTCTTAACAAGTCAAAATAATTATATTATACGTCTTAGCATGTCAAAATAATTACAGTATACGTCTTAACAAGTCAAAATAATTATATTATACGTCTTAGCATGTCAAAATAATTACAGTATATGTCTTAACAAGTCAGAATAATTACATTATACGGCCTAACAAGTCAAAATAATTACAGTATACGTCTTAACAAGTCAAAATAATTACAGTATACGTCTTAACAAGTCAAAATAATTACAGTATATGTCTTAACAAGTCAGAATAATTACATTATACGTCTTAACAAGTCAAAATAATTACATTATACGTCTTAACAAGTCAGTCAAATTTTTCACATACCAACAACATTATAAATATTAAAATCTAAACCTTTTAACCTAGTGAAGTACTCAACATAACAACTGTACTTACATGTAACTTTTCAAGGTATATATCGTCCAGAGAACATCCAGAGTCATATGTTTTATATGGGAAGTTCAATGCAACATATATGGATTCTCTAAGATCAGCAAGTTTCTTGTATGTACTTTGTACTACTGAGTTCCAGTTGGCGTCTAAATGTCTTACATCAGTGACTCTCCTGTCAAGACGACCCTTATGGCTAATTTTTTTGTCAAGACGACCATCAGAGTTCCTTCTTGTGTCAAGACGACCATCAGAGCTCCTCCTTGTGTCAAGAAGACCATCAGAGTCCCTCCTTTTGTCAAGACGACCATCAGAGTTCCTTCTTGTGTCAAGACGACCATCAGAGTACCTTCTTGTGTCAAGACGACCATCAGAGTACCTTCTTGTGTCAAGACGACCATCAGAGTTCCTTCTTGTGTCAAGACGGCCATCAGAGCTCTTTCTTGTGTCAAGACGCCCATCAGAGTTCCTTCTTGTGTCAAGACGCCCATCAGAGTTCCTTCTTGTGTCAAGACGACCATCAGAGTACCTTCTTGTGTCAAGACGCCCATCAGAGTTCCTTTTTGTGTCAAGACGAATATCAGAGTTCCTTCTTGTGTCAAGACGACCATCAGAGTTCCTTCTTGTGTCAAGACGATCACCAGAGTTCCTCCTTGTGTCAAGACGACCATCAGAGCTCCTCCTTGTCTCACGACGACCATCAGAGTTCCTTCTTGTATCAAGACGACCATCAGAGTTCCTCCTTGTGTCAAGACGATTCTCTACAGTGGCTCTCCTTGTATCAAGACGATCATCAGAGTTCCTGCTCGTGTCAAGACGACCATCAGAGTTTTTCCTTGTGTCAAGACGACCATCAGAGTTCCTCATTGTGTCAAGACGACCATTAGAATTCCTCCTTGTGGCAAGACGACCATCAGAGTTCCTGCTTGTGTCAAGACGAGTATCAGAGTTCCTCCTTGTGTTAGGACTACTCTCTACAGTGGCTCTTCTTGTGTCAACACGACCATCAGGGTTCCTCCTTGTGTCAAGACGTCCATCAGAGTTCCTCCTGGTGTCAAGACGTCCATCAGAGCTCCTCCTGGTGACAAGATGTCCATCAGAATTCCTCCTGGTGTCAAGACGGCCATCAGAGTTCCTCCTGGTGTCAAGATGACCATCAGAGTTCCTCCTGGTGTCAAGACGGCCATCAGAGTTCCTCCTGGTGTCAAGACGGCCATCAGAGTTCCTCCTGGTGTCAAGACGGCCATCAGAGTTCCTCCTGGTGTCAAGATGACCATCAGAGTTCCTCCTGGTGTCAAGACGACCATCAGAGTTCCTCCTGGTGTCAAGACGACCATCAGAGCTCCTCCTGGTGTCTACACGACCATCAGAGTTCCTCCTTGTGTCTACACGACCATCAGAGTTCCTCCTGGTGTCAAGATGACCATCAGAGTTCCTCCTGGTGTCAAGATGACCATCAGAGTTCCTCCTGGTGTCAAGACGACCATCAGAGCTCCTCCTGGTGTCTACACGACCATCAGAGTTCCTCCTTGTGTCTACACGACCATCAGAGTTCCTCCTGGTGTCAAGACGGCCATCAGAGTTCCTCCTGGTGTCAAGACGGCCATCAGAGTTCCTCCTGGTGTCAAGATGACCATCAGAGTTCCTCCTGGTATCAAGACGGCCATCAGAGTTCCTCCTGGTGTCTACACGACCATCAGAGCTCCTCCTGGTGTCTACACGACCATCAGAGTTCCTCCTGGTGTCTACACGGCCATCAGAGTTCCTCCTGGTGTCAAGATGACCATCAGAGTTCCTCCTGGTGTCAAGAGGGCCATCAGAGCTCCTCCTGGTGTCTACACGACCATTAGAGTTCCTCCTGGTGTCTACACGACCATCAGAGTTCCTCCTGGTGTCTACACGACCATCAGAGTTCCTCCTGGTGTCAAGATGACCATCAGAGTTCCTCCTGGTGTCAAGATGACCATCAGAGTTCCTCCTGGTGTCAAGACGACCATCAGAGTTCCTCCTGGTGTCAAGACGGCCATCAGAGTTCCTACTGGTGTCTACACAACCATCAGAGTTCCTCCTGGTGTCTACATGACCATCAGAGTTCCTCCTTGTGTCTAGACGACCATCAGAGTTCCTCCTGGTATCTACACGACCATCAGAGCTCCTCCTTGTGTCTACACGACCATCAGAGTTCCTCCTTGTGTCTAGACGACCATCAGAGTTCCTCCTGGTGTCTACACGACCATCAGAGCTCCTCCTTGTGTCTACACGACCATCAGAGTTCCTCCTTGTGTCTACACGACCATCAGAGTTCCTCCTGGTGTCAAGACGGCCATCAGAGTTCCTCCTGGTGTCAAGACGGCCATCAGAGTTCCTCCTGGTGTCAAGACGACCATCAGAGTTCCTCCTGGTGTCTACACGACCATCAGAGTTCCTCCTGGTGTCAAGATGGCCATCAGAGTTCCTACTGGTGTCTACACGACCATCAGAGTTCCTCCTTGTGTCTACACGACCATCAGAGTTCCTCCTGGTGTCAAGACGACCGTCAGAGTTCCTCCTGGTGTCAAGACGACCATCAGAGCTCCTCCTGGTGTCAACAGGATCATCAGGGTTCCTATTTACTTCAATACGTCTGTCATCAGGTGTCTTCCTTGTGTCAAGGTGACCATTGGCGTCAGTGTTTCTTTTGCTCAAGATTGTCTGTCCTCGTCTGACGTTAAGCCTTTGTTTGTCGGTTTCCCGAGTAAAGAGTCGTGGTTCAACTACTGTTGTCTCCAGTCTACGACCTTCTGTTAGTCGGGCATCTAGTCTACGGCCCTGTGTTAGTCGGGCATCTAGTCTACGACCCTGTGTTAGTCGGGCATCTAGTCTACGACCCTGTGTTAGTCGGGCATCTAGCCTACGACCCCGTGTTAGTCGGGCATCTAGTCTACGACCCTGTGTTAGTCGGGCATCTAGTCTACGACCCTGTGTTAGTCGGGCATCTAGTCTACGACTCTGTGTTAGTCGGGCATCCAGTCTACGACCCTGTGTTAGTCGGGCGTCCAGTCGGCTGTTTTCATCTCGTTGGTTGAAAATGCTTCGATGTCCGCTATAGCGAGTATCGACGTTTCTGCTGCTTTCTGTGTATCGACCTACGTATTGTCTATCCCTAAAGAGTCGATGGCCAAGACGTCGAACATCACGTCGTGAGTCGACCTGAGGTGCTGCTTCAAGAACTTTGTTAGTTCTCTCTTCTTTGATCGACTCAAAGTTGTTTCCGTCTAGGACGTGTGGCGTTCTCAGCTGACGAAGTTCTTGCTCATCACTGTCCTGGGGGTGTAGCTGAGTGTCAGCCTGGCTGTCACTACTGTCCTCAGCGTGAAGGCCAGTGCCAACCTGGCTGTTAGTGCTGTCATCTGAATCCTTCTCACCTAGCGGCACACCAGACCACCTGTCAACAACACCACAAAATTAGTAAGAATAATTGTGGAAAATATGGCATCTTTACAAATTATAATTCTTATTTCTCAAAATATTGTTCTCGCGAAGTTACATATAACAACTTTGTTGATAAATTTGTTATGCAGAATAACATCTGCATAACAAATGTTATTCTGCATATTTTCTCATTCACGAGTCATCTAGGTAGAGTTGTGGCCCCGCGGCATAGCTAGTTTGATGGTGGTGGGGGGCAGTCCTGACCAACTTGACACCATGCAGGGTGCCAACTGTGTCTTGCCAGGAGTGCCAAACCTGACACCATGCAGGGTGCCAACTGTGTCTTGCCAGGACTGTCAAACCTGACACCATGCAGGGTGCCAACTGTGTCTTGCCAGGAGTGCCAAACCTGACACCATGCAGGGTGCCAACTGTGTCTTGCCAGGAATGCCAAACCTGACACCATGCAGGGTGCCAACTGTGTCTTGCCAGGAGTGCCAAACCTGACACCATGCAGGGTGCCAACTGTGTCTTGCCAGGAGTGTCAAACCTGACACCATGCAGGGTGCCAACTGTGTCTTGCCAGGAATGCCAAACCTGACACCATGCAGGGTGCCAACTGTGTCTTGCCAGGAGAGCCAAACCTGACACCATGCAGGGTGCCAACTGTGTCTTGCCAGGAGTGTCAAACCTGACACCATGCAGGGTGCCAACTGTGTCTTGCCAGGAGTGCCAAACCTGACACCATGCAGGGTGCCAACTGTGTCTTGCCAGGAGTGTCAAACCTGACACCATGCAGGGTGCCAACTGTGTCTTGCCAGGAGTGCCAAACCTGATACCATGCAGGGTGCCAATTGTGTCTTGCCAGGAGCGCCAAACATGACACCATGCAGGGTGCCAACTGTGTCTTGCCAGGAGCGCCAAACCTGACACCATGCAGGGTGCCAACTGTGTCTTGCCAGGAGTGCCAAACCTGACACCATGCAGGATGCCAACTGTGTCTTGCCAGGAGCGCCAAACCTGACACCATGCAGGGTGCCAACTGCGTCTTACCAGGAGTGCCAAGTCTGGTCTTCAGTCCTCGACCTGTGTTTCAATTCTTCTTCAACTCTTAATTAAATGCAGCAGCTGGGATTGTCATAGAGTCATTTAATTGATCTTGGGACCTAAGCCGGGAGTCACAGTCAGATTGAACATGACCTCGTGACCTTTTGCGTTCGTAGTATAAGTTGAGGGAGTGTCAGTCGCAAGAATGTGGGGTGTGGGTGGTGACAATACTCACGGTGTGGGGTGTGGGTGGTGACAATATTCACGGTGTGGGGTGTGGGTGGTGACAACACTCACGGTGTGGGGTGTGGGTGGTGACAATATTCACGGTGTGGGGTGTGGGTGGTGACAATATTCACTGTGTGGGGTGTGGGTGGTGACAATATTCACGGTGTGGGGTGTGGGTGGTGACAACACTCACGGTGTGGGGTGTGGGTGGTGACAATATTCACTGTGTGGGGTGTGGGTGGTGACAACACTCACGGTGCGGGGTGTGGGTGGTGACAATATTCACGGTGTGGGGTGTGGGTGGTGACAACACTCACGGTGTGGGGTGTGGGTGGTGACAATATTCACTGTGTGGGGTGTGGGTGGTGACAACACTCACGGTGCGGGGTGTGGGTGGTGACAATATTCACGGTGTGGGGTGTGGGTGGTGACAATACTCACGGTGTGGGGGGGTGTGGGGGGGTGACAATACTCACGGTGCGGGGTGTGGGTGGTGACAATATTCACGGTTTGGGGTGTGGGTGGTGACAATATTCACGGTGTGGGGTGTGGGTGGTGACAATACTCACGGTGTGGGGTGTGGGTGGTGACAATATTCACGGTGTGGGGTGTGGGTGGTGACAATACTCACGGTGTGGGGTGTGGGTGGTGACAATATTCACGGTGTGGGGTGTGGGTGGTGACAATACTCACGGTGTGGGGTGTGGGTGGTGACAATATTCACGGTGTGGGGTGTGGGTGGTGACAACACTCACGGTGTGGGGTGTGGGTGGTGACAATATTCACGGTGTGGGGTGTGGGTGGTGACAATATTCACGGTGTGGGGTGTGGGTGGTGACAATACTCACGGTGTGGGGTGTGGGTGGTGACAATATTCACGGTGTGGGGTGTGGGTGGTGACAACACTCACGGTGTGGGGTGTGGGTGGTGACAATATTCACGGTGTGGGGTGTGGGTGGTGACAATACTCACGGTGTGGGGTGTGGGTGGTGACAATATTCACGGTGTGGGGTGTGGGTGGTGACAACACTCACGGTGTGGGGTGTGGGTGGTGACAATATTCACGGTGTGGGGTGTGGGTGGTGACAATACTCACGGTGTGGGGTGTGGGTGGTGACAATATTCACGGTGTGGGGTGTGGGTGGTGACAACACTCACGGTGTGGGGTGTGGGTGGTGACAATATTCACGGTGTGGGGTGTGGGTGGTGACAATACTCACGGTGTGGGGTGTGTGTGGTGACAATATTCACGGTGTGGGGTGTGGGTGGTGACAACACTCACGGTGTGGGGTGTGGGTGGTGACAATATTCACGGTGTGGGGTGTGGGTGGTGACAATATTCACGGTGTGGGGTGTGGGTGGTGACAACACTCACGGTGCGGGGTGTGGGTGGTGACAATATTCACGGTGTGGGGTGTGGGTGGTGACAATACTCACGGTGTGGGGTGTGGGTGGTGACAATATTCACGGTGTGGGGTGTGAGTGGTGACAACATTCACGGTGTGGGGTGTGGGTGGTGACAATATTGTAGACAGCCTGTACTGTCTGCACAGACAGCCCATGCTGTCTGCCAGCTTAGTTCATATTTCGCGCCACTCAAGTGCTGCCATCTATAGGCCTTGCCACTTCAGTATGCCCAGACTTGCCTCACTCTCACTCACACAGCGGCCTGGCATCAAGACACAAGTACTCTCAGCTCTCTCTCGCGGGCATGGCCCTGCCCGGGCCATGGGCACAAACACACAAGCCTGTGTAACCCACCACTACTTATCAATAAAGTAAGAAGCCTCCGAAGAAGTATATCATTAACACCGCTCTACAACCTACCAAATAACCCCGTTATAAATGGTGACAGCGGTGCTTGCAGCAGTTGTGTTTGCCTGGAGAGAAGGAGGAAGAGGTATGAAGTCATCTTCACTTCATCACCCTACACAAGAAGCATCCGTCTCTCAACGAGTTATCCTGATGTCGTGTCTGCACGTTTGAGCATCCAGACACAGGTACTAGCAGGATCCAGCCGAAATTTGCCGAAATTCTCCGAGAATTGTAAGTGGCGTCCCAGTGACTCCACGCTACAGTGTCCCACGCTGTTTCTCAAGTCACGTGTTCAGCGTCACTTGTATGTTGCTGTTGTTATTCAGCTCAGCACAGCTGTTTCAGCAAGCCAGAGGTGAGTCTTGTGGTGATTTCTGCGTCCAGTGTGAGCTTCTCCACGTGTTTGTGGGTGGGGGAGGAGAGGAGAGGAAGTGGCTGTTCCTCACCTTGCCCATGCTCGCCCTACTCACGCTCACCCGTCTACCATACACCACTCACCACTGCCCACTCCCTCTGCTGTGTTTTCTGCTGTTTTTCGTATGAATTCATTGCCAGTGCTGTGTATCCGAGTGCCCGAGGCCACTCGAAGCTACGTGGATGTGGATCGACACCACGTGGGTGTGGCTGATGTCACGTAGACCTACAAAGCCACGTGAGTTACCAGATGTCCCAAGGCCTCATGCTGTGGTCTGCTGCCCGCATCACATCGACGCCACCCACGATGCTGCCCGACTTCATGACGTCACGATGTCTGCTGACGTCACCTCACGATGTCTGCTGACGTCACCTCACGATGTCTGCTGACGTCACCTCACGATGTCTGCTGACGTCACCTCACGATGTCTGCTGACGTCACCTCACGATGTCTGCTGACGTCACCTCACGATGTCTACTGACGTCACCTCACGATGTCTGCTGACGTCACCTCACGATGTCTGCCTGACGTCACCTCGAGATGTCTGTTGACGTCACTGCTGCTGACGTCACCTTGCGACATCACGCCTGACATCACATGATGTCACATCGAGTGTTCTAGTAATTATTTCAGTATTGTCGAGAAGATTGAGAGAAGATATATGTCGTGTGTTAATTAATTCCTCTCAGTCAGTGTTCTCACATTTTAGTATGTCTTAGTCAGTTTTATGCGCAGAAAAGCATCATTTGCTAGTTTAAGCCATGTTGTACCATATGTACAGCGGTGTGTTTGTAAGTTTTCCGTGTGTCCAGTGAGGTCTGTGGTCAGACCCTTGAGTTGCACCACTGTGCTGTCACCCACGTGACCAGTGTGTTTGACAGCTGATTACTCAGCCCTGAGCGTATGAGCCCCCTTGTACAGAAAGCTTTTATGCTCGTCGCTCGTGATGTTCTGCAGAATCGTACCTGCTACGATTCCCATCGAGATTTGTTTCACTTCACCTCCAGACCTTCAGAGTGCAGTTATATGTAGAGAAACAAGTCTGGGGACGCTTAGACTAACCTCTGCTATAACTCCAACTGTCGAGAGATGATACTCGTCAAGCCGCAGCCAGGCCTGTCGGCAGGCGCTGTGTCAGCCTCGTGTCACAAGCTTCAGTGAGCAGCCTGCACAAAGAAGATGTCACTTTGACTGCTAGCTCTCTCACTGCAGTCTGGTGTATGATGTTACGACTCCCAGATGTTTCGCCCAGTCGTCTCTGCCACGACTCGCTCCACAACTCGCTCCACGCTCGCCGGCAGTGACAGCCCAGCGACAGTACCAGTCGAGGAGTGTCCTGAGTCGCTTGCCAGAAGTCCTGCCCAGTTGCCGAGTTTTGTCGACGCCTCACTCGAGGGCACCAGTATGTCGTGCCCCAGGTTGAGTGAAAACCTGCAGCGACTCCTACGATGTCTGCTTCACCGTTCCAGAGGAGACCGTACCCTGTTACGTCACAGCTCAGCCGCAGCGATGTCTCCCGTGTTGCAGTATCTGTCCAGACGCAGGAAGGCGTGCAGTGATACACTTCGATGCTCACTGCCTTTGACCACGATGTTTAGCACACCCCACATGTTTTTTTCTTCCCTCCCTGTAGGAAGTTTTTTTTCCATGTCCATATGTATATATATGTTTTTATTTTGTGTTCTGTGCCCTGTTCCTACGAGAGAGAGAGAGAGAGAGAGACCGAGTTTTTTTTACTACCAGTATTGTCGCGTCGGGACGACGCGCGGTAGGTGGCCGAGCGTATGTAGACAGCCTGTACTGTCTGCACAGACAGCCCATGCTGTCTGCCAGCTTAGTTCATATTTCGCGCCACTCAAGTGCTGCCATCTATAGGCCTTGCCATTTCAGTATGCCCAGACTTGCCTCGCTCTCACTCACACAGCGGCCTGGCATCAAGACACAAGTACTCTCAGCTCTCTCTCGCGGGCATGGCCCTGCCCGGGCCATGGGCACAAACACACAAGCCTGTGTAACCCACCACTACTTATCAATAAAGTAAGAAGCCTCCGAAGACGTATATCATTTAACTACCCGCTACCAGCTACCAAACAAACACCATTATAATATTCACGGTGTGGGGTGTGGGTGGTGACAATATTCACGGTGTGGGGTGTGGGTGGTGACAACACTCACGGTGCGGGGTGTGGGTGGTGACAATATTCACGGTGTGGGGTGTGGGTGGTGACAATACTCACGGTGTGGGGTGTGGGTGGTGACAATATTCACGGTGTGGGGTGTGGGTGGTGACAATATTCACGGTGTGGGGTGTGGGTGGTGACAATATTCACGGTGTGGGGTGTGGGTGGTAATAATACTCACGGTGTGGGGTGTGGGTGGTGACAATACTCACGGTGTGGGGTGTGAGTGGTGACAATACTCACTGTGTGGGGTGTGGGTGGTGACAATACTCAGTGTGGGGTGTGGGTGGTGACAATACTCACGGTGTGGGGTGTGGGTGGTGGGTGGAGTCGTGGCATTGATGAAGATCATCTTGCAAGGCAGAAGTGAAGTTGATGACACAAGAAGCATTGATGACGAGCAGCAGCAGCACCAGCAGTGGGCAAGCCCCTGCTGTACCCTCCGTTACCATCACCAGGCTAGCCTGCAACAACAACATTACCATCACCAGGCTAGCCTGCAACAACAACATTACCATCACCAGGCTAGCCTGCAACAACAACATTACCATCACCAGGCTAGCCTGCAACAACAACATTACCATCACCAGGCTAGCCTGCAACAACATTATTACCATCACCAGGCTAGCCTGCAACAACATTATTACCATCACCAGGCTAGCCTGCAACAACAACATTACCATCACCAGGCTAGCCTGCAACAACATTACTACCATCACCAGGCTAGTCTGCAACAACATTATTACCATCACCAGGCTAGCCTGCAACAACATTATTACCATCACCAGGCTAGCCTGCAACAACATTATTACCATCACCAGGCTAGCCTGCAACAACATTACCATCACCAGGCTAGCCTGCAACAACATTATTACCATCACCAGGCTAGCCTGCAACAACATTACTACCATCACCAGGCTAGCCTGCAACTACATTATTACCATCACCAGGCTAGCCTGCAACAACAACATTACCATCACCAGGCTAGCCTGCAACAACATTATTACCATCACCAGGCTAGTCTGCAACAACATTACTACCATCACCAGGCTAGCCTGCAACTACATTATTACCATCACCAGGCTAGCCTGCAACAACAACATTACCATCACCAGGCTAGCCTGCAACAACATTATTACCATCACCAGGCTAGCCTGCAACAACATTATTACCATCACCAGGCTAGCCTGCAACAACAACATTACCATCACCAGGCTAGCCTGCAACAACATTATTACCATCACCAGGCTAGCCTGCAACAACATTATTACCATCACCAGGCTAGCCTGCAACAACATTATTACCATCACCAGGCTAGCCTGCAACAACATTACCATCACCAGGCTAGCCTGCAACAACAACATTACCATCACCAGGCTAGCCTGCAACAACATTATTACCATCACCAGGCTAGCCTGCAACAACATTATTACCATCACCAGGCTAGCCTGCAACAACAACATTACCATCACCAGGCTAGCCTGCAACAACATTATTACCATCACCAGGCTAGCCTGCAACAACATTATTACCATCACCAGGCTAGCCTGCAACAACATTATTACCATCACCAGGCTAGCCTGCAACAACATTATTACCTTCACCAGGCTAGCCTGCAACAACATTATTACCATCACCAGGCTAGCCTGCAACAACAACATTACCATCACCAGGCTAGCCTGCAGCAACATCATTACCATCACCAGGCTAACTTGCAGCATTACCATCACCAGGCAAACCTGCAACAACGACAACTGTTGAGATGGATTAGGATGAGTGATATTGGGTAGCAGGGCACAATATACTTACAGTACTTATGGGTTTATTGAAGACTGGGTCTCTGCCTGCCACCATAGTCCTACCCACCCAGCTGTCCATATTAAACTGACTCACTGAGATGCGACCACCACATCTCCTACATATGTTCACATGATCATACTGTCTAACGGTTATTGGAATACATAGTATACATACTATCATACTACTGACAGCTTGGAACATGCTATGGTACAGCATCCCTGACATATAGGTGGATAACTAATACAACAGAAACTGAACAGCAGATGTTATGAACTACACGCAGTGATTCTATACAATGCAATGGAATGTTGCACAACAGGAACACTTAACATAACTACTGTTGTGGATCACAAGAGGTAAATGAGATCGATAGTACTAAGAAGTACAGACACACTTGTAGATCACAGTCACAGAGGTACTTAGATATGCTGGCTTGGGTGAGTTACTCTTCTGCTGGTGTGGACAGCAGGCTGCTTTAATGACTTAGCTTTGTCGATGCAGAAAAGCATCTTGAAGGCTGGAACACTTTCAAAACTCGTGCATAGACGTTCTGGTGGGCAAGACATATATACTAGTAAGATGGAACTTGCTTGGGCACATTGGCAAAATCTGGCTTGGCTTAACTGCATGAAAGTCCAGGGTCTAGCCATCGAAAACTGACATGCAAAGCCAGTTGCAGCAGTGCAACGATCCAGGGAGATGTTTGCAGAATGGTAGATGAGAGGCAGGTGTGGTGAGAGAAGAGTAAGCTGAGCTGGGTGGCGTCCCTCAACAAACTCTTCACTTTAACTCGCAATAATCAAAGTCAATTATGCCTGTTGTGCAAACCATTTGTTGATATAGACTCAGATGAGTGATATTAGGTAGCAAAGTCACAATATACTTGGCCTGTTATGGGTTTATTGAAGAATGAGTCTCTGCCTGCCACCATAGTCGTATGAGCCTATGTTAAACTGACTCACTGAGATGCGCCCAGCATCTCCTCCAATGTTTGGACATATAACCACGTAATCATGTCATCTAACTGTTATTGGAATATATAGTGTGCATAATAAACACTACTGACAGCTCAGAACACAGTATGGAATGGCATCCCTGATATACTACACAATACTGACACAACAACATTGCCATCACCAGGCAAACCTGCAACAACACTGCACTGAAGCGGCAACAACAGCATCAGCAACATTACACTGCGATGTTTGTCGTTCAAAATTCATGAACTGGCTTCACCAGCATTATAATAAATATTATTATAATGGCCACCAACCTGACTAAATACTGAATATTGCAATACTGTTATGTGACCAAACTCCGGTACTGTTATGTGACACATTACCACACATGTGACCAACACCAGTACTGTTATGTGACACATTACCACACATGTGACCAACACCAGTACTGTTATGTGACATTACCACACATGTGACCAGACACATTACCACACATGTGACCAGACACATTACCACACATGTGACCAGACACATTACCACACATGTGACCAGACACATTACCACACATGTGACCAGACACATTACCGCACATGTGACCAGACACATTACCACACATGTGACCAGACACATTACCACACATGTGACCAGACACATTACCACACATGTGACCAGACACATTACCACACATGTGACCAGACACATTACCACACATGTGACCAGACACATTACCACACATGTGACCAGACACATTACCACACATGTGACCAGACACATTACCACACATGTGACCAGACACATTACCACACATGTGACCAGACACATTACCACATATGTGACCAGACACATTACCACACATGTGACCAGACACATTACCACACATGTGACCAGACACATTACCACACATGTGACCAGACACATTACCACACATGTGACCAGACACATTACCACACATGTGACCAGACACATTACCACACATGTGACCAGACACATTACTAGATCTTCACAATGTTCCTGACACTGTAGTGGGTAATATAGTGTCATCCTGGGTCACTAAACTCCTCAGTCACTTATAGTTGAGGTCAAAGTTATTGTTACAACAGACACTAAGAATGTTCCTGACACTGTAGTGGGTAATATAGTGTCATCCTGGGTCACTAAACTCCTCAGTCACTTATAGTTGAGGTCAAAGTTATTGTTACAACAGACACTAAGAATGTTCCTGACACTGTAGTGGGTAATATAGTGTCATCCTGGGTCACTAAACTCCTCAGTCACTTATAGTTGAGGTCAAAGTTATTGTTACAACAGACACTAAGAATGTTCCTGACACTGTAGTGGGTAATATAGTGTCATCCTGGGTCACTAAACTCCTCAGTCACTTATAGTTGAGGTTAAAGTTATTGTTACAACAGACACTAAGAATGTTCCTTCGTAGCATCACAAATATTACTAAGATTTACGTCCAGCTTCTGTCATTCAGATATGTGACAGCCTGGCTTGGACAGTGGCTTCTCTGTCTCGTCACTAAGATGACGGTGAATCTAGCCACCACCACTCCATGAATAACCCACACGGGTTTACTGCTTCACCAATACCTACATAGTCCAGTCATTCACAAAGTTGACAAAGATAAACTAAAGTATACTGGAACTTCGTCTTGTGCGAAGTAAGACTTGTTTGATGATCTTCTGGTGGATAACTGACACATCTAACAACTTCTAGCATTAATATCTTTATATATAATGTTGATGATGACAAGATTCTGTCAAAGTTAACAAATTATATTAATGGTGCAAAATGTATATTGTTTGTATAAAGGTAATTCACTGAACAATGTCGGTGATCCACTGAACAATGTCGGTGATCCACTGAACAATGTCGGTGATCCACTGAACAATGTCGGTGATCCACTGAACAATGTTGGTGATCCACTGAACAATGTCGGTGATCCACTGAACAATGTCGGTGATCCATTGAACAATGTTGGTGATCCACTGAACAATGTTGGTGATCCACTGAACAATGTCGGTGATCCACTGAACAATGTCGGTGATCCACTGAACAATGTTGGTGATCCACTGAACAATGTCGGTGATCCACTGAACAATGTCGGTGATCCACTGAACAATGTCGGTGATCCATTGAACAATGTCGGTGATCCACTGAACAATGTCGGTGATCCACTGAACAATGTCGGTGATCCACTGAACAATGTCGGTGATCCATTGAACAATGTCGGTGATCCACTGAACAATGTCGGTGATCCACTGAACAATGTCGGTGATCCACTGAACAATGTCGGTGATCCATTGAACAATGTCGGTGATCCACTGAACAATGTCGGTGATCCATTGAACAATGTCGGTGATCCACTGAACAATGTCGGTGATCCACTGAACAATGTCGGTGATCCACTGAACAATGTCGGTGATCCATTGAACAATGTCGGTGATCCACTGAACAATGTCGGTGATCCATTGAACAATGTCGGTGATCCACTGAACAATGTCGGTGATCCATTGAACAATGTCGGTGATCCACTGAACAATGTCGGTGATCCATTGAACAATGTCGGTGATCCACTGAACAATGTCGGTGATCCACTGAACAATGTCGGTGATCCACTGAACAATGTCGGTGATCCATTGAACAATGTCGGTGATCCACTGAACAATGTCGGTGATCCATTGAACAATGTCGGTGATCCACTGAACAATGTCGGTGATCCACTGAACAATGTCGGTGATCCACTGAACAATGTTGGTGATCCACTGAACAATGTCGGTGATCCACTGAACAATGTCGGTGATCCACTGAACAATGTCGGTGATCCATTGAACAATGTCGGTGATCCACTGAACAATGTCGGTGATCCACTGAACAATGTCGGTGATCCACTGAACAATGTCGGTGATCCATTGAACAATGTCGGTGATCCACTGAACAATGTCGGTGATCCACTGAACAATGTCGGTGATCCACTGAACAATGTCGGTGATCCATTGAACAATGTCGGTGATCCACTGAACAATGTCGGTGATCCATTGAACAATGTCGGTGATCCACTGAACAATGTCGGTGATCCACTGAACAATGTCGGTGATCCACTGAACAATGTCGGTGATCCATTGAACAATGTCGGTGATCCACTGAACAATGTCGGTGATCCATTGAACAATGTCGGTGATCCACTGAACAATGTCGGTGATCCATTGAACAATGTCGGTGATCCACTGAACAATGTCGGTGATCCATTGAACAATGTCGGTGATCCACTGAACAATGTCGGTGATCCACTGAACAATGTCGGTGATCCACTGAACAATGTCGGTGATCCATTGAACAATGTCGGTGATCCACTGAACAATGTCGGTGATCCATTGAACAATGTCGGTGATCCACTGAACAATGTCGGTGATCCATTGAACAATGTCGGGGATCCACTGAACAATGTCGGTGATCCACTGAACAATGTCGGTGATCCACTGAACAATGTCGGTGATCCATTGAACAATGTCGGTGATCCACTGAACAATGTCGGTGATCCACTGAACAATGTCGGTGATCCACTGAACAATGTCGGTGATCCATTGAACAATGTCGGTGATCCACTGAACAATGTCGGTGATCCACTGAACAATGTCGGTGATCCATTGAACAATGTCGGTGATCCACTGAACAATGTCGGTGATCCACTGAACAATGTCGGTGATCCACTGAACAATGTCGGTGATCCATTGAACAATGTCGGTGATCCACTGAACAATGTCGGTGATCCATTGAACAATGTCGGTGATCCACTGAACAATGTCGGTGATCCACTGAACAATGTCGGTGATCCACTGAACAATGTCGGTGATCCATTGAACAATGTCGGTGATCCACTGAACAATGTCGGTGATCCATTGAACAATGTCGGTGATCCACTGAACAATGT
Organism: Cherax quadricarinatus; assembly: GCF_038502225.1. NCBI lineage: Eukaryota > Metazoa > Arthropoda > Malacostraca > Decapoda > Parastacidae > Cherax > Cherax quadricarinatus. The sequence continues at coordinate 667,307 of NC_091320.1, forward strand.
CGGTGATCCATTGAACAATGTCGGTGATCCACTGAACAATGTCGGTGATCCACTGAACAATGTCGGTGATCCACTGAACAATGTCGGTGATCCATTGAACAATGTCGGTGATCCACTGAACAATGTCGGTGATCCATTGAACAATGTCGGTGATCCACTGAACAATGTCGGTGATCCATTGAACAATGTCGGTGATCCACTGAACAATGTCGGTGATCCACTGAACAATGTCGGTGATCCACTGAACAATGTCGGTGATCCACTGAACAATGTCGGTGATCCACTGAACAATGTCGGTGATCCACTGAACAATGTCGGTGATCCACTGAACAATGTCGGTGATCCACTGAACAATGTCGGTGATCCATTGAACAATGTCGGTGATCCACTGAACAATGTCGGTGATCCACTGAACAATGTCGGTGATCCACTGAACAATGTCGGTGATCCAATGAACAATGTCGGTGATCCACTGAACAATGTCAGTGATCCACTGAACAATGTCGGTGATCCACTGAACAATGTCGGTGATCCACTGAACAATGTCGGTGATCCATTGAACAATGTCGGTGATCCACTGAACAATGTCGGTGATCCACTGAACAATGTCGGTGATCCACTGAACAATGTCGGTGATCCATTGAACAATGTCGGTGATCCACTGAACAATGTCGGTGATCCACTGAACAATGTCGGTGATCCACTGAACAATGTCGGTGATCCAATGAACAATGTCGGTGATCCACTGAACAATGTCAGTGATCCACTGAACAATGTCGGTGATCCACTGAACAATGTCGGTGATCCACTGAACAATGTCAGTGATCCACTGAACAATGTCGGTGATCCACTGAACAATGTCAGTGATCCACTGAACAATGTCGGTGATCCACTGAACAATGTCGGTGATCCACTGAACAATGTCGGTGATCCACTGAACAATGTCGGTGATCCACTGAACAATGTCGGTGATCCACTAAACAATGTCGGTGATCCACTGAACAATGTCAGTGATCCACTGAACAATGTCAGTGATCCACTGAACAATGTCGGTGATCTACTGAACAATGTTGGTGATCCATTGAACAATGTTGGTGATCCATTGAACAATGTTGGTGATCCATTGAACAATGTCGGTGATCTACTGAACAATGTTGGTGATCCATTGAACAATGTCGGTGATCTACTGAACAATGTTGGTGATCCATTGAACAATGTTGGTGATCCACTGAACAATGTCGGTGATCTACTGAACAATGTTGGTGATCCACTGAACAATGTTGGTGATCCACTGAACAATGTCGGTGATCTACTGAACAATGTCGGTGATCCACTGAACAATGTTGGTGATCCACTGAACAATGTCGGTGATCCACTGAACAATGTCGGTCAAGTCTGACCGAAAAGTCGTTGTAATCTCCTCTCTCCTATGTGCCAGTTATGTTTCTATTGTTTCAGTCATGGTATTGCGTCTTTATGCTAAATATTAACTCTTAAAGCTTTCCTTAAATCTAAAGCAAAAAGTAAATGCAACTTTTGTTTTGTACTTACCAAGATTTTGTCTCTGGAAAGTTACTAGAGAAGCTGTCTTGAGGTCAGCGTCTCCAAGAAGAATGTGATCAACTCCCCTCCCGAGGCTCCTTATATACCCGCCAGCAGCCCTCGACCTCCACAATGTGACCAATGGGAAGCCTCCAGACTGCTGACGTCATTGCTATAGATTTTGGAATTCAATTATTAGCTTCAGAGACTCGAAGTATATTATTCTGTAGATATTTACTTCTTACCATCGGCAGATGGTATTATCTAAACTTGTCTACTACTCAGCTGGTACTACTAACAATCTCTAAGTTCCTTACCCACATGAAGACTTTATTACAAGAAGACGTTCACAGTTGTTCATTGCAAAAGGCTGACAGATGTTCACTGCCATATGTTAGGTAAAAGAACACAAGTGCAACTAATGTGACGTTTTATTGTGGCAACGTTTCGCTCTCCAGGAACTTTATCAACCTGTTATAAACACTACATGAACACTGAAGTCTGCCATTTCAGGCTGACACTACTGAAGTCTGCCAGCTCAGGCTGACACTACTGAAGTCTGCCAGCTCAGGCTGACACTACTGAAGTCTGCCACCTCAGGCTGACACTACTGAAGTCTGCCACCTCAGGCTGACACTACTGAAGTCTCCCAGCTCAGGCTGATACTACTGAAGTCTCCCAGCTCAGGCTGACACTACTGAAGTCTGCCACCTCAGGCTGACACTACTGAAGTCTGCCACCTCAGGCTGACACTACTGAAGTCTGCCACCTCAGGCTGACACTACTGAAGTCTGCCACCTCAGGCTGACACTACTGAAGTCTGCCAGCTCAGGCTGACACTACTGAAGTCTGCCACCTCAGGCTAACACTACTGAAGTCTGCCACCTCAGGCTGACACTACTGAAGTCTGCCACCTCAGGCTGACACTACTGAAGTCTCCCAGCTCAGGCTGATACTACTGAAGTCTCCCAGCTCAGGCTGACACTACTGAAGTCTGCCACCTCAGGCTGACACTACTGAAGTCTGCCACCTCAGGCTGACACTACTGAAGTCTGCCACCTCAGGCTGACACTACTGAAGTCTGCCACCTCAGGCTGACACTACTGAAGTCTGCCACCTCAGGCTGACACTACTGAAGTCTGCCACCTCAGGCTGACACTACTGAAGTCTGCCACCTCAGGCTGACACTACTGAAGTCTGCCACCTCAGGCTGACACTACTGAAGTCTGCCACCTCAGGCTGACACTACTGAAGTCTGCCACCTCAGGCTGACACTACTGAAGTCTGCCACCTCAGGCTGACACTACTGAAGTCTGCCACCTCAGGCTGACACTACTGAAGTCTGCCACCTCAGGCTGACACTACTGAAGTCTGCCACCTCAGGCTGACACTACTGAAGTCTGCCACCTCAGGCTGACACTACTGAAGTCTGCCACCTCAGGCTGACACTACTGAAGTCTGCCACCTCAGGCTGACACTACTGAAGTCTGCCACCTCAGGCTGACACTACTGAAGTCTGCCACCTCAGGCTGACACTACTGAAGTCTGCCACCTCAGGCTGACACTACTGAAGTCTGCCACCTCAGGCTGACACTACTGAAGTCTGCCACCTCAGGCTGACACTACTGAAGTCTGCCACCTCAGGCTGACACTACTGAAGTCTGCCACCTCAGGCTGACACTACTGAAGTCTGCCACCTCAGGCTGACACTACTGAAGTCTCCCAGCTCAGGCTGACACTACTGAAGTCTGCCACCTCAGGCTGACACTACTGAAGTCTGCCACCTCAGGCTGACACTACTGAAGTCTGCCACCTCAGGCTGACACTACTGAAGTCTGCCACCTCAGGCTGACAGACATCACCTGAGGTAAGATACAGATCATATAATATAAAATAATAACATACTCGTTCAAAGTATATGTAACATGGCAGCAGAACACCGCTGATACCTGCAGTATATCTGGAGAGCGTTTCAGGGGTCAACGCCCCTGCGGCCCGGTCTGTGACCATGCCTCGCGGTGGATCAGAGTCTGATCAACCAGGCTGTTACTGCTGGCCACACGTAAACCGACGTATGAACCACAGCCCGGCTGGTCAGGTACTGAGTTTAGATGCCTGTCCAGTACCTTCTTGAAGACACCCAGGAGTTTATTTGTAATCCTTCTTATGTATGTTGGGAGGCAGTTGAGCAGCCTTGGGCCCCTGACACTTACTGTGTTGTCTCTTAGTGTACTCATGGCTCCCCTCCTGCCTAGTTTTTTGTTTTTGTAGGGAGTAATTTTTGTGTATAAATTAGTACTAATCCCTTTAGGATTTTCCAAGTGTATATTATCATGTATCTTTCTCGCCTGCGTTCCAGGAACTACAAGTCAAGGAGCTTCAACCGTTCCCAGTAATTTAGATGCTTATGTGTGCCGTGAAAGTTCTCTGTACATTCTCCAGGTCAACAATTTCACCTGCCTTGAAAGGTGCTGCTAGTACACAGCAATATTCCAGCCTAGATAGAATAAGCGATTTGAAGAGAATCATCATGGGCTTGGCGTCCCTAGTTTTGAAGGTTTTCATTATCCATCTTATCATTTTTCCAGCAGATGTGGTAGATAAATTGTTGGGATCTTTGAAAGTGAGATCCCCTGACATCATCACTCCCAGGTACTTCACATTAGTTTTTCGCTCTATTGTGTGGTTGGAATTTGTTTTAATCCGATATAGTTTTAATTTCCTCACGTTTTCCATATCGGAGTAATTGAAATTTCTCATCATTGAACTTCATAGTTTTCTGCGGCCCATTTAAAGATTTGGTTGATGTCCGCCTGGAGTCTTGCAGTGTCTTCAAGGGAAGACACTGTCATGTAAATTCGGGTGTCATCTGCAAAGGAAGACACGGTGCTGTGTCTGACATCTCTGTCTGTGTCAGATATGAGGATGTGGAACAAGATGGGAGCGAGTACCGTGCCTTGTGGAACAGCTTTTCACAGTAGCTGCCTCATACTTTACTCTGTTGACTACTACTCTTTGTATTCTGTTTGTCAGGAAGTTATAGATCCATCTACAAGCTTTTCCTGTTATTCCTTTAGCACGCATTTTGTGCGCTATTACACCATGGTCGTACACGTCCAGGACTTTCACAAAGTCTATGTGTACTACATCTGTGTGTACTACATCTGTGTGTACTACATCTGTGTGTACTACATCTGTGTGTACTACATCTGTGTGTACTACATCTGTGTGTACTACATCTGTGTGTACTACATCTGTGTGTACTACATCTGTGTGTACTACATCTGTGTGTACTACATCTGTGTGTACTACATCTGTGTGTACTACATCTGTGTGTACTACATCTGTGTGTACTACATCTGTGTGTACTACATCTGTGTGTACTACATCTGTGTGTACTACATCTGTGTGTACTACATCTGTGTGTACTACATCTGTGTGTACTACATCTGTGTGTACTACATCTGTGTGTACTACATCTGTGTGTACTACATCTGTGTGTACTACATCTGTGTGTACTACATCTGTGTGTACTACATCTGTGTGTACTACATCTGTGTGTACTACATCTGTGTGTACTACATCTGTGTGTACTACATCTGTGTCTTGTTTGTTTGATACAACAAATTTTCTAACACGTTAGAAAAAATAACAAAATATGTACCCAGGAGCCACGACACAGGGCATCTTCCAGGCGGGGCACACACCAGCCCACGACACGGGGCATCTTCCAGGCGAGACACACACCAGCCCACGACACGGGGCATCTTCCAGGCGGGGCACACACCAGCCCACGACACGGGGCATCTTCCAGGCGGGGCACACACCAGCCCACGACACGGGGCATCTTCCAGGCGGGGCACACACCAGCCCACGACACGGGGCATCTTCCAGGCGGGACACACACCAGCCCACGACACGGGGCATCTTCCAGGCGGGACACACACCAGCCCACGACACAGGGCATCTTCCAGGCGGGACACACACCAGCCCACGACACAGGGCATCTTCCAGGCGGGACACACACCAGCCCACGACACAGGGCATCTTCCAGGCGGGACACACACCAGCCCACGACACGGGGCATCTTCCAGGCGGGACACACACCAGCCCACGACACGGGGCATCTTCCAGGCGGGACACACACCAGCCCACGACACGGGGCATCTTCCAGGCGGGGCACACACCAGCCCACGACACGGGGCATCTTCCAGGCGGGACACACACCAGCCCACGACACGGGGCATCTTCCAGGCGGGACACACACCAGCCCACGACACGGGGCATCTTCCAGGCGGGACACACACCAGCCCACGACACGGGGCATCTTCCAGGCGGGACACACACCAGCGCACGACACGGGGCATCTTCCAGGCGGGACACACACCAGCCCACGACACGGGGCATCTTCCAGGCGGGACACACACCAGCCCACGACACGGGGCATCTTCCAGGCGGGACACACACCAGCCCACGACACAGGGCATCTTCCAGGCGGGACACACACCAGCCCACGACACGGGGCATCTTCCAGGCGGGACACACACCAGCCCACGACACGGGGCATCTTCCAGGCGGGACACACACCAGCCCACGACACGGGGCATCTTCCAGGCGGGACACACACCAGCCCACGACACAGGGCATCTTCCAGGCGGAGCACACACCAGCCCACGACACAGGGCATCTTCCAGGCGGAGCACACACCAGCCCACGACACAGGGCATCTTCCAGGCGGGACACACACCAGCCCACGACATAGGGCATCTTCCAGGCGGGACACACACCAGCCCACGACACAGGGCATCTTCCAGGCGGAGCACACACCAGCCCACGACACAGGGCATCTTCCAGGCGGAGCACACACCAGCCCACGACACAGGGCATCTTCCAGGCGGGACACACACCAGCCCACGACACGGGGCATCTTCCAGGCGAGACACACACCAGCCCACGACACGGGGCATCTTCCAGGCGGGACACACACCAGCCCACGACACGGGGCATCTTCCAGGCGGGACACACACCAGCCCACGACACGGGGCATCTTCCAGGCGGGACACACACCAGCCCACGACACGGGGCATCTTCCAGGCGGGACACACACCAGCCCACGACACGGGGCATCTTCCAGGCGGGACACACACCAGCCCACGACACGGGGCATCTTCCAGGCGGGACACACACCAGCCCACGACACGGGGCATCTTCCAGGCGGGACACACACCAGCCCACGACACGGGGCATCTTCCAGGCGAGACACACACCAGCCCACGACACAGGGCATCTTCCAGGCGGGACACACACCAGCCCACGACACGGGGCATCTTCCAGGCGGGACACACACCAGCCCACGACACGGGGCATCTTCCAGGCGGGACACACACCAGCCCACGACACGGGGCATCTTCCAGGCGAGACACACACCAGCCCACGACACAGGGCATCTTCCAGGCGGGACACACACCAGCCCACGACACGGGGCATCTTCCAGGCGGGACACACACCAGCCCACGACACGGGGCATCTTCCAGGCGAGACACACACCAGCCCACGACACGGGGCATCTTCCAGGCGGGACACACACCAGCCCACGACACGGGGCATCTTCCAGGCGGGACACACACCAGCCCACGACACGGGGCATCTTCCAGGCGAGACACACACCAGCCCACGACACAGGGCATCTTCCAGGCGGGACACACACCAGCCCACGACACAGGGCATCTTCCAGGCGGGACACACACCAGCCCACGACACAGGGCATCTTCCAGGCGGGACACACACCAGCCCACGACACAGGGCATCTTCCAGGCGGGACACACACCAGCCCACGACACGGGGCATCTTCCAGGCGGGACACACACCAGCCCACGACACGGGGCATCTTCCAGGCGGGGCACACACCAGCCCACGACACGGGGCATCTTCCAGGCGGGGCACACACCAGCCCACGACACGGGGCATCTTCCAGGCGGGACACACACCAGCCCACGACACAGGGCATCTTCCAGGCGGGACACACACCAGCCCACGACACAGGGCATCTTCCAGGCGGGACACACACCAGCCCACGACACAGGGCATCTTCCAGGCGGGACACACACCAGCCCACGACACAGGGCATCTTCCAGGCGGGACACACACCAGCCCACGACACAGGGCATCTTCCAGGCGGGACACACACCAGCCCACGACACAGGGCATCTTCCAGGCGGGACACACACCAGCCCACGACACGGGGCATCTTCCAGGCGGGACACACACCAGCCCACGACACAGGGCATCTTCCAGGCGGGACACACACCAGCCCACGACACGGGGCATCTTCCAGGCGGGACACACACCAGCCCACGACACAGGGCATCTTCCAGGCGGGACACACACCAGCCCACGACACAGGGCATCTTCCAGGCGGGACACACACCAGCCCACGACACGGGGCATCTTCCAGGCGGGGCACACACCAGCCCACGACACAGGGCATCTTCCAGGCGGGACACACACCAGCCCACGACACGGGGCATCTTCCAGGCGGGACACACACCAGCCCACGACACAGGGCATCTTCCAGGCGGGACACACACCAGCCCACGACACACGGCATCTTCCAGGCGGGACACACACCAGCCCACGACACAGGGCATCTTCCAGGCGGGACACACACCAGCCCACGACACAGGGCATCTTCCAGGCGGGACACACACCAGCCCACGACACGGGGCATCTTCCAGGCGGGACACACACCAGCCCACGACACGGGGCATCTTCCAGGCGGGACACACACCAGCCCACGACACAGGGCATCTTCCAGGCGGGACACACACCAGCCCACGACACGGGGCATCTTCCAGGCGGGACACACACCAGCCCACGACACAGGGCATCTTCCAGGCGGGACACACACCAGCCCACGACACGGGGCATCTTCCAGGCGGGGCACACACCAGCCCACGACACAGGTCATCTTCCAGGCGGGGCACACACCAGCCCACGACACAGGGCATCTTCCAGGCGGGACACACACCAGCCCACGACACGGGGCATCTTCCAGGCGGGACACACACCAGCCCACGACACAGGTCATCTTCCAGGCGGGGCACACACCAGCCCACGACACAGGGCATCTTCCAGGCGGGGCACACACCAGCTCATGACAGGGGGCATCTTCCAGGCGGGACACACACCAGCCCACGACACGGGGCATCTTCCAGGCGGGACACACACCAGCCCACGACACGGGGCATCTTCCAGGCGGGACACACACCAGCCCACGACACGGGGCATCTTCCAGGCGGGACACACACCAGCCCACGACACGGGGCATCTTCCAGGCGGGACACACACCAGCCCACGACACAGGGCATCTTCCAGGCGGAGCACACACCAGCCCACGACACGGGGCATCTTCCAGGCGGGACACACACCAGCCCACGACACGGGGCATCTTCCAGGCGGGACACACACCAGCCCACGACACAGGGCATCTTCCAGGCGGGACACACACCAGCCCACGACACGGGGCCTCTTCCAGGCGGGACACACACCAGCCCACGACACACGGCATCTTCCAGGCGGGACACACACCAGCCCACGACACAGGGCATCTTCCAGGCGGGACACACACCAGCCCACGACACAGGGCATCTTCCAGGCGGGACACACACCAGCCCACGACACGGGGCATCTTCCAGGCGGGACACACACCAGCCCACGACACGGGGCATCTTCCAGGCGGGACACACACCAGCCCACGACACAGGGCATCTTCCAGGCGGGACACACACCAGCCCACGACACGGGGCATCTTCCAGGCGGGACACACACCAGCCCACGACACAGGGCATCTTCCAGGCGGGACACACACCAGCCCACGACACGGGGCATCTTCCAGGCGGGGCACACACCAGCCCACGACACAGGTCATCTTCCAGGCGGGGCACACACCAGCCCACGACACAGGGCATCTTCCAGGCGGGACACACACCAGCCCACGACACGGGGCATCTTCCAGGCGGGACACACACCAGCCCACGACACAGGTCATCTTCCAGGCGGGGCACACACCAGCCCACGACACAGGGCATCTTCCAGGCGGGGCACACACCAGCTCATGACACGGGGCATCTTCCAGGCGGGACACACACCAGCCCACGACACGGGGCATCTTCCAGGCGGGACACACACCAGCCCACGACACGGGGCATCTTCCAGGCGGGACACACACCAGCCCACGACACGGGGCATCTTCCAGGCGGGACACACACCAGCCCACGACACGGGGCATCTTCCAGGCGGGACACACACCAGCCCACGACACAGGGCATCTTCCAGGCGGAGCACACACCAGCCCACGACACGGGGCATCTTCCAGGCGGGACACACACCAGCCCACGACACGGGGCATCTTCCAGGCGGGACACACACCAGCCCACGACACAGGGCATCTTCCAGGCGGGACACACACCAGCCCACGACACAGGGCATCTTCCAGGCGGGACACACACCAGCCCACGACACAGGGCATCTTCCAGGCGGGACACACACCAGCCCACGACACAGGGCATCTTCCAGGCGGGACACACACCAGCCCACGACACAGGGCATCTTCCAGGCGGGACACACACCAGCCCACGACACGGGGCATCTTCCAGGCGGGACACACACCAGCCCACGACACGGGGCATCTTCCAGGCGGGACACACACCAGCCCACGACACAGGGCATCTTCCAGGCGGGACACACACCAGCCCACGACACAGGGCATCTTCCAGGCGGGACACACACCAGCCCACGACACAGGGCATCTTCCAGGCGGGACACACACCAGCCCACGACACAGGGCATCTTCCAGGCGGGACACACACCAGCCCACGACACAGGGCACCTTCCAGGCGGGACACACACCAGCCCACGACACAGGGCATCTTCCAGGCGGGACACACACCAGCCCACGACACAGGGCATCTTCCAGGCGGGACACACACCAGCCCACGACACAGGGCATCTTCCAGGCGGGACACACACCAGCCCACGACACAGGGCATCTTCCAGGCGGGACACACACCAGCCCACGACACAGGGCATCTTCCAGGCGGGACACACACCAGCCCACGACACAGGGCATCTTCCAGGCGGGACACACACCAGCCCACGACACAGGGCATCTTCCAGGCGGGACACACACCAGCCCACGACACAGGGTATCTTCCAGGCGGGACACACACCAGCCCACGACACAGGGCATCTTCCAGGCGGGACACACACCAGCCCACGACACAGGGCAACTTCCAGGCGGGACACACACCAGCCCACGACACGGGGCATCTTCCAGGCGGGGCACACACCAGCCCACGACACGGGGCATCTTCCAGGCGGGACACACACCAGCCCACGACACGGGGCATCTTCCAGGCGGGACACACACCAGCCCACGACACGGGGCATCTTCCAGGCGGGACACACACCAGCCCACGACACGGGGCATCTTCCAGGCGGAGCACACACCAGCCCACGACACGGGGCATCTTCCAGGCGGGACACACACCAGCCCACGACACGGGGCATCTTCCAGGCGGGACACACACCAGCCCACTACACAGGGCATCTTCCAGGCGGGACACACACCAGCCCACGACACAGGGCATCTTCCAGGCGGGACACACACCAGCCCACGACACAGGGCATCTTCCAGGCGGGACACACACCAGCCCACGACACAGGGCATCTTCCAGGCGGGACACACACCAGCCCACGACACAGGGCATCTTCCAGGCGGGACACACACCAGCCCACGACACAGGGCATCTTCCAGGCGGGACACACACCAGCCCACGACACAGGGCATCTTCCAGGCGGGACACACACCAGCCCACGACACAGGGCATCTTCCAGGCGGGACACACACCAGCCCACGACACAGGGCATCTTCCAGGCGGGACACACACCAGCCCACGACACAGGGCATCTTCCAGGCGGGACACACACCAGCCCACGACACAGGGCATCTTCCAGGCGGGACACACACCAGCCCACGACACAGGGCATCTTCCAGGCGGGACACACACCAGCCCACGACACAGGGCATCTTCCAGGCGGGACACACACCAGCCCACGACACAGGGCATCTTCCAGGCGGGACACACACCAGCCCACGACACAGGGCATCTTCCAGGCGGGACACACACCAGCCCACGACACAGGGCATCTTCCAGGCGGGACACACACCAGCCCACGACACAGGGCATCTTCCAGGCGGGACACACACCAGCCCACGACACAGGGCATCTTCCAGGCGGGACA
>NC_091320.1:686650-694150 GCF_038502225.1 Cherax quadricarinatus
ATATATATATATATATATATATATATATATATATATATATATATATATATATATATATATATATATATATATATATATATACATCTAAACAACTTTACTAGTAAACATCTTAAGTTTTATATTCGTTCAGTTGTTATCCTTATTTACATTGGAAAGCGCTATAGAGTAGCCTAGATAACTGGAACAGAATGTAATCCAACCTCTTGTTACGAAACCAGAAACAAGCCAGAGGCTAGAGCGGGATTGTGGCATGCAAAGACTACATTACACTTTATTCGGCATATGTACACACCCCCATATAGGCTGCCTCCCAACCAGCGAACCAGGTGCTAAGGGTTTAACAATCTTTTGGGGCCCCATCCTTAAATCAGTACCAAGGTTCATTAACCAATCATCAGGTGGGCCTGCCAAGTGACGTGGTATCACTCACGGTCAGCACTTGCCAGATTCGCATAGCTGCTGGTTGAACACGGTTCTCTCTCTCTCTCTCTCTAGCTTCTGTCTTTGCCTTCATTACCGTGTGATACACTTATATTTCAAACTCTTGCACATAGTGTACGTAAGTGTACATAATATACATACTTGAAGAAGGAAAATACAAGTTAAAGACTACTGTTGTGTTTATTTTCGCTCCAGGTCCCATTATGACCAGGTCAATAGACCATCATTACTTGTGTGCTCAGGAGATGTCTGTTTTGGAAGACACTTTTTGTAACAAGCAGCCGCCGCCAGTATGTTGATTGGTGGATAATACACTAACAACACTGGAGGATGCTTGAACAACAGCAATGGATGGGTGAGCATAAAAAGACTTGGGATTAGCTACACTGTTGATGTTCGGACTAGCTAGGCAGGCTAGATGGTAGGCTAGGTGGTAGGGGTGTTGTCAGGCTAGGTGGTAGGTGTGTTGGCAGGCTAGGTGGAAGGTGTGTTGGCAGGCTAGGTGGAAGGTGTGTTGGCAGGCTAGGTATAAGGTGTGTTGGCAGGCTAGGTGGTAGGTGTGTTGGCAGGCTAGGTGGTAGAAGTGTTGGCAGGCTAGATGGTAGGTGTGTTAGCAAGCTAGGTGGTAGGTGTGTTGGCAGGCTAGGTGGTAGGTGTGCTGGCAGGCTAGGTGGTAGAAGTGTTGGCAGGCTAGGTAGTAGAAGTGTTGGCAGGTGTGGCGCATGTACACACACCCTCATTGAAAGGCTGTCTCCCCCAGCCAGCGAACCAGGTGCTAAGGGTTGATGATGGAGCCCCACCGTTCGATCAGTACCCAGGTTCCAGCCAATAAGAAGATGGCGTTGGCAATCGCAGAGGTGTTGTGGGTACCACACACCTGTCTGCCCTTGTCATTCACATTCTAGAACTGGTTGAAGCACGGTCTGCTCTCTAGTGGCATCTATTCTGCCTTGCTTACCGTGGAGTGCACTAATACCTATTGTTATACATAGTGTATATAGTGTACATAATTGTATTCTTACTTGGTGAAGGATAATATAAGTCAAAAGTTTTTCTGCTGTGTTTATTTTGCTCCCTTTACACCTAGGATAACAGGCCTTTGGATTTCTGGAATGTAATAGCAGGCTAGGGAGAGAGGATGGCAGGTGAACGTAGACACAGCTGGGTGGGAGTTCTGGTCATCACTAAAGTTTACAAGCGAGGGAGAGTGAACCAAGACCATTATTCCGGCACAATTGAATCTAACTCAGCCATCTCAGTGCTGCTTCTTACCCGCCCCTTCACATACAAACTTTCTTCTTCATTACTGCTATTCCTTTCTTCCCGAGAATTTTATTTACTAGGACAGTGCTTTGAAAGGAGGAGGGTGTCTAGAGGCTGGTGATGGGCTCTTGTTCCAAAACACTGGAGCTACCCTAGCTTCCTGGGATTAATCCTGATTACCCTCTTCTCAAACCTCGGGTGTTGCAGTCTGAGAATAATACAAAAAGAACTTCATCGGAACTTTACTGAGGGAGACTGACACCAGTCAGTCCATCTATCATCATTCTATCATGCAGGAGGAGCCACATGTATATCATGCAGGAGGAGCCACATGTCTATCATGCAGGAGGAGCCACATGTCTATCATGCAGGAGGAGCCACATGTCTATCATGCAGGAGGAGCCACATGTATATCATGCAGGAGGAGCCACATGTCTATCATGCAGGAGGAGCCACATGTCTATCATGCAGGAGGAGCCACATGTCTATCATGCAGGAGGAGCCACATGTCTATGGTGCATCCAACAAAATAAGCAGACTCTTGGATGTCACTACTGCCCGGCTCCGGCTGGGTTACAAGTATCTTTGGCAGGTTAAATCACCACCACCAGATGTAGACCAAACGAAATGTAAACTTTACCAGATGTATTGTCACACCCTGCGTCATTATGTACTGGAGTGCGTCACACCCTGCGTCATTATGTACTGGAGTGCGTCACACCCTGCGTCATTATGTACGGGAGTGCGTCACACCCTGTGTCATTATGTACTGGAGTGCGTCACACCCTGCGTCATTATGTACTGGAGTGCGTCACACCCTGCGTCATTATGTACTGGAGTGCGTCACACCCTGCGTCATTATGTACGGGAGTGCGTCACACCCTGCGTCATTATGTACTGGAGTGCGTCACACCCTGCGTCATTATGTACGGGAGTGCGTCACACCCTGCGTCATTATGTACTGGAGTGCGTCACACCCTGCGTCATTATGCACTGGAGTACGTCACACCCTGCGTCATTATGTACTGGAGTGCGTCACACCCTGCGTCATTATGTACTGGAGTGCGTCACACCCTGCGTCATTATGTACTGGAGTGCGTCACACCCTGCGTCATTATGTACTGGAGTGCGTCACACCCTGCGTCATTATGTACTGGAGTGCTATAACATTAATTTAGACAAAACTCACTCAGAAATGTTCAAAAAATGTCAAAGTACTTTTTACAGACCATTGTGGAAAATACCCTGAACCATAGAGTGTGTGTACTCACCTGGTTGTGGTTGTAGGGGTCGATTCATAGCTCCTGGCCCCGTCTCTTCACTGGTCGCTACTAGGTCACTCTTCCTGCTCATGAGCTTCATCATACCTCTTCTTAAAGCTATGTATGGATCCTGCCTCCACTACATCGCTTGACAGACTATTCCACTTCCTGGCAACTCGTGTGTGTGTGTGTGTGTGTGTGTGTGTGTGTGTGTGTGTGTGTGTGTGTGTGTGTATGTGTGTGTGTGTGTGTGTGTGTGTGTGTGTATGTGTGTGAGTGTGTGTGTGTGTGTATGTGTGTATGTGTGTGTGTGTGTGTGTGTGTGTGTGTGTGTGTGTGTGTGTGTGTGTGTGTGTGTGTGTATGTGTGTGTGTGTGTGTGTGTGTGTGTGTGTGTGTGTATGTGTGTGTGTGTGTGTGTGTGTGTGTGTATGTGTGTGAGTGTGTGTGTGTGTGTATGTGTGTATGTGTGTGTGTGTGTGTGTGTGTGTGTGTGTGTGTGTGTGTGTGTGTGTGTGTGTGTGTGTGTGTATGTGTGTGTGTGTGTGTGTGTGTGTGTGTGTGTGTGTGTGTGTGTGTGTGTGTGTGAGTGTGTGTGTGTGTGTGTGTGTGTGTGTGTGTGTGTACTCACCTAGTTACTCACCTAGTTGAGGTTGCAGGGGTCGAGTCCGAGCTCCTGGCCCCGCCTCTTCACTGATCGCTACTAGGTCACTCTCCCTGAATCGTGAGCTTTATCATACCTCTGCTTAAAGCTATGTATGGATCCTGCCTCCACTACATCGCATCCCAAACTGTTCTACTTACTGACTACTCTGTGGCTGAAGAAATACTTCCTAACATCCCTGTGATTCATCTGTGTCTTCAACTTCCAACTGTGTCCCCTTGTTGCTGTGTCCCATCTCTGGAACATCCTGTCTTTGTCCACCTTGTTAATTCCTCTCAATATTTTGTATGTCGTTATCATGTCCCCCCTATCTCTCCTGTCCTCCAGTGTCGTCAGGTTGATTTTCCTTAACCTCTCCTCGTAGGACATACCTCTTAGCTCTGGGACTAATCTTTTTGCAAACCTTTGCACTTTCTCTAGTTTCTTTACGTGCTTGGCTAGGTGTGGGTTCCAAACTGGTGCCGCATACTCTAATATGGGCCTAACGTACACGGTGTACAGGGTCCTGAACGATTCCTTATTAAGATGTCGGAATGCTGTTCTGAGGTTTGCTAGGCGCCCATATGCTGCAGCCGTTATTTGGTTGATGTGCTCTTCAGGAGATGTGCCTGGTGTTATACTCACCCCAAGATCTTTTTCCTTGAGTGAGGTTTGTAGTCTCTGGCCCCCTAGACTGTACTCCGTCTGCGGTCTTCTTTGCCCTTCCCCAATCTTCATGACTTTGCACTTGGTGGGATTGAACTCCAGGAGCCAATTGCTGGACCAGGTCTGCAGCCTGTCCAGATCCCTTTGTAGTTCTGTCTGGTCTTCGATCGAGTAAATTCTTCTCATCAACTTCACGTCATCTGCAAACAGGGACACCTCAGAGTCTATTCCTTCCGTCATGTCGTTCACAAATACCAGAAACAGCACTGGTCCTAGGACTGACCCCTGTGGGACCCCGCTGGTCACAGGTGCCCACTCTGACACCTCGCCACGTACCATGACTCGCTGCTGTCTTCCTGACAAGTATTCCCTGATCCATTGTAGTGCCTTCCCTGTTATCCCTGCTTGGTCCTCCAGTTTTTGCACCAATCTCTTGTGTGGAACTGTGTCAAACGCCTTCTTGCAGTCCAAAAATATGCAATCCACCCACCCCTCCCTCTCTTGTCTTACTGCTGTCACCATGTCATAGAACTCCAGTAGGTTTGTGACACAGGATTTCCCGTTCCTGAAACCATGTTGGCTGCTGTTGATGAGATCATTCCTTTATAGGTGTTCCACCACTCTTCTCCTGATAATCTTCTCCATTATTTTGCATACTATACATGTCAGTGACACTGGTCTGTAGTTTAGTGCTTCATGTCTGTCTCCTTTTTTAAAGATTGGGACTACATTTGCTGTCTTCCATGCCTCAGGCAATCTCCCTGTTTCGATAGATGTATTGAATATTGTTGTTAGGGGTACACATAGCGCCTCTGCTCCCTCTCGCAGGACCCATGGAAAGATGTTATCTGGTCCCATTGCCTTTGAGGTATCTAGCTCACTCAGAAGCCTCTTCACTTCTTCCTCGGTTGTGTGTACTGAGTCCAGCACTTGGTGGTGTCTCCCACCTCTCCGTCTTTCTGGAGCCCCTTCTGTCTCCTCTGTGAACACTTCTTTGAGTCTCTTGTTGAGTTCCTCACATACTTCACGATCATTTCTTGATGTCTCTCTTCCTTCCTTCCTTAGCCTGTGTACTCACCTAGTTGAGGTTGCAGGGGTCGAGTCCAAGCTCCTGGCCCCGCCTCTTCACTGGTTGCTACTGGGTCCTCTCTCTCCCTGCTCCATGAGCTTTATCAAACCTCGACTTAAAACTATGTATGGTTCCCGCCTCCACTACATCACTTTCTAGGCTATTCCACTTCCTGACAACTCTATGACTGAAGAAATACTTCCTAACATCCCTTTGATTCATCTGACTCTTCAATTTCCGATTGTGACCTCTTGTTTCTGTGTCCCCTCCCTGGAACATCCTGTCTTTATCCACCTTGTCTATTCTGCACAGTATTTTATATGTCGTTATCTTGTCTCCCCTGACCCTCCTGTCCTCCAGTGTCGTCAGGCCGATTTCCCTTAACCTTTCTTCATAGGACATTCCCCTTAGCTCTGGAACTAACCTTGTCGCTAACCTTTGCACTTTCTCTAATTTCTTGACGTGCTTGATCAAGTGTGGATTCCAAACAGGTGCTGCATACTCCAGTATGGGCCTGACGTACACGGTGTACAGTGTCTTGAACGATTCCTTACTAAGGTATCGAAACGCTATCCTCAAGTTTGCCAGGCGCCCATATGCTGCAGGTTTTATCTGGTTGATGTGTGCTTCCGGAGACATGCTCAGTGTTATACTCACCCCAAGATCTTTGTCCTTGAGCGAGGTTTGCAGTCTTTGGCCACTTAGCCTATACTCCGTCTGCGGCCCTCTGTGCCCTTCCCCGATCTTCATGACTTTGCATTTGGCGGGGTTAAATTCGAGAAGCCAGTTGCTGGACCAGGTGTGTCCAGGTCTCTTTGAAGTCCTGCCTGATCCTCATCTGATTTAATTCTCCTCATTAACTTCACATCATCTGCGAACAGGGACACTTCTGAGTCTAACCCTTCCATCATGTCGTTCACATATACCAATAATAGCACTGGTCCTAGGACTGACCCCTGTGGGACCCCGCTCGTCCCAGGTGCCCACTGTGATACCTCATTACGTACCATGACTCGTTGTTGCCTCCCTGTCAGGTATTCTCTGATCCATTGCAGTGCCCTTCCTGTTATATGCGCCTGATCCTCTAGCTTCTGCACTAATCTCTTGTGAGGAACTTTGTCGATGGCCTTCTTGCAGTCCAAGAAGATGCAATCAACCTACCCCTCTCTCTCGTGTCTTACTTCTGTTACTTTATCATAAAACTCCA
Source organism: Cherax quadricarinatus (assembly GCF_038502225.1). Lineage (NCBI taxonomy): Eukaryota > Metazoa > Arthropoda > Malacostraca > Decapoda > Parastacidae > Cherax > Cherax quadricarinatus. Next base: position 693,201 of record NC_091320.1, read on the forward strand.
AAAGGTTTGTCACACAGTATTTGCCTTCCATGAATCCGTGCTGGTTGGCGTTTATGCTCTTGTTCCGTTCCAGGTGCTCCACCACTCTCCTCCTGATAATCTTCTCCATGACTTTGCATACTATACACGTCAATGACACAGGTCTATAGTTTAGTGCCTCTTTTCTGTCTCCTTTTTTAAAAATGGGAACTACATTTGCCGTCTTCCATACCTCAGGTAGTTGCCCAGTTTCTAGGGACGTGTTGAAGATTGTGGTAAGTGTGTGTGTGTGTGTGTGTGTGTGTGTGTGTGTGTAGATGTAACCAAATTAATGTCTGTATAAATAACTCATTACGAATGTGACGGCATATAAACGTGTAAATTGTTCAGTACTATTGTATCTTGTTTAGCTATCAAAACTTTGGGGTACAGTCCCTGGACCTATTATGTAGCTCTGTAATGTTGAGGTACAGTCCCTGGACCTATTATGTAGCTCTGTAATGTTGAGGCTCAGTCCCTGGACCTATTATGTAGCTCTGTAATGTTGAGGCTCAGTCCCTGGACCCATTATGTAGCTCTGTAATGTTGAGGCTCAGTCCCTGGACCTATTATGTAGCTCTGTAATGTTGAGGCTCAGTCCCTGGACCCATTATGTAGCTCTGTAATGTTGAGGCTCAGTCCCTGGACCTATTATGTAGCTCTGTAATGTTGAGGCTCAGTCCCTGGACCTATTATGTAGCTCTGTAATGTTGAGGCTCAGTCCCTGGACCTATTATGTAGCTCTGTAATGTTGAGGCTCAGTCCCTGGACCCATTATGTAGCTCTGTAATGTTGAGGCTCAGTCCCTGGACCTATTATGTAGCTCTGTAATGTTGAGGCTCAGTCCCTGGACCCATTATGTAGCTCTGTAATGTTGAGGCTCAGTCCCTGGACCTATTATGTAGCATTGTAATGTTGAGGTACAGTCCCTG
>NC_091320.1:699150-876650 GCF_038502225.1 Cherax quadricarinatus
TTCTTTAGTAACTTTCCAGAGACAAAATCTTGGTAAGTACAAAACAAAAGTTGCATTTACTTTTTGCTTTAGATTTAAGGAAAGCTTTAAGAGCTAATATTTAGCATAAAGACGCAATACCATGACTGAAACAATAGAAACATAACTGGCACATAGGAGAGAGGAGATTACGACGACTTTTCGGTCAGACTTGACCGACATTTTTCAGTAGATCACCGACATTGTTCAGTGGATCACCGACATTGTTCAGTGGATCACCGACATTGTTCAGTGGATCACCGACATTGTTCAGTGGATCACCGACATTGTTCAGTGGATCACCGACATTGTTCAATGGATCACCGACATTGTTCAGTGGATCACCGACATTGTTCAGTGAATCACCGACATTGTTCAGTGGATCACCGACATTGTTCAGTGGATCACCAACATTGTTCAGTGGATCACCAACATTGTTCAGTGGATCACCGACATTGTTCAGTGGATCACCGACATTGTTCAGTGGATCACCAACATTGTTCAGTGGATCACCAACATTGTTCAGTGGATCACCAACATTGTTCAGTGAATCACCGACATTGTTCAGTGGATCACCGACATTGTTCAGTGGATCACCAACATTGTTCAGTGGATCACCGACATTGTTCAGTGGATCACCTTTATACAAGCATTGTTCAGTGGATCACCGACATTGTTCAGTGGATCACCAACATTGTTCAGTGGATCACCAACATTGTTCAGTGGATCACCGACATTGTTCAGTGGATCACCGACATTGTTCAGTGGATCACCAACATTGTTCAGTGGATCACCAACATTGTTCAGTGGATCACCAACATTGTTCAGTGAATCACCGACATTGTTCAGTGGATCACCGACATTGTTCAGTGGATCACCAACATTGTTCAGTGGATCACCGACATTGTTCAGTGAATCACCGACATTGTTCAGTGGATCACCGACATTGTTCAGTGGATCACCAACATTGTTCAGTGAATCACCGACATTGTTCAGTGGATCACCGACATTGTTCAGTGGATCACCAACATTGTTCAGTGGATCACCAACATTGTTCAGTGGATCACCGACATTGTTCAGTGGATCACCGACATTGTTCAGTGGATCACCAACATTGTTCAGTGGATCACCAACATTGTTCAGTGGATCACCAACATTGTTCAGTGAATTACCGACATTGTTCAGTGGATCACCAACATTGTTCAGTGGATCACCGACATTGTTCAGTGGATCACCAACATTGTTCAGTGGATCACCAACATTGTTCAGTGGATCACCAACATTGTTCAGTGGATCACCAACATTGTTCAGTGAATTACCGACATTGTTCAGTGGATCACCAACATTGTTCAGTGGATCACCGACATTGTTCAGTGGATCACCGACATTGTTCAGTGGATCACCGACATTGTTCAGTGGATCACCGACATTGTTCAGTGGATCACCGACATTGTTCAGTGGATCACCGACATTGTTCAGTGGATCACCGACATTGTTCAGTGGATCACCAACATTGTTCAGTGGATCACCGACATTGTTCAGTGGATCACCGACATTGTTCAGTGGATCACCAACATTGTTCAGTGGATCACCAACATTGTTCAGTGGATCACCGACATTTTTCAGTGGATCACCGACATTGTTCAGTGGATCACCGACATTGTTCAGTGGATCACCGACATTGTTCAGTGGATCACCAACATTGTTCAGTGAATCACCGACATTGTTCAGTGGATCACCAACATTGTTCAGTGAATCACCGACATTGTTCAGTGGATCACCAACATTGTTCAGTGAATCACCGACATTGTTCAGTGGATCACCGACATTGTTCAGTGGATCACCAACATTGTTCAGTGGATCACCGACATTGTTCAGTGGATCACCGACATTGTTCAGTGGATCACCAACATTGTTCAGTGGATCACCAACATTGTTCAGTGGATCACCGACATTGTTCAGTGGATCACCGACATTGTTCAGTGGATCACCGACATTGTTCAGTGGATCACCGACATTGTTCAGTGGATCACCAACATTGTTCAGTGAATCACCGACATTGTTCAGTGGATCACCAACATTGTTCAGTGAATCACCGACATTGTTCAGTGGATCACCAACATTGTTCAGTGAATCACCGACATTGTTCAGTGGATCACCGACATTGTTCAGTGGATCACCAACATTGTTCAGTGGATCACCGACATTGTTCAGTGAATCACCGACATTGTTCAGTGGATCACCGACATTGTTCAGTGGATCACCAACATTGTTCAGTGAATCACCGACATTGTTCAGTGGATCACCGACATTGTTCAGTGGATCACCAACATTGTTCAGTGTGTAGACAGCCTGTACTGGCAGAGCACACAGCCTAGCCGTCTGCTCTGACTAGTTCATATTTCGCGGCATTCAGTGCTGCCCTCTGTAGGCCTACCTAGGTCGGTGGGACACACAGTCCACCCTCTCTCACTCCCGCCTGGACCGACCTGCCGTACACAAGTTCTCCCCCCTCCACGGACTGGCTTGCGGTCACTTCCTCACACTGCCCGTTGTGTACTCACTCCTACCCGATTAAAGCCAATCTAGTCCACGGCCGTATCATTGCTACCTACGCTACCTTCATCGGCACTAAACCGCTGTTCAACAGTAAGAACAGCAATAACAGTGGTGACAGCGGAGTCAGCGGCATTGTGAGCCTTTTCAGGGTGGAGGGGATCGGTCGACACCAGTCAACATCATCCGTCGTCATCCAACGCACCTGCTAGCCTAAAGAGTTATCTGCTACTCCCAGCGTCTTGACGGGACCCGAGATAGATCTTCGTCCTAGATTTTTCCCACAAAATCTGGACATAGGCATCACGGCGTCATCTCCAGCCTTAGCAGTCACGTGTTCACCTCATCACCCTCTCTACAGCCCTTCAACACTCTCCAGCACCATTCTCCTGCCTCCTACAGCGTCCCTACGCCCTTCTCAGCTACAAGAAGTAGAGTTCCTCCAAGAAGTTCTACCGGGCTTAACCACGTGGGAACCCAGTTGGCTTAGCCCCTAAGCCAGCAAAGTTCAGCGTCTACGGCAGCTCGTGACTCATCATAGTGTCTACTACTACTCAGCACCTACGTATCTCCAGCCAGTGCAGTTTTTTTTTTGTGTTGCCCAGTTTAAAAATCTTTTTTTTTTCCCTTTCCCTTGTTGTTTTATTCCCAGTTCATCACCAGTTCTGTTTTCCCCAGTGATTTGTTACAGTAAAACTTACTCGTCCCAGTTCAAAGTTTCACTTAAGCTTGTTTTTAGCACGTTCGAGTAGTGCAGTAAATGTTTTGTTCTCCGTGTGCTGAAGCCGCAGTCAGTCAGCGCGCCCAGACACGCTTGCCAGTGTAAACAACCATACACCAGCTCTGGTTCACGCCGGGTATCCACGTCTCTTAACTTCTTATACCTCCACAGAGTTACTCCGGTCTTTCCTGTTCTTCCCAAGTCTTTTCTGATATTTTTTTTCTACGACATTGAAGCCCCATAGCAGTATACAAATGCTACGAGGTGTGTAGTGTTACTGGAGCGTCACTGAAAGTTCCAGGACCTGCCGTACCTTCGTCCATCTGCACTCAAAGTTAAGTAAACAGTGACTTACCTAGCATTTCCTAATATTTTGTGACATTATTTAACTGTCCTGCACCAATACAGTTAGTTACTGAAGCCATACTTCAGTAAATTGTTCAGTGTCATCAGTGCACATTTTGCCATTTACCTACAGCTTATTAAATTTTGTAAATTTATTTTTGCACTCCTACATTTTAAATTCCAGTTTTTTTTTTATTATTCTGCTTCTTGCACCTCAGTTATTGATTTAAATTGTTCAGTGTTGACCATTTATACAATTTACCTCTCACATACAGTTTTCATGTAATTCCTGTGTGCTGTTATTTTTTTTTCTAGTTGCACCTGCAAGTTAGCCACAGATTGTTGACACCCTTGCACTGTTTTGTTTGTTAGTTCTTTTTTTTAATAAGTGTAATCTTCAAGTACTTAAGTATTAGTATATTCTACCTGCAGTCATACAATCTGTGCCTAGCCCATTAAATTTTTTTTTCTGTTCCCCCATTTATTTTTGCTCTACATATATTCTATGTTTTATCAGTGAATATTCACCTATGTGCATTGCTTTTTGCTATTTTATATACCCAAGTCATTGAGTGTATTTTTGGGAACCTGCTTATTTACCATTAATTACCAAAATTCCTTGTGAAGTTAATTAATTTTGACCTTGAGATTGTGCAAATTTTTTTTTTTTCCTTTTTGCCAGTGTACACCCTGCTAACACCAGTTAACTTTTGCCATATTCTTGAATTTAATAATTTGCATTTTTATTAATTTTATTTTGTGTGCAATATAGCAATTCTGGTCAGTGTATTTTTCTTTTGAGTGTGATTTTTGGCACTATTCCATACTCTGATATCTTTTTTGTGCCAACTTCCCTTGTGCAAGTGAATTACCTTTTTTTTTTGCGTTTCAATTTGCTACTGCTAGCACCCGCAATCTTTTTAAACTGTGCTTGCAGCACAGTTTAGTGTTGTGTAGTACCTGATTTATTTTAATTTTGTGCAATTTTTGCTACCAGTGTTTACAGTTCAAACTCCTTTTCATAAATTTTGTTGCCAGATTCCTGGTGAAATTATTGACTATCCTTAGCTTCATTTTGTGCACTTCCCTGTAGTACATTCACTTGCATACATCTCTTATTTTGTGTTCAGAGTGTATCACTATTTCCCTTTTTATTGTTGTTTTGCTCAAATTATTTCTATCACTAAGCAGTTTACCTAGTACTGTGGTGCTGAGTTCTCTTTGACTCTGTTTTGAATTGTAGCCAGTGCATACCATTTCTTGCTCTGACCTGTTTACCATCTTCGTGACCTACTTGCATTTCAACAATCGACGTCATGACTAGGACACGCAGTGGCCATGCCGATACCCCAGATTCTGCTGGTGCCAGCAATGGTGCCTCAGCCAGCGTGAGCACGCGGCAGGGCATCGAAGCCCCAGCGACAGTTGGTCAACTTGTGGCTCACGCCTCGACCACCAGTGGGCCGGCTCGTCGTCCACAACTGACCCTTATTTTTGACGGTCGTGCAAATAGTTTAGAGCCATGGCTGCAGTCAGTCGAGGCGACTGTTCAGGCTCTATTTGATAGCCCAACAGATACACAGTACATTCGTGCTGCTGTTGCAGCAGTGGATCTCACCCAGGGTGATATAGGTGCCTTTGTGCAGCTCAAGCGCGTTTGTAAGATTCAGTCTTGGGGTGAACTTAAGGAGGAATTTAGGCGTTATTTTCGGCGTAGTCGCCAACGCCATTACATTGACATCGTTACCAGCGTCTTGGCCGAATGTCAATACCGGCACGAAAGCCCCCTGGCTTGCGTTTGCCGTTTCGAGCAAGCCGCCACGGACTTTACTGATGCCGTCAACTCCACTAAGTGGGCGGATGGTGATGGCCGTATGGCTATTAAAGACATCATCCCCATGCTGGCTGTCGGCATCATGCGGAGGGATTCCGCCCCTAACCTCTGGGCTGCCATTGATGCGCTAGGACTCGGCCCTCAGCACGACGTCCTGGGTGCATATGACGCCATCGACTCGCTCAAGCCGCCTTCCGAGCAAGGCAAGGTTTGCCGCTTTGCGGATGATCCCCTACCCATCCTTGCAGCGCCGTCCGCAGTGACCCCGCGGTCGCAGCCGGAAGTCACTTTTGCTGCTGCTGTCAGACAGCCAACCCACAAAGGTTCTAACCCCAGTCCCACTAATACGCGCCTAAGTAAAAATAGCGACCACAGTAACAACAGTCGGTCTTATACAAAAAAGCAGTCATCGACTTCCTGGACCAGGGCGAAACGTCGCCAGCAGACACCACCCCCAACCTCACCCGCTAAGCGTGTAGTGACTTGTTTTAACTGTGGCAAACGAGGGCACTACCGATCTGAGTGTTACAAACTTAAGTCCCCGCAAAGTAACCGTCACAGTCCCCATGCTCAGTATCAAGGTAACCGTCACCGTCCCCATGCCCAGTCTCGCGAGGGAATCTGTGTTTACCACAATACTTCCAGTCATACCTCCCATGAGTGTAACAAGCTGCGAAGTATGCTGACAGCTGAGTGGAGCAAGCAGTCGTCGCGCAATGCACATGCTCGTAGAAGCCCTTCCACTAGTTCGGGGGAAGAGGCGCGTCCGCAAAACCAGCGAAAGACGTAGTAACCCTGTCAGAGTCGCTGTATTCCGTCCCTGTCCGCAATGCATTCGCCGCCCTGGGCAGTGATACGCTTGCCGACAGTGAGGAAACCGAGTGTCTTGACGTTGTTGCTGAGACTCTTACCGTACCTTCCAGGTCGAGCCTCGTCAACAAGTGTCGAGCCTCGAGCAGCTGTGACTCCGGGGATCGCGTCGGCCTGTCATGCCTTCATGTTCGGTATGACAACCCATGTGGACCGCTCATCGAGTCCACTGTCCACAATAAGCCTGTTCAGCTTTTCCTAGACACAGGTTCGGTGGTTAACATTGTCCGCTCCACCTTTTTCCGAGACATTGGCCTTCACGCGGCCATGTTGACAGAGCCATCTGCCATTCAGACCTTGAGAGGAGTCTCAGGTAAACCGCTGACGGTTCGCGGTCGCACAACGCTAGAATTTGTGGTCCAGGGTCACAAGCTGTCCGCAAAATTCTTAGTCGTGGATGGTATTGTTTTCCATGGTGACCTGCTCATAGGGTTCAAAACCATGGCAGATCTTAGGATCCGTTTAGATCCAGCTGAGTGGAAAGCGGAATTCAACGGAGTGGATGTGCCCTTCTGGGGCGTGCGCTTAGGATCCACTACGTGCTACTCCGTCTCAGAGTACGCACAGTGCCTAGAATCGTTGGAAACTGGTGGTTTCCATAGCACATTCTCCCCGGGGTCGGTCTCTCGTCCTGATCGACCTCGTAGTAGAGCTCGTTGCCCATCACCTCCTGGCCATCAGCGCATAGTTACCAGTGAAACCCAGTCTGGGGACGCCCAGTCTAACCTTCACTCTAACTCTGACGCTGTTGTAGAGACCAGCAGTTGTCAAGCCGCAGTATCCCTGTCGGCAGGCGACTGTCTGACTCGTGTCATGGCATCAGCGAGCAGAGTTACTGCTTGTACAAAGTATGACGTCACTTTGTCAGCTAACTCGCTCACTCCTGTTACGGTGTACGTGAGCAGAGCTTTTGAAGGAGACCATGTGCTGGTTGACAACGACACATGCCGAGTCAAGGGCCTCTCCCTTGAACCATCCTTGCACACAGTGCAACGTGGTAAGTTGCAAGTCCTTGTTGTCAACATGCATAGTCGAGAATTTCCCCTGCGGAAGAATACCTCACTTGTTGACCTTGTCAGATTCCCTCTCCCGGTGAGAGTGGAGGGTGAAGCCCCAGCTGACTTCCTTGTGAGTGCAGTTCTCCCAGGCGAGTCTGCTGCTGACTCTTCCAACACCCGGCCAGTGCAGGAAGATGATCTAGCTTTGACAGACTATCCTGAAGAGGTTCCAAAACTTCTCCAGGTTCTCAATCGTGCACGTTCTGCAGTTGCACTAGATGGTGAGTCAATGGGTTTGACCCCACTGATCTCTCACCGTATTCCACTTGACAAAGGTACTAAACCCATTTATGTACCTGCGTATCGCCTGCCACATGCGCAAAGAGTCTTCGCCGAAGAACTCATTACACGGATGCTCCGTGATGGAGTTATTGAGGAGTCCACTTCCCCGTGGAATGCTCCCCTTATTCTGGTTCCCAAGAAAGACGGAACCTGGCGCCCTGTTATCGATTACAGGAAACTGAATGCATGTACCATCCCAGACCGTTTTCCATTGCCAGTTCTGAACGACCTGTTGCAGAACATCGGCGATAATAAGGTCTTTTCAACTCTTGATCTTCTTCAAGGGTTCTGGCAGATCCCCCTCGATGATGAGAGTAGAGAGTTGACAGCTTTCTCTACTCCAACTGGTCATTACCAGTTCAGGAGGATGCCCTTCGGCTTGCGCGGAAGCCCAATCACGTTTAGTCGTTTGATGACGACAATTTTCCGTACCCTCCTAGGTGGCACGCTCATGGTCTACCTGGATGATCTCATAGTCATGTCGCAAGATGTCCCGTCACATCTTGAGAAACTTGACAGGGTATTGGACAGGCTAGCTCAGGCAAATCTTAAGGTAAAGCTCTCCAAATGTCATTTCCTCCGGAAGGAAATAAAATTTCTGGGTCACGTAGTAACTCAGAATGGCATAAAGACGGACGAGTCTAAAATCTCGGCCGTGCAGAAATTCCCCAGACCCATGACGGCGGATGCAGTCCGGTCCTTCATAGGCCTGGCGGGTTTCTACCGCACCTTTATCGCAGGTTTCTCCACCATTGCGGCACCCCTGACACGCTTACTCAAGAAGGATGCCCCTTTTGAGTGGACGTGCGATCAGGAACGAGCTTTTGTCATTCTTAAGAACAAGTTAACATCAGCCCCAACCCTTAGATTCCCTGATTTCACCAAGGCATTTACCTTGACGACTGATGCCAGCAAAGTTGGCATCGGTGCAGTCTTGTCACAAGAATCTAATGGGAAGCAACAGCCTATTGCCTATGCTAGCCGTGTTCTTACTAAAGCGGAAGTCAATTATTCAGTGACAGAGCTAGAAGCTTTAGCCATTGTATGGGCCCTGAGTCATTTTCGGGATATCATCTATCATTATCCTATCAAGATTTATACAGATCATTTACCCTTATTGGCCCTTTTTGCAAATAAGAACCTCTCGGGAAAGCATGCTCGGTGGTCGCTCACGTTCAATGACTACAACCCTGAAATTTGCTATGTCCCAGGTAAGCAAAATGTTGTAGCTGACGCCCTGTCGAGACATATAGCATTCGTGAGTGTCGGCAATTCGTTCTCTGTTGAGGATCTCGAGAGAGCCCAACGACAGGACCCTGTGTGGTCTCCAGTCCTTCGTTTCCTTACCAAGGAGGACGTTGACTTACAGGTCAAGTCTCCCGTTCCACTGAAGGATTTAGTGGTCAACCAAGGAGTACTGTGCCGTGTTGCACAGCTGGTGGACCCCGGCAGAACCGTATACCAACTGGTGATACCAGAGTCCATGATACCAGCTACTCTTAGGTTGATCCACAATGTCCCAGGTGTAGCGCACCCCGGGAAGGACCGCAGTATCAAACAGGCACGAATGAAATATTTCTGGCCTAAGATGGCATCGGACATTGCCAAGCATGTACACCAGTGTGTTGTCTGCCTACAGCACAAGGGTACCATTACAGGTCCTAACCCCATTCTAAAGTATCCCATTACAAAGGAGCCCTGGGAGAGAACTTCTGTCGACCTGTTGACGAACTTCTCGACCTCGGAGAAGGGAAATAAGCACCTGCTTGTAATGGTAGATAACTTGACGCGGTACAGTGAATTAGTACCCATTCCTGATAAAACCGCTGAAACGGTCGCTAGTGCTTTCCGTGAGCATGTTGTTCTTCGTCATACTTGCCCACGTGTCCTTCTGTCAGACAATGGGTCTGAGTTTATAAATGGCATAATGCAGGATCTTTGCTCCAGATTCAACATTCACCAAGCGCCAGTAGCTCCACGCCACCCTGCGAGTAATGGTCTTGCTGAACGTACAAATCGCAAAGTCCTGGAGGTGCTCAGAGTAACCGTTAACCCAAGTTGTACTACATGGGATGAGGCTATCCCAGACGTTCAGTGTACATTAAATTCCTCCCTCAACAGCTCGATCGGTGAGACACCTCATTTTGCTTTGTATGGCTATGACAAGCGCTTACCATATGAAATTCTGTTTACTCCACCTAGACCTACTTACGATACTGATAACCCCAGTGTAGTAAAGATGAGGACAACGCAGCTTGTCTTCCAGCGGGTACGAGAGAACCTTATGAAAGCTACTGATAGGTTCACGTCAGAGCGCAATGCCCGCGCCAAGGAAAGCAAAGTGGAACCAGGTTGCAAAGTTATGTTGCTCAACCCAGTGCAGACCCCAGGTATGCACAAACTTGTCCCAAAGTTTGTGGGTCCTTACCGTGTCCTACGACAGCTCCGTGGCAATAAGTTCGAGGTGAGGGAGATTGCTACGGGAATTATCAAGGAAGCCCACCTTGATCACATGAAGTATGTGGACCATATGCAGGCCGAAGTAGAGCTGGAGGCGCGTGCGTTGCAACGCCACGATCAGACTAATGTTAGGGACAAACCGTCTACCCCTTCTCCCACTACTGCTGGTACGGAAGACGGCCCAGTAAGGCTCCATACTTATGGCCTGCGACCCAGGACAACAGTACATTTCTGTGACATTGACGTACCTACTGACTTGTCCGACTCCTACGCTAGTTATGCTAATTGTTTGCTTGCAGAAATGGGTATAAATGCACACACATTGTATAGCTAGTCGATAATAGAGTCAGGGTGGACAACATCATGTAATTATGTAAATACTTTTAGAAGGGTACCCAGAGTGTAATGAATTCCATGGATATAGTATTATTGTATGTATGTGCACCAGTGTTTTTTCTACTAAAGAAAAAAAGCCTGTATTACGGTCAGGGCAGTGCTGCCCTCTGAGTTACATGTCACACCTTAGGAAATGCTACTGTCAGTCATTGTTTGCAGATGTGAGCGTGCAACAACGTTAGTAGACGAGTGGTCAACTGATGTTCAGCCCTGCGGACAACCTGTATATAGAAGATTTTAGTTCCAGTGCTGACGTCTCCCGGCTCTCTACTCGATGAAACAGCGCGGGCAAACCAGTTTTCTCTTCCCCTGGATGGGAGAGTTTTTTTTTTTGCCTGTTGCATTTTTTTGTCCATTTTTTATTTACTAGTGAGCGAAAGCCAGTCCCTCTCTGGGGTAGCTAGTGTAATTCCTTTATACCTATGGGCCCACCAGTATTGTCGCGTCGGGACGACGCGAGGTGCGTGGCCGAGCAAATGTAGACAGCCTGTACTGGCAGAGCACACAGCCTAGCCGTCTGCTCTGACTAGTTCATATTTCGCGGCATTCAGTGCTGCCCTCTGTAGGCCTACCTAGGTCGGTGGGACACACAGTCCACCCTCTCTCACTCCCGCCTGGACCGACCTGCCGTACACAAGTTCTCCCCCCTCCACGGACTGGCTTGCGGTCACTTCCTCACACTGCCCGTTGTGTACTCACTCCTACCCGATTAAAGCCAATCTAGTCCACGGCCGTATCATTGCTACCTACGCTACCTTCATCGGCACTAAACCGCTGTTCAACAGTAAGAACAGCAATAACAAGTGGATCACCAACATTGTTCAGTGGATCACCGACATTGTTCAGTGGATCACCGACATTGTTCAGTGGATCACCAACATTGTTCAGTGGATCACCAACATTGTTCAGTGGATCACCAACATTGTTCAGTGAATCACCGACATTGTTCAGTGGATCACCGACATTGTTCAGTGGATCACCAACATTGTTCAATGGATCACCGACATTGTTCAGTGGATCACCGACATTGTTCAGTGAATCACCGACATTGTTCAGTGGATCACCGACATTGTTCAGTGGATCACCAACATTGTTCAGTGGATCACCAACATTGTTCAGTGGATCACCAACATTGTTCAGTGGATCACCGACATTGTTCAGTGGATCACCGACATTGTTCAGTGGATCACCAACATTGTTCAGTGGATCACCAACATTGTTCAGTGGATCACCAACATTGTTCAGTGAATCACCGACATTGTTCAGTGGATCACCGACATTGTTCAGTGGATCACCAACATTGTTCAGTGAATCACCGACATTGTTCAGTGGATCACCGACATTGTTCAGTGGATCACCAACATTGTTCAGTGGATCACCGACATTGTTCAGTGGATCACCAACATTGTTCAGTGGATCACCGACATTGTTCAGTGGATCACCAACATTGTTCAGTGGATCACCAACATTGTTCAGTGGATCACCAACATTGTTCAGTGGATCACCGACATTGTTCAGTGGATCACCGACATTGTTCAGTGGATCACCAACATTGTTCAGTGGATCACCAACATTGTTCAGTGGATCACCGACATTGTTCAGTGGATCACCGACATTGTTCAGTGGATCACCGACATTGTTCAGTGGATCACCGACATTGTTCAGTGGATCACCAACATTGTTCAGTGAATCACCGACATTGTTCAGTGGATCACCGACATTGTTCAGTGGATCACCGACATTGTTCAGTGGATCACCGACATTGTTCAGTGGATCACCAACATTGTTCAGTGAATCACCGACATTGTTCAGTGGATCACCGACATTGTTCAGTGGATCACCAACATTGTTCAGTGGATCACCGACATTGTTCAGTGGATCACCGACATTGTTCAGTGGATCACCGACATTGTTCAGTGGATCACCAACATTGTTCAGTGAATCACCGACATTGTTCAGTGGATCACCGACATTGTTCAGTGGATCACCAACATTGTTCAGTGGATCACCGACATTGTTCAGTGGATCACCAACATTGTTCAGTGGATCACCAACATTGTTCAGTGGATCACCAACATTGTTCAGTGGATCACCGACATTGTTCAGTGGATCACCGACATTGTTCAGTGGATCACCGACATTGTTCAGTGGATCACCGACATTGTTCAGTGGATCACCGACATTGTTCAGTGGATCACCTTTATACAAGAATCTTGTCATCATCAACATTATATATAAAGATATTAATGCTAGAAGTTGTTAGATGTGTCAGTTATCCACCAGAAGATCATCAAACAAGTCTTACTTCGCACAAGAGGAAGTTCCAGTATACTTTAGTTTATCTTTGTCAACTTTGTGAATGACTGGACTATGTAGGTATTGGTGAAGCAGTAAACCCGTGTGGGTTATTCATGGAGTGGTGGTGGCTAGATTCACCGTCATCTTAGTGACGAGACAGAGAAGCCACTGTCCAAGCCAGGCTGTCACATGTCTGAATGACAGAAGCTGGACGTAAATCTTAGTAATATTTGTGATGCTACGAAGGAACATTCTTAGTGTCAGTTGTAACAATAACTTTGACCTCAACTATAAGTGACTGAGGAGTTTAGTGACCCAGGATGACACTATATTACCCACTACAGTGTCAGGAACATTCTTAGTGTCTGTTGTAACAATAACTTTGACCTCAACTATAAGTGACTGAGGAGTTTAGTGACCCAGGATGACACTATATTACCCACTACAGTGTCAGGAACATTCTTAGTGTCTGTTGTAACAATAACTTTGACCTCAACTATAAGTGACTGAGGAGTTTAGTGACCCAGGATGACACTATATTACCCACTACAGTGTCAGGAACATTCTTAGTGTCTGTTGTAACAATAACTTTGACCTCAACTATAAGTGACTGAGGAGTTTAGTGACCCAGGATGACACTATATTACCCACTACAGTGTCAGGAACATTCTTAGTGTCTGTTGTAACAATAACTTTGACCTCAACTATAAGTGACTGAGGAGTTTAGTGACCCAGGATGACACTATATTACCCACTACAGTGTCAGGAACATTCTTAGTGTCTGTTGTAACAATAACTTTGACCTCAACTATAAGTGACTGAGGAGTTTAGTGACCCAGGATGACACTATATTACCCACTACAGTGTCAGGAACATTCTTAGTGTCTGTTGTAACAATAACTTTGACCTCAACTATAAGTGACTGAGGAGTTTAGTGACCCAGGATGACACTATATTACCCACTACAGTGTCAGGAACATTGTGAGGATCTAGTAATGTGTCTGGTCACATGTGTGGTAATGTGTCTGGTCACATGTGTGGTAATGTGTCTGGTCACATGTGTGGTAATGTGTCTGGTCACATGTGTGGTAATGTGTCTGGTCACATGTGTGGTAATGTGTCTGGTCACATGTGTGGTAATGTGTCTGGTCACATGTATGGTAATGTGTCTGGTCACATGTGTGGTAATGTGTCTGGTCACATGTGTGGTAATGTGTCTGGTCACATGTGTGGTAATGTGTCTGGTCACATGTGCGGTAATGTGTCTGGTCACATGTGTGGTAATGTGTCTGGTCACATGTGTGGTAATGTGTCTGGTCACATGTGCGGTAATGTGTCTGGTCACATGTGTGGTAATGTGTCTGGTCACATGTGTGGTAATGTGTCTGGTCACATGTGTGGTAATGTGTCTGGTCACATGTGTGGTAATGTGTCTGGTCACATGTGTGGTAATGTGTCTGGTCACATGTGCGGTAATGTGTCTGGTCACATGTGTGGTAATGTGTCTGGTCACATGTGTGGTAATGTGTCTGGTCACATGTGTGGTAATGTGTCTGGTCACATGTGTGGTAATGTGTCTGGTCACATGTGTGGTAATGCGTCTGGTCACATGTGTGGTAATGTGTCTGGTCACATGTGTGGTAATGTGTCTGGTCACATGTGTGGTAATGTGTCTGGTCACATGTGTGGTAATGTGTCTGGTCACATGTGTGGTAATGTGTCTGGTCACATGTGTGGTAATGTGTCTGGTCACATGTGTGGTAATGTGTCTGGTCACATGTGTGGTAATGCGTCTGGTCACATGTGTGGTAATGTGTCTGGTCACATGTGTGGTAATGTGTCTGGTCACATGTGTGGTAATGTGTCTGGTCACATGTGTGGTAATGTGTCTGGTCACATGTGTGGTAATGTCACATAACAGTACTGGTGTTGGTCACATGTGTGGTAATGTGTCACATAACAGTACTGGTGTTGGTCACATGTGTGGTAATGTGTCACATAACAGTACCGGAGTTTGGTCACATAACAGTATTGCAATATTCAGTATTTAGTCAGGTTGGTGGCCATTATAATAATGTTTATTATAATGCTGGTGAAGCCAGTTCATGAATTTTGAACGACAAACATCGCAGTGTAATGTTGCTGATGCTGTTGTTGCCGCTTTATTGCAGTGTTGTTGCAGGTTTGCCTGGTGATGGTAATGTTGTTGTGTCAGTATTGTGTAGTATATCAGGGATGTCATTCCATACTGTGTTCTGAGCTGTCAGTAGTGTTTATTATGCACACTATATATTCCAATAACAGTTAGATGACATGATTACGTGGTTATATGTCCAAACATTGGAGGAGATGCTGGGCGCATCTCAGTGAGTCAGTTTAACATAGGCTCATACGACTATGGTGGCAGGCAGAGACTCATTCTTCAATAAACCCATAACAGGCCAAGTATATTGTGACTTTGCTACCTAATATCACTCATCTGAGTCTATCTCAACAAATGGTTTGCACAACAGGCATAATTGACTTTGATTATTGCGAGTTAAAGTGAAGAGTTTGTTGAGGGACGCCACCCAGCTCAGCTTACTCTTCTCTCACCACACCTGCCTCTCATCTACCATTCTGCAAACATCTCCCTGGATCCTTGCACTGCTGCAACTGGCTTTGCATGTCAGTTTTCGATAGCTAGACCCTGGACTTTCATGCAGTTAAGCCAAGCCAGATTTTGCCAATGTGCCCAAGCAAGTTCCATCTTGCTAGTATATATGTCTTGCCCACCAGAACGTCTATGCATGAGTTTTGAAAGTGTTCCAGCCTTCAAGATGCTTTTCTGCATCGACAAAGCTAAGTCATTAAAGCAACCTGCTGTCCACACCAGCAGAAGAGTAACTCACCCAAGCCAGCATATCTAAGTACCTCTGTGACTGTGATCCACAAGTGTGTCTGTACTTCTTAGTATTACCAGTCAAATGATGGTCGAAGAAAAATTTCATCCAAGTGTCTTAGTTAATTTAATATTTTTATTATGCCCCCAAGACCCATCCTGTGAGCGGTAGTCAAAAAGAGTACATAAGTACCTAATGGGTGCAGGAACTGTACCTCAACATTACAGGGGTACCTAATGGGTCCAGGGACTGGGCCGCAAAGTTTTGATAGCTGATCAAGTCAGCTATCATACCTGATCATAATTACAGTGACTTATTAATGCACATATTAGTTTTATTGACAGTGAGTAAAGTCAGGTATTTTTCCAGAATGGTTTTTAATATATCACTGCGGATAAAATACTTTGACATTTTGTGATGAATGGTTTGAAAAACCGACAAGTTGAAGATTGAGACACCCATGCAGCACATGGGAACCCTTACCCAGGAAACGCTTCGCCACACAGTGGCTTCATCAGTCCAATACAAAGAGGAAGGCGTAAGGAAAGGAGGAGTATGAGGTAATCAGTCCCTCAGCCTGGAGTCGATGTGTTCAGTCCATCAATCTTGTAGATGGACTGAACACATCGACTCCAGGCTGAGGGACTGATTACCTCATACTCCTCCTTTCCTTACGCCTTCCTCTTTGTATTGGACTGATGAAGCCACTGTGTGGCGAAGCGTTTCCTGGGTAAGGGTTCCCATGTGCTGCATGGGTGTCTCAATCTTCTACTTTGACATTTCTTGAACATTTCTGAGTTGTCTCTAAAATTCATTGATTTGATCGCATTCCAGTACATAATGATGGAAGGTGTGACAATTGTCCATCTGGCAAGGCTGACATTTCGTTTGGTCTACATCTGGTGGTGGTGATTTAACCTGCCAAAGATACTTACAACCCAGCCGGAGCCGGGCGGTAGTGACATCCAAGAGTCGGCTTATTTTGTTAATGCACCCTAGACATGTGTCTCCACCTGCATGACAGAATGATAATAGAGAGACTGACTTGTGTGGGCTATTGTGAGTTGATAAGCCAGATAGATTACTGTGGTTAGTGTACGAGAGGGAGGCTGCATCGCTTACTCCCATCACTCACCCACCGTACCTAGACCAGCGAGTCACACCCTGACAGTTTTCTGACCCAGTACCTTCTGCCTCTAACAACCTGACTGACATACGTCCCGATTGTTGTTACTTCCTGCGTATACGACAAGTGATGAGAACACCTCGGGTTTCTGCAGTTACCACTACCATAAATTACCCCCAGTCACGACAAGTACATATGTAAACCTCACCCTACCAGAGTTGAGGTTCAATGTGAATGCTTTGTATAAATTATTAATTATGTCAAACAATTACTTAACTGTGTATCATATTTCCTGTGCTTCGATTTATACTGTGGATAATATAATTTTTGTACACAGATAATCAACGCTGTCAGTGAATTCTTAGATTTAATAGTAATAATGTTAGTTCACCGAGTTTGTCTTGTCTGTTCAATACGTTCTTCTTTCTATATAATTTTCCTCAGAATCCGTAGATTGTGAGACCTTTACCTCACTCTGCCTGAGGTATCCCAGCAAGTGAGCACGTCTCCTGTGTTCTCCCAGTGCTTAACAGAATAGGGAATAGGGAATGGGAACTATGGCTATAGTTTACTTAATAACATCAAAGGGCTAGAATAAAACATATCCTAAATGCACTAGAAGACAAAAAGAATGCAGATGTAATATATACAGACTTTGCAAAAGCCTTCGACAAGTGTGACCATGGCGTAATAGCGCACAAAATGCGTGTTAAAGGAATAACAGGAAAAGTCGGTCGATGGATCTATAATTTCCTCACTAACAGAACACAGAGAGTAGTCGTCAACAGAGTAAAGTCCGAGGCAGCTACGGTGAAAAGCTCTGTTCCACAAGGCACAGTACTAGCCCCCATCTTGTTCCTCATCCTCATATCCGACATAGACAAGGATGTCAGCCACAGCACCGTGTCTTCCTTTGCAGATGACACCCGAATCTGCATGACAGTGTCTTCCATTGCAGACAGTGCAAGGCTCCAGGCGGACATCAACCAAATCTTTCAGTGGGCTGCGGAAAACAATATGAAGTTCAACGATGATAAATTTCAATTACTCAGATATGGTAAACATGAGGAAATTAAATCTTCATCAGAGTACAAAACAAATTCTGGCCACAAAATAGAGCGAAACACCAACGTCAAAGACCTGGGAGTGATTATGTCGGAGGATCTCACCTTCAAGGACCATAACATTGTATCAATCGCATCTGCTAGAAAAATGACAGGATGGATAATGAGAACCTTCAAAACTAGGGAGGCCAAGCCCATGATGACACTCTTCAGGTCACTTGTTCTATCTAGGCTGGAATATTGCTGCACACTAACAGCACCTTTCAAGGCAGGTGAAATTGCTGACCTAGAAAATGTACAGAGAACTTTCACGGCGCGCATAACGGAGATAAAACACCTCAATTACTGGGAGCGCTTGAGGTTCCTAAACCTGTATTCCCTGGAACGCAGGCTGGAGAGATACATGATTATATACACCTGGAAAATCCTAGAGGGACTAGTACTGAACTTGCACACGAAAATCACTCACTACGAAAGCAAAAGACTTGGCAGACGATGCACCATCCCCCCAATGAAAAGCAGGGGTGTCACTAGCACGTTAAGAGACCATACAATAAGTGTCAGGGGCCCGAGACTGTTCAACTGCCTCCCAGCACACATAAGGGGGATTACCAACAGACCCCTGGCAGTCTTCAAGCTGGCACTGGACAAGCACCTAAAGTCAGTTCCTGATCAGCCGGGCTGTGGCTCGTACGTTGGTTTGCGTGCAGCCAGCAGCGACAGCCTGGTTGATCAGGGGCTGATCCACCAGGAGGCCTGGTCACAGACCGGGCCGCGGGGGCGTTGACCCCCGAAACTCTCTCCAGGTAAACTCCAGATGGAAATTTACATAATATAACAATTGAACTATGAGACTTATTATCAGGGGGAAGGGTAGATGTTATCAGTAACACGGACTGGTACTCACTCTTAATTCACTGACCGGCTGACCCGAGATTCATATGCGTGGTCCACTGCACACGCGGCTGTCCGGACCTGTCACCAACCTCTCTCTCTTATTATATAACAATGGTTATAAATGACCATAATTTTTAAAGGGGTGGACCGGTAAGCCAGCGGAAGGCCTCGGTCAGATGACCAAAAGCTCCAAAGGCGGGTCATCATCTGACTAAGACCCGCGTCAGGAAATATTTGTCCTGTTTCCTGACGAACCTTACTTAACCTAACCTCTCTCTCTTGCTCAGCTGTTCCCTTGCTTATATGGTCGTCAAAGCACCCCCCTTCCCCATAAGGCATAGACCACGTGTTGCGACCTGATGCTGGTATCTGACACCGTCACAAACAAAAGACATGAGACTTAAGCCGAAAAGCATATCTGACAGCTATTTGCCAAGGCAAGGTGTGACCATTTAATTGGTTAAATTAGGTCTCCCTCAGAGACATCACAAGCAATGTGGACTACATCACATGATCACATGAATAGTGATCTATCGATCTCATTTACCTCTTGTGATCCACAACAGTAGTTATGTTATGTGTTCCTGTTGTGCAACATTCCATTGCATTGTATAGAATCACTGCGTGTAGTTCATAACATCTGCTGTTCAGTTTCTGTTGTATTAGTTATCCATCTATATGTCAGGGATGCTGTACCATAGCATGTTCCAAGCTGTCAGTAGTATGATAGTATGTATACTATGTATTCCAATAACCGTTAGACAGTATGATCATGTGAACATATGTCCAAACATTGTAGGAGATGTGGTGGTCGCATCTCAGTGAGTCAGTTTAATATGGACAGCTGGGTGGGTAGGCCTATGGTGGCAGGCAGAGACCCAGTCTTCAATAAAATCATAAGTACTGTAAGTATATTGTGCCCTGCTACCCAATATCACTCATCCTAATCCATCTCAGCAGTTGTCGTTGTTGCAGGTTTGCCTGGTGATGGTAATGCTGCAAGTTAGCCTGGTGATGGTAATGATGTTGCTGCAGGCTAGCCTGGTGATGGTAATGTTGTTGTTGCAGGCTAGCCTGGTGATGGTAATAATGTTGTTGCAGGCTAGCCTGGTGATGGTAATAATGTTGTTGTAGGCTAGCCTGGTGATGGTAATGTTGTTGTTGTAGGCTAGCCTGGTGATGGTAAGGATGTTGCTGCAGGCTAGCCTGGTGATGGTAATAATGTTGTTGTAGGCTAGCCTGGTGATGGTAATAATGTTGTTGTAGGCTAGCCTGGTGATGGTAATAATGTTGCTGCAGGCTAGCCTGGTGATGGTAATAATGTTGTTGTAGGCTAGCCTGGTGATGGTAATGTTGTTGTTGTAGGCTAGCCTGGTGATGGTAAGGATGTTGCTGCAGGCTAGCCTGGTGATGGTAAGGATGTTGCTGCAGGCTAGCCTGGTGATGGTAATAATGTTGTTGTAGGCTAGCCTGGTGATGGTAAGGATGTTGCTGCAGGCTAGCCTGGTGATGATAATAATGTTGTTGCAGGCTAGCCTGGTGATGGTAATAATGTTGTTGCAGGCTAGCCTGGTGATGGTAATAATGTTGTTGTAGGCTAGCCTGGTGATGGTAATAATGTTGTTGTAGGCTAGCCTGGTGATGGTAAGGATGTTGCTGCAGGCTAGCCTGGTGATGATAATAATGTTGTTGTAGGCTAGCCTGGTGATGGTAATAATGTTGTTGCAGGCTAGCCTGGTGATGGTAAGGATGTTGCTGCAGGCTAGCCTGGTGATGATAATAATGTTGTTGTAGGCTAGCCTGGTGATGGTAATAATGTTGTTGCAGGCTAGCCTGGTGATGATAATAATGTTGTTGTAGGCTAGCCTGGTGATGGTAATAATGTTGTTGTAGGCTAGCCTGGTGATGGTAAGGATGTTGCTGCAGGCTAGCCTGGTGATGATAATAATGTTGTTGCAGGCTAGCCTGGTGATGGTAATAATGTTGTTGTAGGTTAGCCTGGTGATGGTAAGGATGTTGCTGCAGGCTAGCCTGGTGATGATAATAATGTTGTTGTAGGCTAGCCTGGTGATGGTAATAATGTTGTTGCAGGCTAGCCTGGTGATGGTAAGGATGTTGCTGCAGGCTAGCCTGGTGATGATAATAATGTTGTTGTAGGCTAGCCTGGTGATGGTAATAATGTTGTTGCAGGCTAGCCTGGTGATGATAATAATGTTGTTGTAGGCTAGCCTGGTGATGGTAATAATGTTGTTGTAGGCTAGCCTGGTGATGGTAAGGATGTTGCTGCAGGCTAGCCTGGTGATGATAATAATGTTGTTGCAGGCTAGCCTGGTGATGGTAATAATGTTGTTGTAGGTTAGCCTGGTGATGGTAAGGATGTTGCTGCAGGCTAGCCTGGTGATGGTAATAATGTTGTTGTAGGCTAGCCTGGTGATGGTAAGGATGTTGCTGCAGGCTAGCCTGGTGATGGTAATAATGTTGTTGCAGGCTAGCCTGGTGATGGTAATAATGTTGTTGCAGGCTAGCCTGGTGATGGTAATAATGTTGTTGCAGGTTAGCCTGGTGATGGTAATAATGTTGTTGCAGGCTAGCCTGGTGATGATAATAATGTTGTTGTAGGTTAGCCTGGTGATGGTAATAATGTTGCTGTAGGCTAGCCTGGTGATGGTAATAATGTTGTTTCAGGCTAGCCTGGTGATGGTAATAATGTTGCTGTAGGCTAGCCTGGTGATGGTAAGGATGTTGCTGCAGGCTAGCCTGGTGATGGTAATAATGTTGCTGTAGGCTAGCCTGGTGATGGTAATAATGTTGTTGCAGGCTAGCCTGGTGATGGTAATAATGTTGCTGTAGGCTAGCCTGGTGATGGTAATAATGTTGCTGCAGGCTAGCCTGGTGATGGTAATAATGTTGTTGCAGGCTAGCCTGGTGATGGTAATAATGTTGTTGCAGGCTAGCCTGGTGATGGTAATGTTGTTGCAGGCTAGCCTGGTGATGGTAATAATGTTGTTGTAGGCTAGCCTGGTGATGGTAATAATGTTGTTGCAGGCTAGCCTGGTGATGGTAATAATGTTGTTGCAGGCTAGCCTGGTGATGGTAATAATGTTGTTGCAGGCTAGCCTGGTGATGGTAATAATGTTGTTGCAGGCTAGCCTGGTGATGGTAATAATGTTGTTGCAGGCTAGCCTGGTGATGGTAATAATGTTGTTGCAGGCTAGCCTGGTGATGGTAATAATGTTGTTGTAGGCTAGCCTGGTGATGGTAATAATGTTGTTGCAGGCTAGCCTGGTGATGGTAATAATGTTGTTGCAGGCTAGCCTGGTGATGGTAATAATGTTGTTGTTGCAGGTTAGCCTGGTGATGGTAATAATGTTGTTGCAGGCTAGCCTGGTGATGGTAATAATGTTGTTGCAGGCTAGCCTGGTGATGGTAATAATGTTGTTGTTGCAGGTTAGCCTGGTGATGGTAATAATGTTGTTGCAGGCTAGCCTGGTGATGGTAATAATGTTGTTGCAGGCTAGCCTGGTGATGGTAATAATGTTGCTGCAGGTTAGCCTGGTGATGGTAATAATGTTGTTGCAGGCTAGCCTGGTGATGGTAATAATGTTGTTGCAGGTTAGCCTGGTGATGGTAATAATGTTGTTGCAGGTTAGCCTGGTGATGGTAATAATGTTGTTGCAGGCTAGCCTGGTGATGGTAATAATGTTGTTGCAGGCTAGCCTGGTGATGGTAATAATGTTGCTGCAGGTTAGCCTGGTGATGGTAATAATGTTGTTGTAGGCTAGCCTGGTGATGGTAATAATGTTGTTGCAGGCTAGCCTGGTGATGGTAATAATGTTGTTGCAGGCTAGCCTGGTGATGGTAATAATGTTGTTGCAGGCTAGCCTGGTGATGGTAATAATGTTGTTGTAGGCTAGCCTGGTGATGGTAATAATGTTGTTGCAGGCTAGCCTGGTGATGGTAATAATGTTGTTGCAGGCTAGCCTGGTGATGGTAATAATGTTGTTGCAGGCTAGCCTGGTGATGGTAATAATGTTGTTGTTGCAGGTTAGCATGGTGATGGTAATAATGTTGTTGCAGGTTAGCCTGGTGATGGTAAGGGAGGGTACAGCAGGGGCTTGCCCACTGCTGGTGCTGCTGCTGCTCGTCATCAATGCTTCTTGTGTCATCAACTTCACTTCTGCCTTGCAAGATGATCTTCATCAATGCCACGACTCCACCCACCACCCACACCCCACACCGTGAGTATTGTCACCACCCACACCCCACACTGAGTATTGTCACCACCCACACCCCACACTGAGTATTGTCACCACCCACACCCCATACAGTGAGTATTGTCACCACCCACACCCCATACAGTGAGTATTGTCACCACCCACACCCCACACCGTGAGTATTGTCACCACCCACACCCCACACTGAGTATTGTCACCACCCACACCCCACACTGAGTATTGTCACCACCCACACCCCACACTGAGTATTGTCACCACCCACACCCCATACAGTGAGTATTGTCACCACCCACACCCCACACTGAGTATTGTCACCACCCACACCCCACACCGTGAGTGTTGTCACCACCCACACCCCACACCGTGAGTATTATCACCACCCACACCCCACACCATGAGTATTGTCACCACCCACACCCCACATTCTTGCGACTGACACTCCCTCAACTTATACTACGAACGCAAAAGGTCACGAGGTCATGTTCAATCTGACTGTGACTTCCGGCTTAGGTCCCAAGATCAATTAAATGACTCTATGATAATCCCAGCTGCTGCATTTAATTAAGAGTTGAAGCAGAATTAAAACACAGGTCGAGCACTGAAGACCAGACTTGGCACTCCTGGCAAGACGCAGTTGGCACCCTGCATGGTGTCAGGTTTGGCACTCCTGGCAAGACACAGTTGGCACCCTGCATGGTGTCAGGTTTGGCACTCCTGGCAAGACACAGTTGGCACCCTGCATGGTGTCAGGTTTGGCGCTCCTGGCAAGACACAGTTGGCACCCTGCATGGTGTCAGGTTTGGCACTCCTGGCAAGACACAGTTGGCACCCTGCATGGTGTCAGGTTTGGCACTCCTGGCAAGACACAGTTGGCACCCTGCATGGTGTCAGGTTTGGTCAGGACTGCCCCCCCCCACCATCAAACTAGCTATGCCCCGGGGCCAGAACTCTACCTAGATGACTCGTGAATAAGAAAATATGCAGAATAACATTTGTTATGCAGATGTTATTCTGCATAACAAATTTATCAAAAAAGTTGTTATATATAACTTCGCGAGAACAATATTTTGAGAAATAAGAATTATAATTTGTAAAGATGCCATATTTTCCACAATTATTCTCACTAATTTTGTGGTCTTGTTGACAGGTGGTCTGGTGTGCCGCTAGGTGAGAAGGATTCAGATGACAGCACTAACAGCCAGGTTGACACTGGCCTTCACGCTGAGGACAGTAGTGAAAGCCAGGCTGACACTCAGCTACACCCCCAGGACAGTGCTGAGCAAGAACTTCGTCAGTTGAGAACGCCACACGTCCTACACGGAAACAACTTTGAGTCGATCAAAGAAGAGAGAACTAACAAAGTTCTTGAAGCAGCACCTCAGGTCGACTCACGACGTGATGTTCGACGTCTTGGCCATCGACTCTTTAGGGATAAACAATACGGAGGTCGATACACAGAAAGCAGCAGAAACGTCGATACTCGCTATAGCGGACATCGAAGCATTTTCAACCAACGAGATGAAAACAGCCGACTGGACGCCCGACTAACACAGGGTCGTAGACTGGATGCCCGACTAACACAGGGTCGTAGACTAGATGCCCGACTAACACGGGGTCGTAGGCTAGATGCCCGACTAACACAGGGTCGTAGACTAGATGCCCGACTAACACAGGGTCGTAGACTGAATGCCAGACTAACAGGTCATAGACTGGAGACAACAGTAGCTGAACCACGACTCTTTACTCGGGAAACCGACAAACAAAGGCTTAACGTCAGACAAAGACAGACAATCTTGAGCAAAAGAAGCACTGATGTTAATGGTCACCTTGACACAAGGAAGACACCTGATGACAGACGTATTGAAATAAATAGGAACCCTGATGGTCGTCTTGAAACCAGGAGGAGCTCTGATGGTCGTCTTGACACCAGGAGGAACTCTGACGGTCGTCTTGACACCAGGAGCACCTCTGATGGTCGTGTCGACACCAGGAGGAACTCCGATGGTCGTCTTGACACCAGGAGGAACTCTGATGGTCGTGTAGACACCAGGAGGAACTCTGATGGTCGTCTTGACACCAGGAGGAACTCTAATGGTCGTCTTGACACCAGGAGGAACTCTGATGGTCGTCTTGACATCAGGAGGAACTCTGATGGTCGTGTAGACACCAGGAGGAACTCTGATGGTCGTCTTGACACCAGGAGGAACTCTGATGGTCGTGTAGACACCAGGAGGAACTCTGATGGTCGTCTTGACACCAGGAGGAACTCTGATGGTCGTGTAGACACCAGGAGGAACTCTGATGGTCGTCTTGACATCAGGAGAAACTCTGATGATCGTCTTGGCACCGGAAGGAACTTGGATGGTCGTCTTATCACCAGAAGGAACATTGATGGTCGTCTTGACACCAGAAGGAACTTTGATGGTCGTCTTGACACCAGAAGGAACTTTGATGGTCGTCTTGACACCAGAAGGAATTCTGATGGTCGTCTTGACACAAGGAGGAACTCTGATGGTCGTCTAGACACCAGAAGGAACTCTAATGGTCGTCTTGACAAGAGGAGAAACACTGATGATCGTCTTGATACGAGGAGGAACTCTGATGGTCGTGCTGACCCCATGAACAACTCTGATGGTCGTCTTGACACAAGGAGGAATTCTGATGGTCGTCTAGATACCAGGAGGAACTCTGATAGTCGTCTTGACACAAGGAGGAACTCTGAGGGTCGTGTTGACTCCATGAGGAATTCTGATAGTCGTCTTGACACCAGAAGGAACTCTAATGGTCGTCTTGACAAGAGGAGAAACACTGATGGTCGTCTTGATACGAGGAGGAACTCTGATGGTCGTGTTGACTCCATGAACAACTCTGATGGTCGTCTTGACACCAGGAAAAACTCTGATGGTCGTGTTGACTCCATGAGGAATTCTGATAGTCGTCTTGACACAAGGAGGA
Source organism: Cherax quadricarinatus (assembly GCF_038502225.1). Classification (NCBI taxonomy): domain Eukaryota; kingdom Metazoa; phylum Arthropoda; class Malacostraca; order Decapoda; family Parastacidae; genus Cherax; species Cherax quadricarinatus. Next base: position 725,148 of record NC_091320.1, read on the forward strand.
ACTCTGATGGTCGTGTTGACTCCATGAGGAATTCTGATAGTCGTCTTGACACAAGGAGGAACTCTGATGGTCGTGTTGACTCCATGAGGAATTCTGATAGTCGTCTTGACACAAGGAAGAACTCTGATGGTCGTGTAGATACCAGGAAAAACTCTGATGGTCGTCTTGACAACAGGAGGAACTCTGATACTCGTCTTGACACAAGGAGGAACTCTGGTGGTCGTCTTGACACCAGGAAAATCTCTGATGGTCGTCTTGCCAACAGGAGAAACTCTGATACTCGTCTTGACACAAGGAGGAATTCTGATGGTCGTCTTGACACCAGAAAAAACTTTGATGGTCGTCTTGACAACAGGAGGAACTCTGATACTCGTCTTGACACAAGGAGGAACTCTGGTGGTCGTCTTGACAGCAGGAAAATCTCTGATGGTCGTCTTGACACCATGAGGAACTCTGATAGTCATCTTGGCACCATGAGGAACACTGATGGTCGTTTTGACACAAAGAGGAACTCTGATGGTCCTCTTCACACCAGGAGGAACTCTGATGGTCGTCTTGACACAGGAAGGAACTCCGATGGTCGTCTTTACACCAGGAGGAGCTCTGATGGTCGTCTTGTCACAAAGAGGAACTCAGATGGTCGCCTCGGCACAAGGAGGAACTCTGATGGTCGTCTTCATACTATGAGGAACTCTGATGGTCGTCTTGACACAAGGAGAGTCACTGAAGGAAGTCGTCTTGATACAAGAAAAGTCACTGAAGGTAGTCGTCTTGACACAAGGAGGGTCGCTGGAGACAGTCGTCTTGACACAAGGAGAGTCGCTGGAGACAGTCGTCTTGACACAAGGAGAGTCGCTGGAGACAGTCGTCTTGACACAAGGAGAGTCAGTGAAGGTAGTCGTCTTGACGCAAGAAGAGTCACTGAAGGAAGTCGTCTTGATACAAGAAAAGTCACTGAAGGTAGTCGTCTTGACACAAGGAGGGTCCCTGGAGACAGTCGTCTTGACACAAGGAGATTCGGTGAAGGTAGTCGTCTTGACACAAGGAGAGTCGCTGGAGACAGTCGTCTTGACACAAGGAGAGTCAGTGAAGGTAGTCGTCTTGACGCAAGGAGAGTCGCTATAGAGAGTCGTCTTGACACAAAGAGAGTCTCTGTAGACAGTCGTCTTGACACAAAGAGAGTCTCTGTAGACAGTCGTCTTGACACAAAGAGAGTCTCTGTACACAGTCGTCTTCACACTAGCAAGAACTACGAGCGTCGTCTTGACACCAAGAGGAACTCTGATGGTCGTCTTGACACAAGAGGGAACTCTGGTGGTCGTCTTGACAAAAGGAGGGACTCTGATGGTCTTCTTGACACAAGGAGGAGCTCTGATGGTCGTCTTGACACAAAGAGGAACTCTGATGGTCGTCTTGACACAAGAAGGAACTCTGATGGTCGTCTTGACACAAGAAGGAACTCTGATGGTCGTCTTGACACAAGAAGGTACTCTGATGGTCGTCTTGACACAAGAAGGAACTCTGATGGTCGTCTTGACACAAGAAGGTACTCTGATGGTCGTCTTGACACAAGAAGGAGCTCTGATGGTCGTCTTGACACAAGAAGGTACTCTGATGGTCGTCTTGACACAAGAAGGAACTCTGATGGTCGTCTTGACACAAGAAGGTACTCTGATGGTCGTCTTGACACAAGAAGGAGCTCTGATGGTCGTCTTGACACAAGAAGGTACTCTGATGGTCGTCTTGACACAAGAAAGAACTCTGATGGTCGTCTTGACACAAGAAGGTACTCTGATGGTCGTCTTGACACAAGAAGGTACTCTGATGGTCGTCTTGACACAAGAAGGAACTCTGATGGTCGTCTTGACACAAAAATTAGCCACGAGGGTCGTCTTGACAGGAGAGTCACTGACGTAAGACATTTAGACGCCAACTGGAACTCAGTAGTACAAAGTACATACAAGAAACTTGCTGATCTTAGAGAATCCATATATGTTGCATTGAACTTCCCATATAAAACATATGACTCTGGATGTTCTCTGGACGATATATACCTTGAAAAGTTACATGTAAGTACAGTTGTTATGTTGAGTACTTCACTAGGTTAAAAGGTTTAGATTTTAATATTTATAATGTTGTTGGTATGTGAAAAATTTGACTGACTTGTTAAGACGTATAATGTAATTATTTTGACTTGGTAAGACGTATGTTGTAATTATTTTGACTTGTTAAGACGTATGTTGTAATTATTTTGACTTGTTAAGACATATACCATAATTATTTAGATTTATTAAGACGTTTAATGTAAATATTCTCACTTGTTAAGACGTATAATGTAATTATTTTGACTTGTTAAGATGTACACTGTAATTATTATGACTTGTCATGACGTATAGTGTAATTATTTTGACTTGTTAAGACATATAATATAATTATTTTTAGTGCAGTTCTATTTTATTTTAATCACAGCAAGACATATAAATTATTATTTATTTAGAAGTGTGCAGATGTTGCAACATTCTCACTCTTTCAGTAGCTGTCTTGCCAGAAGTGTGCAGATGTTGCAACATTCTCACTCCTTCAGTAGCTGTCTTGCCAGAAGTGTCCAGATGTTGCAACATTCTCACTCCTTCAGTAGCTGTCTTGCCAGAAGTGTGCAGATGTTGCAACATTCTCACTCCTTCAGTAGCTGTCTTGCCAGAAGTGTCCAGATGTTGCAACATTCTCACTCCTTCAGTAGCTGTCTTGCCAGAAGTGTGCAGATGTTGCAACATTCTCACTCCTTCAGTAGCTGTCTTGCCAGAAGTGTCCAGATGTTGCAACATTCTCACTCCTTCAGTAGCTGTCCTGCCAGAAGTGTGCAGATGTTGCAACATTCTCACTCCTTCAGTAGCTGTCTTGCCAGAAGTGTGCAGATGTTGCAACATTCTCACTCCTTCAGTAGCTGTCTTGCCAGAAGTGTGCAGATGTTGCAACATTCTCACTCCTTCAGTAGCTGTCTTGCCAGAAGTGTGCAGATGTTGAAACATTCTCACTCGTTCAGTAGCTGTCTTGCCAGAAGTGTCCAGATGTTGCAACAATCTCACTCCTTCAGTAGCTGTCTTGCCAGAAGTGTGCAGATGTTGCAACATTCTCACTCCTTCAGTAGCTGTCTTGCAAGAAGTGTGCAGATGTTGCAACATTCTCACTCCTTCAGTAGCTGTCTTGCCAGAAGTGTGCAGATGTTGCAACATTCTCACTCCTTCAGTAGCTGTCTTGCCAGAAGTGTGCAGATGTTGCAACATCCTCACTCCTTCAGTAGCTGTCTTGCCAGAAGTGTGCAGATGTTGCAACATTCTCACTCCTTCAGTAGCTGTCTTGCCAGAAGTGTGCAGATGTTGCAACATTCTCACTCCTTCAGTAGCTGTCTTGCCAGAAGTGTGCAGATGTTGCAACATCCTCACTCCTACAGTAGCTGTCTTGCCAGAAGTGTGCAGATGTTGCAACATTCTCACTCCTTCAGTAGCTGTCTTGCCAGAAGTGTGCAGATGTTGCAACATCCTCACTCCTTCAGTAGCTGTCTTGCCAGAAGTGTGCAGATGTTGCAACATTCTCACTCCTTCAGTAGCTGTCTTGCCAGAAGTGTGCAGATGTTGCAACATCCTCACTCCTTCAGTAGCTGTCTTGCCAAAAGTGTGCAGATGTTGCAACATTCTCACTCCTTCAGTAGCTGTCTTGCCAGAAGTGTGCAGATGTTGCAACATTCTCACTCCTTCAGTAGCTGTCTTGCCAGAAGTGTGCACATGTTGCAACATCCTCACTCCTTCAGTAGCTGTCTTGCCAGAAGTGTGCACATGTTGCAACATCCTCACTCCTTCAGTAGCTGTCTTGCCAAAAGTGTGCAGATGTTGCAACATTCTCACTCCTTCAGTAGCTGTCTTACCAGAAGTGTGCAGATGTTGCAACATTCTCACTCCTTCAGTAGCTGTCTTGCCAGAAGTGTGCAGATGTTGCAACATTCTCACTCCTTCAGTAGCTGTCTTGCCAGAAGTGTGCAGATGTTGCAACATCCTCACTCCTTCAGTAGCTGTCTTGCCAGAAGTGTGCAGATGTTGCAACATTCTCACTCCTTCAGTAGCTGTCTTGCCAGAAGTGTGCAGATGTTGCAACATTCTCACTCCTTCAGTAGCTGTCTTGCCAGAAGTGTGCAGATGTTGCAACATCCTCACTCCTACAGTAGCTGTCTTGCCAGAAGTGTGCAGATGTTGCAACATTCTCACTCCTTCAGTAGCTGTCTTGCCAGAAGTGTGCAGATGTTGCAACATCCTCACTCCTTCAGTAGCTGTCTTGCCAGAAGTGTGCAGATGTTGCAACATTCTCACTCCTTCAGTAGCTGTCTTGCCAAAAGTGTGCAGATGTTGCAACATTCTCACTCCTTCAGTAGCTGTCTTGCCAGAAGTGTGCAGATGTTGCAACATTCTCACTCCTTCAGTAGCTGTCTTGCCAGAAGTGTGCACATGTTGCAACATCCTCACTCCTTCAGTAGCTGTCTTGCCAGAAGTGTGCAGATGTTGCAACATCCTCACTCCTTCAGTAGCTGTCTTGCCAAAAGTGTGCAGATGTTGCAACATTCTCACTCCTTCAGTAGCTGTCTTGCCAGAAGTGTGCAGATGTTGCAACATTCTCACTCCTTCAGTAGCTGTCTTGCCAGAAGTGTGCAGATGCTGCAACATTCTCACTCCTTCAGTAGCTGTCTTGCCAGAAGTGTGCAGATGTTGCAACATTCTCACTCCTTCAGTAGCTGTCTTGCCAGAAGTGTGCAGATGTTGCAACATTCTCACTCCTTCAGTAGCTGTCTTGCCAGAAGTGTGCAGATGTTGCAACATTCTCACTCCTTCAGTAGCTATCCTGCCAGAATTGTGCAGATGTTGCAACATTCTCACTCCTCCAGTAGCTGTCTTGCCACAAGTGTGCAGATGTTGCAACATTCTCACTCGTTCAGTAGCTGTCTTGCCAGAAGTGTGCAGATGTTGCAACATTCTCACTCCTCCAGTAGCTGTCTTGCCAGAAGTGTGCAGATGTTGCAACATTCTCACAGGTTCAGTAGCTGTCTTGCCAGAAGTGTGCAGATGTTGCAACATTCTCACTCCTTCAGTAGCTGTCTTGCCAGAAGTGTGCAGATGTTGCAACATCCTCACTTGTTCAGTAGCTGTCTTGCCAGAAGTGTGAAGATGTTGCAACATTCTCACTCCTTCAGTAGCTGTCTTGCCAGAAGTGTGCAGATGTTGCAACATTCTCACTCCTTCAGTAGCTGTCTTGCCAGAAGTGTGCAGATGTTGCAACATCCTCACTCGTTCAGTAGCTGTCTTGCCAGAAGTGTGCAGATGTTGCAACATTCTCACTCCTTCAGTAGCTGTCTTGCCAGAAGTGTGCACATGTTGCAACATTCTCACTCCTTCAGTAGCTGTCTTGCCAGAAGTGTGCAGATGTTGCAACATTCTCACTCCTGTAGCTGTCTTGCCAGAAGTGTGCAGATGTTGCAACATTCTCACTCCTTCAGTAGCTGTCTTGCCAGAAGTGTGCAGATGTTGCAACATTCTCACTCCTTCAGTAGCTGTCTTGCCAGAAGTGTGCAGATGTTGCAACATTCTCACTCCTTCAGTAGCTGTCTTGCCAGAAGTGTGCAGATGTTGCAACATTCTCACTCCTTCAGTAGCTGTCTTGCCAGAAGTGTGCAGATGTTGCAACATTCTCACTCCTTCAGTAGCTGTCTTGCCAGAAGTGTGCAGATGTTGCAACATTCTCACTCCTCCAGTAGCTGTCTTGCCAGAAGTGTGCAGATGTTGCAACATTCTAACTCCTTCAGTAGCTGTCTTGCCAGAAGTGTGCAGTTGTTGCAACATCCTCACTCCTTCAGTACCTGTCTTGCCAGAAGTGTGCAGATGTTGCACCACTCTCACTCCTTCAGTAGCTGTCTTGCCAGAAGTGTGCAGATGTTGCAACATTCTCACTCCTTCAGTAGCTGTCTTGCCAGAAGTGTGCAGATGTTGCAACATTCTCACTCCTTCAGTAGCTGTCTTGCCAGAAGTGTGCAGATGTTGCAACATTCTCACTCCTCCAGTAGCTGTCTTGCCAGAAGTGTGCAGATGTTGCAACATTCTCACTCCTTCAGTAGCTGTCTTGCCAGAAGTGTGCAGTTGTTGCAACATCCTCACTCCGTCAGTAGCTGTCTTGCCAGAAGTGTGCAGATGTTGCAACATTCTCACTCCTTCAGTAGCTGTCTTGCGAGAAGTGTGCAGATGTTGCAACATTCTCACTCCTTTAGTAGCTGTCTTGCCAGAAGTGTGCAGATGTTGCAACATTCTCACTCCTTCAGTAGCTGTCTTGCCAGAAGTGTGCAGATGTTGCAACATTCTCACTCCTTCAGTAGCTGTCTTGCCAGAAGTGTGCAGATGTTGCAACATTCTCACTCCTCCAGTAGCTGTCTTGCCAGAAGTGTGCAGATGTTGCAACATTCTCACTCCTTCAGTAGCTGTCTTGCCAGAAGTGTGCAGATGTTGCAACATTCTCACTCCTTCAGTAGCTGTCTTGCCAGAAGTGTGCAGATGTTGCAACATTCTCACTCCTTCAGTAGCTGTCTTGCCAGAAGTGTGCAGATATTGCAACATTCTCACTCCTTCAGTAGCTGTCTTGCCAGAAGTGTGCAGATGTTGCAACATCCTCACTCCTTCAGTAGCTGTCTTGCCAGAAGTGTGCAGATGTTGCAACATCCTCACTCCTTCAGTAGCTATCTTGCAGAAGAGTGCAGATGTTGCAACATTCTCACTCCTTCAGTAGCTGTCTTGCCAGAAGTGTACAGATGTTGCAACATTCTCACTCGTTCAGTAGCTGTCTTGCCAGAAGGGTGCAGATGTTGCAACATTCTCACTCCTTCAGTAGCTGTCTTGCCAGAAGTGTGCAGATGTTGCAACATCCTCACTCCTTCAGTAGCTGTCCTGCCAGAAGTGTGCAGATGTTGCAACATTCTCACTCCTTCAGTAGCTGTCTTTCCAGAAGTGTGCAGATGTTGCAACATTCTCACTCCTTCAGTAGCTGTCTTGCGAGAAGTGTGCAGATGTTGCAACATCCTCACTCCTTCAGTAGCTGTCTTGCCAGAAGTGTGCAGATGTTGCAACATTCTCACTCCTTCAGTAGCTGTCTTGCCAGAAGTGTGCAGATGTTGCAACATTCTCACTCCTTCAGTAGCTGTCCTGCCAGAAGTGTGCAGATGTTGCAACATTCTCACTCCTTCAGTAGCTGTCTTGCCAGAAGTGTGCAGATGTTGCAACATTCTCACTCCTTCAGTAGCTGTCTTGCCAGAAGTGTGCAGATGTTGCAACATCCTCACTCCTTCAGTAGCTGTCTTGCCAGAAGTGTGCAGATGTTGCAACATTCTCACTCGTTCAGTAGCTGTCTTGCCAGAAGTGTGCAGATGTTGCAACATTCTCACTCCTTCAGTAGCTGTCTTGCCAGAAGTGTGCAGATGTTGCAACATTCTCACTCGTTCAGTAGCTGTCTTGCCAGAAGTGTGCAGATGTTGCAACATTCTCACTCGTTCAGTAGCTGTCTTGCCAGAAGTGTGCAGATGTTGCAACATCCTCACTCCTTCAGTAGCTGTCTTGCCAGAAATGTGCAGATGTTGCAACATTCTCACTCCTTCAGTAGCTGTCTTGCCAGAAGTGTGCAGATGTTGCAACATTCTCACTCCTTCAGTAGCTGTCTTGCCAGAAGTGTGCAGATGTTGCAACATTCTCACTCCTTCAGTAGCTGTCTTGCCAGAAGTGTGCAGATGTTGCAACATTCTCACTCCTTCAGTAGCTGTCTTGCCAGAAGTGTGCAGATGTTGCAACATTCTCACTCCTTCAGTAGCTGTCTTGCCAGAAGTGTGCGGATGTTGCAACATTCTCACTCCTTCAGTAGCTGTCTTGCCAGAAGTGTGCAGATGTTGCAACATTCTCACTCCTTCAGTAGCTGTCTTGCCAGAAGTGTGCAGATGTTGCAACATTCTCACTCCTTCAGTAGCTGTCTTGCCAGAAGTGTGCAGATGTTGCAACATCCTCACTCGTTCAGTAGCTGTCTTGCCAGAAGTGTGCAGATGCTGCAACATCCTCACTCCTCCAGTAGCTGTCTTGCCAAAAGTGTGCAGATGATGCAACATCCTCACTCCTCCAGTAGCTGTCTTGCCAGAAGTGTGCAGATGTTGCAACATCCTCACTCGTTCAGTTGCTGTATTGCCAGAAGTGTGCAGATGTTGCAACATCCTCACTTGTTCAGTAGCTGTATTGCCAGAAGTGTGCAGATGTTGCAACATCCTCACTCGTTCAGTAGCTGTATTGCCAGAAGTGTGCAGATGTTGCAACATCCTCACTCGTTCAGTAGCTGTATTGCCAGAAGTGTGCAGATGCTGCAACATCCTCACTCGTTCAGTAGCTGTATTGCCAGAAGTGTGCAGATGTTGCAACATCCTCACTCGTTCAGTAGCTGTATTGCCAGAAGTGTGCAGATGTTGCAACATCCTCACTCGTTCAGTAGCTGTATTGCCAGAAGTGTGCAGATGTTGCAACATCCTCACTCCTCCAGTAGCTGTCTTGCCAGAAGTGTGCAGATGTTGCAACATCCTCACTCCTTCAGTAGCTGTCTTGCCAGAAGTGTGCAGATGCTGCAACATCCTCACTCCTTCAGTAGCTGTCTTGCGAGAAGTGTGCAGATGTTGCAACATCCTCACTCCTTCAGTAGCTGTCTTGCCAGAAGTGTGCAGATGCTGCAACATCCTCACTCCTTCAGTAGCTGTCTTGCCAGAAGTGTGCAGATGTTGCAACATCCTCACTCTTTCAGTAGCTGCCTTGCCAGAAGTATGCAGATGTTGCAACATCCTCACTCCTTCAGTAGCTGTCTTGCCAGAAGTGTGCAGATGTTGCAACATCCTCACTCTTTCAGTAGCTGCCTTGCCAGAAGTGTGCAGATGCTGCAACATCCTCTCTCCTTCAGTAGCTGTCTTGCCAGAAGTGTGCAGATGTTGCAACATTCTCACTCCTCCAGTAGCTGTCTTGCCAGAAGTATGCAGATGTTGCAACATCCTCACTCCTTCAGTAGCTGTCTTGGCAGTAGTGTTCAGATATTGCAACATCCTCACTCCATCAGGGTGTAAGCACTGTGTTATCTTTCTCTAGGACTCATGTCAGGATAACTGGTATCGTTGAATCACCTTTATCAATGCTGCTTCATTTATACTTCAGTTGCTCGTCAAGCTAAAAAAAATGCTTTATCTTTACTGACTCCGCTCTAAGACACTAATACAAGCCTGGTGAAGGCACGAGGATCTACATTCAACTTCCACTCTTGCCCCTCCATCCAGTTCTTCCTGGGAACTCCCCTACCCTTTCTTCCTTCCACTCTAAATTTATACAAACTCTTGGTTAGCCTCTTCTTGTCTGTCCTCTCTCAATACCCAAACTATCTCAAAAATCCATCCTTCGCCCTCTGAATTATATATTTCGTAACTCCACACCTTCTAATTTTTATGCTCTGAAATCTGTGCATAATATACACACCAATCATTACCCTCAAAATAACATCTCTACATAATATACACACCAATCATTACCCTCAAACATAACATCTCTACATAATATACACACCAATCATTACCCTCAAACATAACATCTCTACATAATATACACACCAATCATTACCCTCAAACATAACATCTCTACACAATATTCACACTAATCATTACCCTCAAACATAACATCTCTACACAATATTCACACTAATCATTACCCTCAAACATAACATCTCTACACAATATTCACACTAATCATTACCCTCAAACATAACATCTCTACACAATATTCACACTAATCATTACCCTCAAACATAACATCTCTACACAATATTCACACTAATCATTACCCTCAAACATAACATCTCTACTCAATATTCACACTAATCATTACCCTCAAACATAACATCTCTACACAATATTCACACTAATCATTACCCTCAAACATAACATCTCTACACAATATTCACACTAATCATTACCCTCAAACATAACATCTCTACTCAATATTCACACTAATCATTACCCTCAAACATAACATCTCTACATAATATACACACCAATCATTACCCTCAAACATAACATCTCTACACAATATTCACACTAATCATTACCCTCAAACATAACATCTCTACACAATATTCACACTAATCATTACCCTCAAACATAACATCTCTACTCAATATTCACACTAATCATTACCCTCAAACATAACATCTCTACATAATATACACACCAATCATTACCCTCAAACATAACATCTCTACATAATATACACACCAATCATTACCCTCAAACATAACATCTCTACATAATATACACACCAATCATTACCCTCAAACATAACATCTCTACATAATATACACACCAATCATTACCCTCAAACATAACATCTCTACACAATATTCACACTAATCATTACCCTCAAACATAACATCTCTACTCAATATTCACACTAATCATTACCCTCAAACATAACATCTCTACATAATATACACACCAATCATTACCCTCAAACATAACATCTCTACACAATATTCACACTAATCATTACCCTCAAACATAACATCTCTACACAATATTCACACTAATCATTACCCTCAAACATAACATCTCTACATAATATACACACCAATCATTACCCTCAAACATAACATCTCTACATAATATACACACCAATCATTGCCCTCGAACATAACATCTCTACACAATATTCACACTAATCATTACCCTCAAACATAACATCTCTACATAATATAAACACCAATCATTACCCTCAAACATAACATCTCTACACAATATTCACACTAATCATTACCCTCAAACATAACATCTCTACATAATATACACACCAATCATTGCCCTCAAACATAACATCTCTACATAATATACACACCAATCATTGCCCTCGAACATAACATCTCTACACAATATTCACACTAATCATTACCCTCAAACATAACATTTCTACATAATATAAACACCAATCATTACCCTCAAACATAACATCTCTACACAATATTCACACTAATCATTACCCTCAAACATAACATCTCTACATAATATACACACCAATCATTACCCTCAAACATAACATCTCTACCTTCAGCATCTTTCTCACTGTAGTGTTGTAAACACTTGTCTTACATCCACATAAATGTTAATACTATTATTATCTGGTAATTATTTCCTCCCCAGACAAACTTGTGTCATCACACTGATGCTTCAACACTTCACCTACAATTTTCTCATCGTCTATTCTATGGTTCACTTTGTCTTTCATAGACCATCTGCCGACACATCCACTTGCAAATTCTAGATACATTCACTCCTTCGAACTATCTAGCTTTAATTTGATATATAATATTTCAGTGCCAATATTTTTTTTGTTATTCTCATTACCTTGTTCTGCTCTATGTTCACTTTACAACTTTTCTTCAGAATCTCTCAAAATAACTGTCATCAGCAAAGGACAATTATAATAATTCATCTATAATGGCACACTCCTTCTCGACATTCAAACATTCAGTTATTCTACAATACTATTTATAACACATTAAATAATCATTGTGACACCACACATCCAAGTCTGACCTACGTTTTAAGGAAAATTGTTCATATCTCCCTCTTACATTCCCTAACCTAAGTCATATATACTTATTCTACACATCCTCCTTCCCTTCCTAAATCCTCGTTCCTTTCCAACTTTCTATGTTACCAGTAACTCCTTTAAGAGTATTTCTATTGCACACTTTATCTGGTATAATCAAGTAACTTATTTCCCTATAATTCTTACTTTCTTTTTCTCCCTTGTACAAACCATCTATAGATATTCTCTGCCAATTTTCTCACGAGTATGTTGAATAATTACACCAATCTTTCTGAAACTAAAATCTCAGTTTTAATGTCATCTATCGCAGCTTTTTAACCTCCTTTTATATACATTATAATTATGTTTGTGTTCAGGTTACTTCCAGCATTGGAACACCAGTCATCTTACACAACAATCATCAACATTCACAACCTCAGTTGTACAAACACGAAAAGTAAGCTGGGCTTATTATTTATATTTTTTGCATATAATAAAGTCTACAACTACTGCTGTATAACTGTTAATCATGTATATAAAAATATTAATCTTTATGTAATAATATCTGAACAACATTTGGTATAATTTTTTTATGAACAAAATGAACATTGAGAGTGTATGAAGCTGACATGTTGTAAACATGTTATAAACATCATTCAGAAATGTTGTTAATGTGGTTTGTATATTACAGAAGTGTAGGAGACCTTGTGTTGACGGGGTTGTGGACGGGTGTGGCATCCCTGGCACTCTACCACACCTACACCTCAGTGTGTTGATGGGGCTGTGGACGGGTGTGGCATCCCTGGCACTCTACCACACCTACACCTCAGTGTGTTGATGGGGCTGTGGATGGGTGTGGCATCCCTGGCACTCTACCACACCTACACCTCAGTGTGTTGATGGGGCTGTGGACGGGTGTGGCATCCCTGGCACTCTACCACACCTACACCTCAGTGTGTTGATGGGGCTGTGGACGGGTGTGGCATCCCTGGCACTCTACCACACCTACACCTCAGTGTGTTGATTGCCATTCCACTTCAACCCATCATAACTCTACTGGCTACCCACTATAACTACATTGACCAGAGTATCTGTGTGACTCTCCTCACTACGAGTCAAGTCACCAGCTTACCAAGATTATATTAACACTTGCTTGTCTGTTAGTTAACATAAAAAATATCAATATAGTTGTGTGCATCTAGATACAGTGACGAGTGTATTTCAGTGATAAACTTGCTGATACATGACGCTTTGTAATGTTGTCCTCGTATCAACATTAATATTCACCTGTTCCATATATTTATTACTGAACCAAATACAATATTTTTCTGTTGTTAATCTTATTTCCATCACTAACAATATTTATTATCATATTTTTTAACATTTAACGTTCAGCAGTCTGTGTTCTTCAGATATCGTTTCAGTTTTCTCTTTATATTAGAAATGAGCTTTTCTAAGTTTTACTGTGACTAATATTTACGTCAGAAATATATATAATATACTTTATTTACCAGTAACTAAAAGTTACTTCCTAAATACGACTCAAAGCGACCTTTGACCTGGGGAGGTCAAGCATGACGAGGCAGGAACAGCCAGTTATCTTCTTTGCTACTGTGTGGTCCAACATATCCAGGCTATTATATGCGTTGATGTATCATAGCTAGAAGTTGGACACAGTATAACCTCCAGCTGGCCATAGTATGACCTCCAGCTGTCCATGGTATGACCTCCAGCTGGCCATGGTATTACCTCCAGCTGGCCATGGTATGACCTCCAGCTGGCCATGGTATGACCTCCAGCTGGACATGGTATGACCTCCAGCTGGCCATGGTATGACCTCCAGCTGACCATGGCATGACCTCCAGCTGTCCATGGTATGACCTCCAGCTGGCCGTGGCATGACCTCAACTGGCCATGGTATGACCTCCAGGTGGCCATGATATGACCTCAGCTGGCCATGGTATAAACTCCAGCTGGACAAATCAGTAATTCCTCAACATACAACACAGTCCTCCCTTACAACTTCGGTTTTCTGTCTATCACGAAACATTCTCATGTATTTTTTGCCATGGATAACTATTTCATTCCTTCTATAAAGCTTAAATGTTATATATTTTATTTGAACAATAAATATTGTCTTAATATAACTTTCTAATCTCCATCTTATTATTATTATTATTGTTCCTGCCTCTCTTGCTAGTACTGAAGATGCTAATTAACAGATTATCACGTATAATTGTTCTCTGAAGAGTACAATAACATCTTACCTATTATTTAACGTTAAATAATAATTACTTGCTTCTTCAAATGGAGTATTGGACTACCTGAGATAGACCAGAGGATGTTAAACCACTGATGAGTTAAGTAAGTTATTTAGGCACAGGTACACTTAAGTACAATTATATAGATTTAAGTGATTACAATTATCACACATAATATGTGTGTATTACCTTGGATAACCCAAAAAGTAATCAAGGTGACTTGTTTCCACTGGGATTCTTGTAATATCTTATTACAGCTCAACTGTAAGATACGGCTAAAATCATTCATCATTGTAGCCTTAAAATACGTGATGATGTGTTGAAGACCTGTCTGATAACAGTATTGTTCTGACCATTAAACCCACAAGTACTCACCTATTTGTACTCACCTATTTGTGGTTGCAAGGGTTGATTCATAGCTCCTGGCCCCGCCTCTTCGCTGATTGCTACTAGGTCCTCTCTCTCCCTGCCCCATGAGCTTTATCATACCTCGATAAATTAGACACATGTGCAACTCTTGGGTATCTTTATTGAGGAAACGTTTCGCCACACAGTGGCTTCATCAGTCCATACGTAGGAGAAACTTGAAGAACAGGAGGAGAATGAGGTAATCAGTCCCTCAACCTTGAGTCGATGTGTTCAGTCCATCAATCTTGAATAGAATACGGCATATCAGTGGAGAAGCAGCTTATAAACCGTATGGCAGGAGAGGTGCAGCAGTCATAGGTCGTGTCACATTTGCTGCACCTCTCCTGCCATACGGTTTATAAGCTGCTTCTCCACTGATATGCCGTATTCTATTCAAGATTGATGGATTGAACACATCGACTCAAGGTTGAGGGACTGATTACCTCATTCTCCTCCTGTTCTTCAAGTTTCTCCTACGTATGGACTGATGAAGCCACTGTGTGGCGAAACGTTTCCTCAATAAAGATACCCAAGAGTTGCACATGTGTCTAATTTATGAACATGCCGGTTCTCTGAACTATTCATCTACAAATTTATCATACCTCGCCTTAAAACTATGTATGGTTCCCGCCTCCACTACGTCACTTTCTAGGCTATTCCACGGCTTGACTACTCTATGACTGAAGAAATACTTCCTAACATCCCTTTGATTCATCCGAGTCTTCAACTTCCAATTGTGACCTCTTGTGTCTGTGTCCCCTCTCTGGAACATCCCGTCTTTGTCCACCTTGTCTATTCCGCGCAGTATTTTATATGTCGTTATCATGTCTCCCCTGACCCTCCTGTCCTCCAGTGTCGTCAGGCCGATTTCCCTCAACCTTTCTTCGTAGGACAATCCCCGTAGCTCTGGGACTAGTCTTGTTGCAAACCTTTGCACTTTCTCTAATTTCTTGACGTGCTTGACTAGGTGTGGATTCCGAACTGCTGCTGCATACTCCAGTATGGGCCTGACGTAAATGGTATACAGAGTCTTGAACGAATCCTTACTGAGGTATCGGAACGCTATCCGTAGGTTTGCCAGGCGCCCGTATGCTGCAGCAGTGTATACGCGAGGATACATACACTGTGATGTATGTATCTCTCAATGTACACTGAGTTTGCATTAATTTAGGAATTAAAGTATTGTTGACAGGTGTTGAACAGGTTTGTAGCAGCCTCTCTAATACCCTCGTGTAGTGTACAAGTTTTAAACCAAGAAACCAACCAGGCGTATATATACACCACCAGTGTCAGGACCAACCAGGTATATCAGCGTTTATATATGAGTTTTACATTTAATGAACACAGTCTACGTACCTGGGATATGTTTGCAATCTGCTACTTGTATATCTGATCCAGCTGCCAGGCCTACTCTCCCTAATATAGGCCTAATGTTATACTGTACTGTAAACAAAATATATTTCCGTGATAATAAAAAATATTATGCACTTCTACAGTGTTATTCAACCTGTGAATTTAGTGATGGAAAGATTGTTGATGTGTACTAGAGTACAGGAAGCAAGCAGCCAGGAGCTGCGACTCGACCCCTGTAACCACAAATATGTGAGTACACAGACTGACTTAGATTTCTCACTGGGAGAAAATACTATTACTCTCCTAGGAGGGTCACCTCTCTCCTAGAAGGGTCATCTCTCTCCTGAGAGGGACATCTCTCTCGTAGGAGGGTCATCTCTCTCCTAGGAGGGTCATCTCTTTCCTAGGAGGGTCATCTCTCTCCTAGGAGAATCATCTCTCTCCTAGGAGGGCTATCTCTCTCCTAGGTGGGTCATCTCTCTCCTAGGAGGGTCACCTCTCTCCTGGGAGGGTCATCTGTCCTAGGAGGGTCATCTCCCTCCTAGGAGTGTCACCTTTACCCTGGGAGGGCCATCTCTCCTAGGAGTGCCATCTCTCTTCTAAGAGTGTCATCTCTCTCCTAAGAGTGCCATCTCTCTCCTAAGCGGGTCATTTCTCTCCTATGAAGGTCATCTCCTGAGAGGGACATCTCCCTCCTAGGAGGGTCATCTCTCTCCTAGGAGGGTCATCTCTCTCCTAGGAGGCTCATCTCTCTCGTAGAAGAAAGATTCTATGGCTACAGGTCTTGCTGCCCAAGACCAAACCCATGCTAGTAAAAACTAGTTACCATCCTCTCACCTATGATCGCCTCCTAGAAAACTAATCAAGTCTTGTTCAGAACTAAGCACAGTTGTTACAGTAACACTAGGTGACCTCAATATATGTTACCAATAACAAAATAACGGGATATGTAACAGGTATAAGCAAATCCTAGGATTAAATAGTTACACTCAACTAATTAATGCACCAACCCGGATTACACAGTTCTCAGCCATCATACCCGGCCAAATATTTTGTAATCTCACTAATAACATTAGTCAGTCTGTGGTCATTACCACAGGTCTAAGTGATCATTTCATCATTTACTGCACCAGGAAGATCATTGGGGAATGGTTAGGCCTACACAGGACAATATAAATGAAGTCAACGAGAAGCTACAGTAAAGAGACACTGGTAAATAGGCTACACAGTTATGATTAAACTGTGATAACAAGTTACACTGATGTAAATGATGCCTGGGTTGCGTGTGGCCAACAGTAACAGCCTGGTTGATCAGGCCCTGATCCACCATGAGGCCTGGTCACAGACCGGGCCGCGGGGGCGTTGACCCCCGGAACCCTCTCCAGGTACTCCAGGTATGTTAACTGCTATTCTTGTTAATATTGCACCAGTTAAAGAGGTTAGGATTAAGCAAAGAACTGAATCGGGATATCTGTTGAGATATTAGATAATAAGAACCTCCAAAACTAGGGATGCCAAGCCCATGATGACACTCTTCAGGTCACTTGTTCTATCTAGGATGGAATATTGCTGCACACTAACAGCATACATAAGGGGGACTACCAATAGACCCCTGGCTGTCTTCAAGCTGGAACTGGACAAGCACCTACAGTCGGTACCTGACCAGCCGGGCTGTGGCTCATACGTTGGATTGCGTGCAGCCAGTAGTAACAGCCTGGTTGATCAGGCTCTGATCCACCATGAGGCCTGGTCACAGACCGGGCCGCGGGGGCGTTGACCTCCGGAACTCTCTCCAGGTAAACTCCAGGTAAACTCCAGGCACCTTTCAAGGCAGGTGAAATTGCTGACCTAGAAAATGTTCAGAGAACCTTCACGGAACACATAACTGCGATAAAACACCTCAGTTACTGGGAACGCTTGAAGTTCCTGAACCTATACTCCCTAGAACGCAGGCGGGAGAGATGCATGATTGTATACATTTGGAAAATCCTAGAGGGACTAGTACCAAAGTTGCACACGAAAATCACTCCCTATGAAAGCAAAAGACTCGGCAGACGATGCAACATCCCCCCAATGAAAAGCAGGGGTGTCACTTGCACGATAGGTGACAACACAATAAGTGTCAGGGGCCCATGACTGTTCAACTGCCTCCCAAGTTCTAAATCCTGCCTTGAGCATATGTATAGAGAACCTAGAATAACGCCAAAAAAGTCAGAGTGACTTATTTGAAGTTATTTCCACTGGGGCCCTATGCCAGTATCAACGTTCCCTTACAGGTTCCTGGAGCCCTCAGGACGTCGTGTTACCAGGGTGCCATACTGCACTCTTTATCCCACACATATAATATAATAACAATGATCATGGAATAATAATGGAAATAAGTCCAGGACCCAAGTGGAAATAAGTCACTTTGACTCTTGGATTATCCTGGAGGGAAATTTACGCTATGATAATTGTACGTATGTATATCTGTGCCTAAATAAACTTACTGAGTATCATCAGTTGAAGGGTTGGTGCAGCTCCCGGACCCACACAACCCATCAACCCAACATTATGTTGAAGGGTTGGTGCAGCTCCTGGAACCACGCAACATATCAACCCAACATTATGTTGAAGGGTTGGTGCAGCTCCTGGACCCACACAACCCATCAACCGAACATTATGTTGAAGGGTTGGTGCAGCTCCTGGACCCACACATCCCATCAACCCAACATTATGTTGAAGGGTTGGTGCAGCTCCCGGACCCACAAAACCCATCAACCCAACATTATATTGAAGGGTTGGTGCAGCTCCTGGAAGCACACAACCCATCAACCCAACATTATGTTGAAGGATTTGTGCCGCTCCTGGACCCACACAACCCATCAACCCAACATTATATTGAAGGGTTGGTGCAGCTCCTGGACCCACAAAACCCATCAACCCAACGTTATGTTGAAGGGTTAGTGCAGCTCCTGAACCCACACAACCCATCAACCCAACATTATATTGAAGGGTTGGTGCAGCTCCTGGAACCACACAACCCATCAACCCAACATTATGTTGAAGGATTGGTGCAGCTCCTGGACCCACACAACCCATCAACCCAACATTATATTGAAGGGTTGGTGCAGCTCCTGGAACCACACAACCCATCAACCCAACATTATGTTGAAGGGTTGGTGCAGCTCCTGGACCCACACAACCCATCAACCCAATGTTATATTGAAGGGTTGGTGCAGCTCCTGGAACCACACAACCCATCAACCCAACATTATGTTGAAGGGTTGGTGCAGCTCCTGGACCCACACAACCCATCAACCCAACATTATATTGAAGGGTTGGTGCAGCTCCTGGAACCACACAACCCATCAACCCAACATTATGTTGAAGGGTTGGTGCAGCTCCTGGACCCACACAACCCATCAACCCAACATTATATTGAAGGGTTGGTGCAGCTCCTGGAACCACACAACCCATCAACCCAACATTATGTTGAAGGGTTGGTGCAGCTCCTGGACCCACACAACCCATCAACCCAACATTATTGTGCCACTCGCATATTTTACATTTTTAATACATATGATTTATTAAATTAATTTAATTTTTAATTTAGTAATTATTGACAAAAATAATAATAATATAACTTTTAGTTTAAGGACAAAACAGGAGGATTTTTTGAAGAATTAATGTTAAGTGGCCGAGTGTCGCCATCTGTGTGAGTGTTTGTGTACAGTTGTACCAGCGAGAGCTCGGCCGGCATTGGTGAAGTGTGGACGTGTCTTCTGAAGGTTCCTCAGTTGTTTAATGGTGGTGTAGGCCCTGTTTAGGCTCTGCTTCACATTCTTTCTTTTCTTGTGTGCTTGAGTTGTCATTGTCTTCTCCATCAGGCGGTGTTGTGTGGCCCATTTATGGGGGGTTCGACTGAGATGTCGTTCGCCCCCATAAGGAGGGACCCCCCTCCTGTCTCTACTCAGTTGACAACTGTTTCACTGCCGTTGGACCAAGATATAGCTAGTGTGTGCCCTACTGGGATAAACAAACAGGCCCTTGAGGTTGACGACAGTGCCAGGCCCCTGTCTAGCCCAAAACGCCAACTCACCACTTGTCCAGACTATGCTCCTCCTCACATTGCTCCAGACGTGATGGTGGTTCTTGTGCGTCTTAAGGATGGCGGTACGCCCTTCACCAATCCACGGGACGTCGCCAACGCCATCAGTGGATCTTCTTTCAGCAAGGCTTGCATAGATAGAGGCGTCCAACAACTCGGTAGGGGTGCAGCCCTAAGGCTCTGGCTCCATCGTAAGTCTTTTCTGGCTAGAAATTTGCCACTAAATGCCATTCATGTCCTGCGTAAGTGGAATGTTGTCTGCTGGGAGGTCCACTCCTCAATCCTCGCTGCCGGCTGTTGTTACGGCAGAATTGGACCGATTTCTACATCCCTCTCAGATGAGGAGATCCACTCTGAATTGGTTCACAGTGGGGGGATGACGACATGGGTTTCCGGGAGGTTTGGAGCCTCTCGAATCGTCCTACCCCATCTCGTATGGTTCGTGTATGTTTCTCGGGTGCTCTCCCGAAATTTGTGACTTTTGGCAATCTAAGATTTCCTGTTCTTCCTTATACTTTTCCTTTACTCCGGTGTCGGAAATGTTTCCTTCTCGGGCATGGAGAGTTTTCTTGCCGTGGTAAGGTAAGATGTGCGAACTGCAGCGGGTTTCACCCAGTAGTTAAAGATGGCATTACCTGTACCCGCCGGGCTTCGTGCTACTTCTGTAAAGGGAACCACAAGGTTACCTCCTGATCTTGCCCGGCATATCGCCAGGCTCTTGATTTGGCAAACTCAGCCAGGGCCCAGTCTTGCTCGCTCGATGAATTTAACTCCTGCTTGCGGTCCGTAAAGCCAGTCACAGTCCGTCAGCCCCTGTCTCCTTCGCCTCCAGTGCCCCCCACTAAGGGAGTCTCCCCAACACGGCCACGGCACCTGTACTCTGCAACTGTGAGGGCTAATATCCTTGTTACAAATCGGTTTGGGGCTCTTGCGGACCTCTCTTTCCCTTTAGAGGATTCCCCACCCCCAGGGCAACATCAACTTAGGATGTCCTCAGACTTGGCTTCCATTGCAGAAGTTATTGCACATGCCCCCCCCCCCTCGTCCACAACGCACGTCCTCTCGTCGAGGTGGTACAGTTCCCAAATTGACCCGTTGCTCAGAGCCCCACCCAGTTCAGATGGACATCATACCCGACCCGGAGCCTCCCATCTTGCAGCCGACTCCCCTTCCCCAATTCTCCTCAACCCCAGCCTCAGCCTGTCTCCACTCCAGGACCCTTCATGTCCGAAGGTCCCACTTTTTCACTCTCACCTGCCTGGGCTTTATTCCTTCATCCTATCCTCTTCCTGGTGGAGGTGCTACATACTTACCTCCAGGGCACCTCTTTTGTGACTGCATGTCTCTCGGTTCTCCCTCGCCTTATTGGGCTGCTTAGTTCACACACGTGAACCTTTCTCACCCCTCTGTTTTTCTTTGGAACGCACGTTCTGTACTGGGGAAGCTTCCATGCCTTCAGAGGTATCTGGTTGAGGTACAGCCACTGGTGGTGGGTCTCTCTGAGACATGGTTATGCCCTCCACATTCTCTTCAGATGCCCGGTTTCACTGTTTACCATAGGGATCGCCTTGCAGGGAGCGAAGGTGGCCTAGCTCTTCTTGTACGCAACCACCTCCAGAGTACGACCCTCTCTCTCCAAGCCTATGAGAGTGGAGTGTTGGAAACTCTGGCTGTGAGAGTTGCCTTGGGCACTCAGTGGTGCTACATACTCCTGATCTATAATCCGAGCAGGTCGGTTACACAAAGTGAATTTACCTGTTACTTTGGACAACTCCGTGGTTCTACGCTTGTGATAGGAGACTTTAATGCAAGGCACCAGTTCTGGGAGCCATCCATTTTTGGGAATGGTGAATCCCACAGGTAGGGCCCTGTTCCAAACCCTCCTCGCATCTCACCTTTCGTTGCTCACACCACCAGGTTTGGAAACTAGAGTGGATACTTATACCAGGCGAGTTTCTACCCTAGACCTCGTTCTTGGGTGTGGATACTTTACTACAGCTACTGTTACTGTAGGCCCCTTCATGGGGAGTGACCATCTTCCAGTCCTTACTTCTACAAATGAAGCCTTAGCAGTGCCAGTGACAGCAGTTCGTTCACGATGGAAAATCACCCAGGCTGGTTGGACAAGCTATAATCAGGCCCTTGCTGATTACAGCCTGCCTCAGGACTCCTTGCTGGACGAGGCTGTCACGTCTCTTCAAGGGGCCATGCTTGAGGCGAGCTCTCGTTCATTGTGTCTCTCCAGGAGCTTCTCCCGTTCACGCCCCCAGGTTCCATGGTGGAATGATGAGTGCCTCTGAGCAGTGAAGGCGCGTCGGACAGCATGGGCATGGTGGCAGTGCCAACCCTCTCTGACTCAGCAGTTGGCTTACCGAAGGGCAGACGCTCTTTGTCGGCTAACCCTCCTCCAAGTGAAACGTGCATCCTGGGCTTTATTTTGTTCTTCTCTTTCTTTTCGCACCTCTGCCAGTCAGGCATGGGTTTTTTTCCACTCCATGTTGGGATCACGTTCTGTAAGTACTTTTCCACTGCTGGGGGAAGGAGTGACTCCACTCTTACCCCAGGACAAGACTGAGACATTTGCAAATTTCTTCGGTCCTATGTTTTCTCCTCCTCCTCCTCCTCTACCCTCTAAGGTGATCAAATGGGGCCCTTTGCCACCTGCCGTACCCGAGGTTCACTGCCAGGTGCTGGTGTCTCCCTTTAACTCCCATGAACTGCAGTGGGTACTTTCCCAACTTTCTTCCCGCACTTACCCTATTCATTTATACTACATCTACCTCCCTCTTGTACAGAAGCTATGCTGGAGGTTTTCAATACCAGCTGGTATACAGGTGTCTTCCCTGATATGTGGAAACACACACTTCTGATTCTGATTCTAAAGCCGGGCAAGGATGATACCCAACCGAGCTCTTACCGGCCCATTGCTCTATTGCCCTGCTTGGGTAAGGTGCTGGAACGACTGGTGGCTACTCATCTCTCCTGGTGGACTGAGGAACATGGCCTCCTGCCTGATAACCAGAGTGGCTTTTGAGAAGGTTGATCCACCCTCGACCCTTTGCTTCAATTTACACAGCTTGTGCACACTTCATTTGAATGCCGGGAGTTCCTTTTGGCTGTATTTTTGGACCTACACAGAGCATTTGACTCTGCATCACACACAGCAATTGTTTTCAAGCTGGCCCACATGGGGCTGACAGGAGCTCCCCTCTGCTAGATGCACAACTTTTTGCAAGGGAGGACCTTTCGTGTAGCAGTGGGTGGCACTTTGTCCTCACCCCATCCTGTATACCGGGGAGTACCCCAGGGATCTGTTCTTAGCCCACTCCTTTTCTCTGTCTTATTGTCGGATCTCCCTTCCATCCAGGGAGTGCATACCCTGGTATATGAGGATGATGTGGCTCTTATGTGAAGTGCCCCGGCTTTACTGACAGCACAGGAAACACTTCACGGTGCCCTGCAATGCATAACATCATGGGCCACCACCTGGGTGTTGGAGGATAGTGACACTAAGTCCAAGTTCTTATGCTTTACTAGACGCCAACTCCCCACTCTTCCATCAGTCTCATTGAACGAGATGCCAATACCTTTGGTCTCCTCTCATCGTTGGTTGGGAGTCACCTTAGATGCACCATTCTTGACATGGAAGAAACACATAGCGGCCCTCCACCTCTCGTGTGCATGTCGCATTGCACTTATGCGCCGGATCTCTGGCACCAAGTGGGGGGGGGGCGGATCGAGACCTCTATAAGTTCTATACAGCTATGGTTTGCAGCAAGCTCACTTATGCGAGTGAGGTGTATGGCTCGGCTTCTTCCTCCTCTCTTCATCGCTTAGACATTCTCCAGAATTCAGCCATCCATAATATGCTGGGGGCATTCCCCTCTACCCCTATCGCAGCCTTGGAGGCAGAATCGGGGATAGTCCCTCTCTCGTCGGTGAGGACAGCGAGGAACTGTTCACGACTCCATCATATGGCCTCTCTGCCTTGTACTCACCCCTGTCACCTCTCTTCACAGATGTGGGAGACAGCCTCTGTCCCCCCACGTTTGGTTCAGCCTTCCTTTATAGCCAGGGCCCAGCGTTCCCTGACCTGCCTTACTCTTCCTTCATTTGTGATGACTCCCTCCCCTCTCCACTCCGGCACCCCCTTGGCTGGACCTGACACGATACATTCACCTGGATTGGCACTACAGGAACAGGGAACCCCCTCAGTTAGTTGCATTTCTATTTGAAAAGTTTCGCTCTGTTACACATGGTTCTTCATTCTCCATCTACACAGATGGCTCGGCACGGTCCCCTCCCCCTTCTACATCATTTGCAGCCTTCTTCGCTAATCTCTCCCTGTGTCAAACGTGGTGGTTGGACCCTGCTCATTCTGTTCTGGCAGGGGAGCTCTTCGCCATTCACCAGGCTCTGGCTTTTGTCTTAGATCACATTCCCCCCACAACCATTGGTTCTCTTCTCTGATTCCCAATCTTCCCTGGCACTTTTGTGCTCTGCCCGTCTACGATCACTGTGCGTCCTCGTTCGTCGGACACAATCTCTCCTGCGCTTCTTGCGGAGCCCAGGTTGGAGCATCTTCCTTCACTGGGTTCCCGCCCATGTTGGAATCTGGGGTAATGAAGTGGCAGATCGGGCGGCCTCCCTCGCGCACACACTTCCTACTCTTACCCCTCTTGTCCTGGGCCACAGTGATTTTAATAAAGTTGGTAGAATTACCGACAATATGTAAAGTAAAAAGGACACAAGTGCAACTAATGTGACATTTATTGTGGCAACGTTTCGCTCTCCAGGAGCTTTATCAAGCCATTACAAACAATACATGGACACAGAGGGTATATAAAGGCTCAGAGTGAGGTGAATACTAGTGAGGTACCATTTCGATGTTCACTAGTAGTAGTAGTAGTAGTAGTAGTGACAAAAGTAATACAATATGGTAGAGCAATTAATTCGTACATGAGTAAAAGGATATAAAAGCTATTACTTGGGTAACATAAAAATAGGTTGGACAAATATAAACTGGAATGAGGCAGCTTGTTTCAGTGTTCACTCTCTGTGCTTTGTGTAGTATAACAGGAGAGACTATGTGATGGCAGGGTTTACTGTTTTCAGGAGGATTCTTGCTAAGACTTCGGAGATGGTGAAGCTGCCGTTGTTTTGTTTAATTGTATTCGAAACAGCGATCATTGCTGATTCGAGGCACTTGCGTCTGCGGAAATTAGTTTCTTTGATCACTAATTGGGCGTCTCTGAATTTCATGAGATGATTGGTGGAATTTCGGTGTTGTACACAGGCGTTGTTCAGGTTATCGTTCCTACATGCGTAAATGTGTTCATTGAGGCGGGTGTCGAGGTTTCTGGCTGTTTCACCTACGTAAATCTTGTCACAGCCTCCACAGGGTATAGTGTAAACTCCTGCATTGACTGGTTCGTGGTGCTTGGATTTTGTCTTGGTTATATCCTTTATGGAAGTGCTAGAAGCGATGGCGACTCTGGTGTTAGCTTGTGAAAGTGCTTTTGAGACGTTCAGTGCAACCTGACTGTTGGGAAGAATTATAACTTTGCTGGGAGTGGTGTTGATGCGTGGAGAATTTATGATCTGAAGAGCTCTTTTCTTGCAGTCTTTGATGAAAAAAGAAGGAAAATGTAACTCTGTGAATGTTTGGTGAATGTATGTACACTCCTCGTCAAGAAACTCAGGACTACAAATTCGGTATGCTCTTAGGAAAAACCCGATGATGATGCCTCTTTTGGTCTTGGTATCTTGACTGGAATAGAAGTGTGTGAGATCATTTTTATTGGTGGGTTTCCGATAAACTTGAAATCTTAGGTTGTTGTCTACTTTGTGAATGAGGACGTCGAGGAAAGGTAGCTTGTCATTGGACTCTTCTTCTAGTGTAAACCGGATCGCCGGTTCAACTGCGTTGAGCCTTGCCTGAAGATCCCGTACATCAAAACGTTTTGGAGTTATTACGAGGACATCGTCCACGTAACGTAACCAAGTGACGCTTGAAGGGATGAAGTTGGCGAAGTGTTCGGACTCTAGGTGTTCCATGTATAAGTTGGCTAGGACGGCACTTATGGGGGACCCCATTCCCATGCCGTAGGTTTGTTTGTAGAGCTTGTTATTGAAAGAAAAACAGTTGAAATTAACACAGAGTTCAATTAAGTCAACAAAATCTCCGGGAGGTAGAGGAAGATTAAGGTCCTGATTGACTTTACGTCGTAGAACCTCGATGGCTTTTTTGGTAGGTACTTTTGTGAAGAGGGAAGTCACATCCAAACTGCTTAGTTTCTTGTTATGGATGGAGAGGTTACGGATGCGGTTGAGAAGGTCACCTGAGTGTTTAAGATGAGCGGGGCTGATGGTCCCCAGAAGGCAGGAAAGATGTTTGGCAAGAACTCCGGCTAGTTTGTGCGGGGCACTGCCTATTCCTGACGTGATTGGTCTGAGAGGAATATTGTGTTTATGGGTCTTGGGTAAACCATACATGTGTGCTGGTTTAGGGTTGCTTGGTAACAAGTACAGAAGTTTCTTCCCTTCTCTAGTGCATTTGAGTATTTGTCTGGTTTTGTATAGAAAATCTTTGGTGAGCGTCTCCCACTGTTGAGTGCTGATGGGTTCGTATGGACCCTCTGTGTCCATGTATTGTTTGTAATGGCTTGATAAAGCTCCTGGAGAGCAAAACGTTGCCACAATAAATGTCACATTAGTTGCACTTGTGTCCTTTTACTTTACACAGTGATTTCACAAGGGCTGTTTGGAAGGGAATCCGTCATCAGTGGCAAGAGGGCCTTGCACACTCCCTCTCTTCTTCGGCGTTGGGCTCTGTCCGAACTTTTAATGGCCCCTGCCCTTAGGCTCGCCACCCTAACCGCTCGGTGGACGTTGCACTGACTTGCCTTCGAGTCTGGCACTCGCGACTGGCGGCTCATCTCTACCGCCTTCTGATGACGGACTCTTCATACTGGCCGTGGTGTCCCTCACAGCCTGAGACGGTGGAACACTTCCTGCTGTGGTGCCCACGTTATCACTCTGCGGCCTTGCGCACCCTTAGGGTGCACACTTTCACTCTACCTGTCCTACTCAACGGGAAGGGGTTTCTCCCTCTGGACCGTCAGGAGATATTGGCCTGTACCTGCTCCTTCCTGCTGGCTTCAGGGCGTATTAGAGACATATGATACATAGTTATTAGTCAAGACATTCTTCCACTTTGGTCGATATTCCCTCTCCTAGCACTGGACGGCCGGGCTCGATACGGCGTTTTCTGTCAGTGGCCCTGAAACCCAACACAAGAAGAAGTTGTACCAGCTGTGACACACGTGTTGTACCAGCTGTGACACAGGTGTTGTACCAGCTGTGACGCACGTGTTGTGAACAATACTGTTAGAGTGTCTTCACTACCACATCTATGTGAGTATAACCTGTTGATATACCTTCCAGGGTAAACAACTGTTGATATACCTTCCAGGATAAACAACTGTTGATATACCTTCCAGGATAAACAACTGTTGATATACCTTCCAGGATAAACAACTGTTGATATACCTTCTAGGATAAACAACTGTTGATATACCTTCCAGGGTAAACAACTGTTGATATACTTCACAAGGTAAACTGTTGATATACCTTCCAGGATAAACAACTGTTGATATACCTTCTAGGATAAACAACTGTTGATATACCTTCCAAGGTAAACAACTGTTTATATACCTTCCAGGGTAAACAACTGTTTATATACCTTCCAGGATAAACAACTGTTTTTATACCTTCCAGGATAAACAACTGTTGATATACCTTCCAGGGTAAACAACTGTTGATATACCTTCCAGGATAAACAACTGTTTATATACCTTCCAGGATAAACAACTGTTGATATACCTTCCAGGATAAACAACTGTTGATATACCTTCCAGGGTAAACAACTGTTGATATACCTTCCAGGGTAAACAACTGTTTATATACCTACCAGGATAAACAACTGTTGATATACCTTCCAGGATAAACAACTGTTGATATACCTTCCAGGATAAACAGCTGTTGATATACCTTCCAGGGTAAACAACTGTTGATATACCTTCCAGGATAAACAACTGTTGATATACCTTCCAGGGTAAACAACTGTTTATATACCTTCCAGGATAAACAACTGTTAATATACCTTCCAAGGTAAACAACTGTTTATATACCTTCCAGGGTAAACAACTGTTTATATACCTTCCAGGATAAACAACTGTTTTTATACCTTCCAGGATAAACAACTGTTTATATACCTTCCAGGGTAAACAACTGTTTATATACCTTCCAGGATAAACAACTGTTTTTATACCTTCCAGGATAAACAACTGTTGATATACCTTCCAGGGTAAACAACTGTTGATATACCTTCCAGGATAAACTGTTTATATACCTTCCAGGATAAACAACTGTTGATATACCTTCCAGGATAAACAACTGTTGATATACCTTCCAGGGTAAACAACTGTTGATATACCTTCCAGGGTAAACAACTGTTTATATACCTACCAGGATAAACAACTGTTGATATACCTTCCAGGATAAACAACTGTTGATATACCTTCCAGGATAAACAGCTGTTGATATACCTTCCAGGGTAAACAACTGTTGATATACCTTCCAGGATAAACAACTGTTGATATACCTTCCAGGGTAAACAACTGTTTATATACCTTCCAGGATAAACAACTGTTAATATACCTTCCAAGGTAAACAACTGTTTATATACCTTCCAGGGTAAACAACTGTTTATATACCTTCCAGGATAAACAACTGTTTTTATACCTTCCAGGATAAACAACTGTTTATATACCTTCCAGGGTAAACAACTGTTGATATACCTTCCAGGATAAATAACTGTTGGTATACCTTCCAGGGTAAACAACTGTTGATATACCTTCCAGGGTAAACAACTGTTGATATACCTTCCAGGATAAACAACTGTTGATATACCTTCCAGGATAAACAACTGTTGATATACCTTCCAGGGTAAACAACTGTTGATATACCTTCCAGGATAAACAACTGTTGATATACCTTCTAGGATAAACAACTGTTGATATACCTTCTAGGATAAACAACTGTTGATATACCTTCCAGGATAAACAACTGTTGATATACCTTCCAGGATAAACAACTGTTGATATACCTTCCAGGGTAAACAACTGTTGATATACCTTCCAGGATAAACAACTGTTGATATACCTTCTAGGATAAACAACTGTTGATATACCTTCCAGGATAAACAACTGTTGATATACCTTCCAGGGTAAACAACTGTTGATATACCTTCCAGGATAAACAACTGTTGATATACCTTCTAGGATAAACAACTGTTGATATACCTTCTAGGATAAACAACTGTTGATATACCTCACAAGGTAACATAAACCTTCCTCTCAAACTTTTCCCTGGTAGCTGCTGCAACACAACAAACAAAACCCTCTTAATAATAATAATAATAATAATAATAATAATATCTTTATTTAGTACCAGTACATGTACAAGGTATACACACCATAGTTGACATCAGTGACATACTAATATATAGAAAGTTGCTTGTTATGATGAACATTTCCCGCAAATTAGATCAGTTTTGTCCCAGGATGTGACCCACACCAGTCCATTGACACCCAGGATGTGACCCACACCAGTCCACTAACACCCAGGATGTGACCCACACCAGTCCACTAACACCCAGGATGTGACCCACACCAGTCCACTAACACCCAGGATGTGACCCACACCAGTCCACTGACACCCAGGATGTGACCCACACCAGTCCACTGACACCCAGGATGTGACCCACACCAGTCCACTAACACCCAGGATGTGACCCACACCAGTCCACTAACACCCAGGATGTGACCCACACCAGTCCACTGACACCCAGGATGTGACCCACACCAGTCCACTAACACCCAGGTGCTTATTTTACTGATGCGTGAACATAGACAACCAGTGTAAGGAAATGTGCCCAATGTTTCTACCCTCGCTGGTAATCGAACCTGGCCCCTCAGTGTGTTAAGCAAGAGCTTTATCTCCCAGGCCACGGATCTCCCGTGTCTAACTCAACCTGTGCTAAAACTCAGTGTGAATAAAAGACCCTAAGATCTGGAATTCGTTGCCTGAATCATTGAAAGTCAGTTCAGAGCTATTGTTAAAAAAACACCTCATTTTAATTGAACCAGCAAAACTTTATCAAACAAAACCAGCTCATCCAACTGTTCCTGTTCTTCCAGTCTTCCTCCACTCCAGTAGAAAATTAATTACTCATCTTGTCCCATTATATCTCTACTGTAACTAAACAATTTCCTGTATCTTCATCACTATTCAGTTACTCAACAAAACTGAAGATCATTGAATCATTTTGAAATAATAAGTCATATTTTTAAAAATTGTACCATTGTTTATTTAGTTACATTATTTTGCATATAATAGTTAACTGAAGAAAAACTCCTACATAAGAGTCTATGTCTAATACTTAACCCTTCAACTGTCCAAACAGATCTATGTTCACATGCGTAGTGCTCAAAAAGTAGATTACGTTTTTTCACACATTTTCAAATGTAAAAAAAAAAAGATCTATGTTTTTTACATACTTTCAAATGTTGAAAAAAACGTAGATCTACGTTTGGACAGTTTAAGAGTTAAGTAGTCTTTAAGCATTACGATTAGTTTTTCTGACAAGCTTGTGTATACTAGTAGCTTTCTTTTATTCTTAACAATGTTTTATGACATGTACACTACATTATCTTTATAGTGTATAAAAATCAATAAAAATTTAAATTTGAATACATATTTACCCTCGAGGAAGGTTTCTTAATGCCCATTAAGGGCTCTTGGATATAAGGAATTGTATCTGATTTCCCATTCCTTGGATTGAACCTGATTGCTTCTCATTCCTCCAGGCACAGTATGACCTCTATGGTGGTTTCTTCTCCTCCTTCACTCCCATGAATATATTTATGCATATTTACTAGCTTCCATTTTGTATTGTATAGCCCTAAAAATTTTTTTTGTTTCTTTCAGAGTAAATCAGTACAAGATGGGGAAAACAGTAGAAAGAGCCAAGAAGAAGGTGGGCGGCTTTGTCAAGTCCACCAACTCCATGAACCCCGACCGACCTCGTGATAAGGTAACAATCAAACTGATCATTATTATTGCTGGAGTTTAAATACTTTTTGTGTGTGCCTTTCATATTAGATTATTATTTTTACCGCATTGACGACTGGAGTTATTCACCGCAACTGTGTTATTCAAATTAGTGTATTCTATTGAATACTGTGTTTGTGTGTGGGGGGAGAGGGGGTGCCGCTGCTGTTGAGTGAAGCAATCTCAAGCAAGTGTAAGAGGTGTGTGTTATTTATTAAGACTACAGTTGCTGGCTCTGTAGATCAACACGAAGGTATAAAGAATGACATCTACTTTGGTTTCACTTTGTTAAGGCAGTAAGGGCAAATATTGTTTGTTATTGTGTAAGAGCAATGGTGTATCTTCTGAGTACTGTAAGTTAATTACTTTGTAATTAACACTTTTATGTGATACAACAAACTTTAATGTACCAGCCATCTCCCACCGAGGCAGGGCGACTTAAAAAGAATAATGAAAGTTTTTATTTTTATTTTTAGTAATCCTGCTGACTTTACCAACATTATTTATCAACACTTTCAATAGTTTTCAAGTTTTCAATGTCAGTGAAACATTATGGTGCATATTAAGTACTTTTACTAGTGAAAAAAGTTTTTTTAATTTGTTAGGGACAATTTCACATAACTTCTCTGTCCAGTGTTTGGGGAGAGATTAACGGGTCAGGAGAAATTCTTGTTTATTAATTATTTAATGATCCATCGTGAAGGCATTGATGACAGAAACTGTTTAATGATTGATTTAAATATTCATTACACCAGGTCAAGATGTACCTGGCAAGAAATTATATTGATATGTTGAAGAATCATGACTCAAATGTATTTTTTACCATGCTACAACCACTTAAATCCAACCTCTTGGACCAGCATGTAACTAAACATACACAACAAAACAGACAAGTATGAAAATACTTTTCATTTGATGCAAATAAGGTATATAACAATGACAGATGTATAAGAGAGAGACTTGTACAATGTGAGGTAACTTTAGTGTTGAAATGTTTGACTCACTACAGCTTTATTAATCTAATACAGACATGGAAAGCAGATCTTTCTTCTTTCAACATGCCGGCTGTATCCCACCGAGGCAGGGTGGCCCAAAAGGAAAAACGAAAGTTTCTCCTTTTACATTTAGTAATATATACAGGAGAAGGGGTTACTAGCCCCTTGCTCCCAGCATTTTAGTTGCCTCTTACAACACGCATGGCTTATGGAGGAAGAATTCTGTTCCACTTCCCCATGGAGATAAGAGGAAATAAACAAGAACAAGAACTAGTAAGAAAATAGAAGAAAACCCAGAGAGGTGTGTATATATATGCTTGTACATGTATGTGTAGTGTGACCTAAGTGTAAGTAGAAGTAGCAAGACGTACCTGAAACCTTGCACGTTTATGAGACAGAAAAATGGACACCAGCAATCCTACCATCATGTAAAACAATTACAGGCTTTCGCTTTACACTCACTTGGCAGGACGGTAGTACCTCCCTAGGCAGTTGCTGTCTACCAACCTACTACCTAGAATGGAAAGCAGATAAACAGTGGAACCTCAAATTTAGAACGTATCGCTTATCGAACTCTTCGAAAATAGAACCCTTTTTTCGAACCAACTTTGTCCCTATTATCGAACTCACCCCTATTTTCGAACCGCCAGGTACCAGACCTGTCCGGCAGCTTTACAACAAGTTCAGTGACAGAACCATGTTCCATTTTAGGGAAATCTTAGAGGCACCAGAAACAGAGGACTGTGGACAGTTATTTTGTGAGACAGGGGTCCAGTGACTCTCAAGCTGGTCCTAGTGGCATTAAAAGACAGAAGGGAAGTAACCCAGAAAGGACTTTGATGCCTGAAGTCCTCATGGAGGAGGATTCTCCTTCCAAACACTAACCCCAACTCCCTCTCTCCTCCTCCCTATCTTCCAGATGCCATCACCAATATTCAATAAAGGGAAGTAAAATATTATTTATATGTTTATTTAAATTTATTAATACATAATTGAATGCTATATTTGTTGTGTGTATGTAAAACTATAATTAATCTCCATAAAATGTATTTTTTTGTGAATATTTTTGGCTTTCTGGAATGGATTAATTTTATTTCCATTATTTCTTATGGGAAATATTGGTTCGCTTTTCAGACTTTTCAAATTTAGAACTAACTCCTGGAACGGATTAAGTTCGATATTTGAGGTTCCACTGTACATATATATATGTTAGGATGGAGGTCTGGTGTAGTCTATGTGGGTGCACAAAATCTTGAATGATTTCACTTGATTTTGAGCTGATTGCTTAAAATCAGTCTGCTAACTGGTTTCCCTGAATTCATACATGTTCTCTTGCTCACACTCCAACAACACGTCAAGTTACAAAACCCACTTGCCTCCACGCACTCCTATCAAACGCATTTTCATATGCTTGTTGGATGTCTAAGTTTCCCTTACTTACAAAAACCTTCTTTACCCCTCCCTCCAACCTTTTCTAGGATGACCCCTACCCTGCCTTCCTCCACTACCGATATACATTATATACCCCATTTGTCATTCTGTTTTGTTCCATCCTCTACATGCCCAAACTACCTCAATAACCCCTCCTCAGCCCTCTGGATAATACCTCTAGTAGCTCCATTCTTCTAGTCTTCTAACTATGAAGTCTCTGCATAATATTCACACCATACATTGCCCTCAGACGTGTCATCTCCACTGCCTCCAGTTTCCTCCTCGCTGCAACATTCAAAACCCATGCTTCATCCATAAAAGTGTTGGTGTCACTATTCTCTGGTACATTCACCATTTTGTCTCCATGGATTAGGTTTTCTTTCCACAGATGCCTCAATGCACCACCCACCTTGTTTCCCTCCTCAATTCTATGGTTCACCTCATCTTTCATAGACCTTAATGATGAGTCTTGCCTCACCCCACCTCATCAAGTGATCATGGCTGTTCCTGGGACTAACACAGCCATTGTCAGTGTTGTCTGTACAGCAGGCAGATTTATGTTCATTGACATGGTATTTATGGACATAAGTACAAGTTTATGTAATACCATGAAGAGGACATAAGTAAACGTGTGAGGGAAACAGCTTGGGACACACCTACTGAGTGGCAGTCAACATAAATCTGACTGCTGTACAAAATTAATAATGGCTGTGTTATTCATAGGAATAGTCATGACTACTTGATGAATCAAGATGGATTGAAACAAGACTCATAATGAAGGCAGAAAAATTAATTAAACACTCTTGTTTAGGGTGTGGTGACCTGTCTTGGCAATACAATTGTACAGAACAAAGGTAGCCTAGATAAAGTTACCTCACATTGCACAAGTCTCTCCCTCTTACACAAAAGCTTACAAGAGCTATGAACAAGAATGCAGAGACAGGAATCCCAGACTTAGGGAGCAGTTTAACATTGCAACTGCAATTTAAGACATAAATGTTCCATGTGAGGAGGTGGCCAATCTACTTAACCCTAAATTCTGGGTGGGAAAAATTCTGACACTTGGTAGTCAATAAGTTCCTTGGTTTTCCCCCACTGGGATCAGGTGGGGGAGTTGTGCTTGTAATGAGTGTTAGCATTTAGGGCTTAGATGATGTAGAAGCTGACAGAAAATTTTGAAAGGAAGATGAAAGTAGAACTCTAAAAATAACACGTCGGCCATTTCTCACCAAGGCAGGGTGACTCAAAAAGAAAGAAAAACTCTCATCATCATTCAACACTTTTACCATCACTCATACATAATCATTATCTTTGCAGAGGCACTCAGATAAAACAGTTTAGAAGTCTCTCCAAACTGCCAATATCCCAAGCCCCTCCTTTAAAGTGCAGTCATTGTACTTCCCATTTCCAGGACTCAAGTCCGGCTAACCGATTTCCCTTGTCATGTGTCTTATAAATAATTACATGGTAACACAGATGTTTCAGAAAGTACTTTGCCAATACAGTTGTTAACCCTTAAACTGTCCAAACGTAGATCTACGTTTGCGTGCATACCGCTCTGACCTTGATTTTCTCCATAATAAAGCATGTAAAAAAAACATAGATCTATGTTTGGATACCTACACACGTGAACATAGATCTTTGTTTGGATAGTTTAAGGGTTAATATTTTTTAAATTCTGCAGCACCAGTCACTGAAGGATCATGACCTACTGTATCTTAACTCAGTAGACTGATATCAGTGACCTAAAGTATATTCATTTTAGGGCATCAGGGAAACCAGTAAGTTACATATGCTTCTTTTTTTAACACACCGGCTGTCTCCCACTGATGCAGGGTAACCCAAAAAAGAAGAAATGGAAG
Organism: Cherax quadricarinatus; assembly: GCF_038502225.1. Lineage (NCBI taxonomy): Eukaryota > Metazoa > Arthropoda > Malacostraca > Decapoda > Parastacidae > Cherax > Cherax quadricarinatus. Next base: position 760,392 of record NC_091320.1, read on the forward strand.
TTTTTCTTTTTACATTTAGTAATTTATACAAGAGAAGGGGTTACTAGCCCTTTGCTCCTGGTATTTTAGTTGCATCTTACAACATGGATGGCTTATAGAGGAAGGATTCTTTTCCACTTCCCCATGGATATACATTACACTTACTGTGTTATATTATTCTGTTAATTAACCCTACAGAAATGTGAAATGCTATCCATTGTTTTATATGTATTTTGTTATTTTTACAACTTAAATTAGTGATAACTGCAGCTTTCAAGAACCACACTGTGCTAAATTTTACTGTATATACTATGTAATAATTTTTTTTCACAGGTGCAGCTTCGTGGTGCTCCTTATGCAAGAGACAAGGCAACCATTAAACGCCTGCAAATGTATCGAACTGGGAAAGCAAAACGCAACAGGCAGGGAAAAATTATTAAGGCTGCCGTGTTCCAGAACAGAGTCAGTCCAGGTTAGTGTTGGTTGACTTGATATTGTCATTGTCCAGCTGGTAATATACTTTATGTTAAGAGAAATACTTTCCAGCTGTATTTGATTTTGATTTTTGTAACAGGTACTCAGGCTCGTGTTGAACCTAATCAGCGATGGTTTGGAAATACCAAAGTTATTGGGCAGAGAGCTCTTCAAACTTTCCAAGAAGAGATGGGAAAAGTCTTGAAGGATCCCTATCAGGTGAGTTTTAACTCGTAGTGATGGCTACATTAACTACATTTCTGAAATAATTTTTTTTTTCCACCATATCAGGTATCTCTCACCAAGGTAAAATGAACCAGATAAAGAAACACCTTCACTCATTCAGTAGTTGTCTTGCCAGAAGTGCACATCACAACTTAAATGACCCCTCTGGACTGCAGCATACCCACCCACTCGTAAAATAATTTTTCTTTTTTCAACGAACCAGCTGTATCTCACCGAGGCAAGGTGATCTAACAAGAAAAACAAACGTTTCTCTTTATAAATTTAGTAATGTATACAGGAGAAGGGATTACTAGCCCTTTGCTCCCGGCATTTTAGCCACCTCTTAAGACGTGCATGGAAGAATTCCATTCCACTTCTCCTTGGAGGTATTTCAAGTTAGCTCTGATTAATACTTAAAAAATATAAATTTTGCATAAATTTGATCTTAATACAGTGGACCCCCGCATAACGATTACCTCCGAATGCGACCAATTATGTAAGTGTATTTATGTAAGTGCGTTTGTACGTGTATGTTTGGGGGTCTGAAATGGACTAATCTACTTCACAATATTCCTTATGGGAGTAAATTCGGTCAGTACTGGCACCTGAACATACTTATGGAGTGAAAAAATATCGTTAACCGGGGGTCCACTGTACTATTTAAATCATATTAATTGTATTTCAGCTGTTTTATTGTTATGATTTTTGATTGAATTATAATTTTTGAGTTTATAGCATTCATATAGTGAGGTACCACTGCCATGTTATATAAGTGTAAAAGGGAAAGCAATTAAAAAATTCCATCGGCACGATTGTTGATCTTTACTTTCTGCCTCATGAAAACATTAAATGGTCTGTAAATTGTACACACTTCTTGCAAACTTTATTTCTGCAGTATACAAAATGTAGTTTACATGTAATAAAATTTCTTCTGCTTATTCTTTTTAAAATCATTACAGGAAAAGGGGTTACTAGCCCATTGTTCCCGGCATTTCAGTTGACTTTTACAACACGCATGGCTTACAGAGGAAAGATTCTTATTCCACTTCCCCATGGATATAAAAGGAAAAGTAATAAGAACAAGAACTATTTTTATTTTATTTTTTTTTATTATCACACTGGCTGATTCCCACCAAGGCAGGGTGGCCCGAAAAAGAAAAACTTTCACCATCATTCACTCCATCAAGATAAAATCAAAGAAAATTTAGATGAATGTGTATAAGTAAATGTGTACATGTATGTGTAGTGTGGCCTAAGTGTAAGTAGGAGTAGCAAGACGTACCTGTAATCTTGCATATTTATGAGGCAGACAAAAGACATCAGCAATCCTACCATCATGTAAAACAATTACAAGCTTTCATTTTACACTCCCTTGGCAGGACGGTAGTACCTCCCTGGGTGTATCTTTATATGTATGTGCTTCTAAACTGTTGTATTCTGAGCACCTCTGCAAAAACAGCGATTATGTGCGAGTGAGGTGAAAGTGTTGAATGATGATGAAAGTATTTTCTTTTTGGGGATTTTCTTTGTTTTTGGGTCGCCCTGCTTTGATGGGAGTCCGCCGACTTCTTAAAAAAAAAAGTAATATTGTTAAACACAAAAGAAAACCACTCCAATGTGGCGCATGTCAGGTAGACTAATACTAATGCTTACAGACTACGTAGGAGCTAGATATAGGTTATTTCCTGTTTGTTTTTACATAGTTATTCCTATAATGTTTCTAATTATTTAGGAGGCCTACTCTGTGACAGGATTCAGAGGCCTATGGTGATTAAGTGGAGAATTTTCTGCATGGGGTAATTTTGCATGTCATCCTGCAGGTGGTGATGAAGAAAACTGGCTTGCCCATTTCCCTGCTTAAGGAAGTGGCTAAGAATGCTCGTGTACACATCCTAGATACTGAACCTTATGAGTGTGTCTTTGGTAAAAAGAAGACAAGGAAGAAGCCCAATCTCAAGGTTAGTACTAAGGAATCAAGACCAATCTCAAGGTTAGTACTAAGGAATCAAGACCAATCTCAAGGTTAGTACTAAGGAATCAAGACTAAGACCTGCCTAGTATGGGCCAACAGGCCTGCTGCAGTGTTCCTCCTTTCTTATGTTCTTATGTTCTTAGTTTTCAGTTTTCCAGGATATGTCTGACTTTTTTTTTTTTGTTTTGGTCACAATCAATTCTCAGTTTGTTTAAGTTAAATTTGCTGAACATCCCTTCACATTGAATATTTCTTATGTTCTCTACACATGCATTTATTCTTGTCTGTTCTTTGATAAGGTTGGGTTGATAATATATTGTATTTGAGATTGAGTAGTATTTTCCACTGGAACACTTTAGTTTGGGCTTAAGAATCACAAAGTGCTGATCCTGAATCACAGTGTTTGCACCGCAGTTATTAATACTGATGTCAGACACCTGAGCAAACATCTCCTCCCCCATTTTGATTCTTCACTGCCCTTCCTAAGAAGTGAGATCTGCAGCCCTGCAGACACAGCAGGGCTGCAGATCTCACTTCTAGGATTAGACAGTTTCTTATCTACCTTTAGAAGCTCTTTAGCAAAATCAGTCAAAATAATACCAGCAGTATGACTCACTGTACTGACTGCAGCCTCAGCAGCATTTACCTATGAGTGATCCCTGAAATTGAGAATTCTTCCACTCACTAACTGTGACAAGACCATCCAAACAGTCATAGATAGCCATACTCAACAAATAATATCTCTTAATACAAAGGTTGAAGAAGCAGTAAAAGAATGGAAGAACAACTTAGATAACCAGTTCAGTGAATACTTTGCTCTCCAAGAAGATAAAACTGAACAAGATAAACTATCGGACGCAGTAATAGTTAACAGTCCACTTTTCCCATTGATATGAACCAAACGAACAGCAAAGAAATTACTCTGCAGATCATAAAGGACCAAACAAGTGTTATTGTACCAGAGTCAGAAATAAAAGAAGCCAGGTTACTAGGATCCCATGGTAGAAAAAGTGTTATGCTTAGATTCCACTCACATGACAGGAAAAAAGACTTAATTATTGCATCTATTAAAGTAAAGAAAGAGGTATACATAAACGAGTGTCTTACCAAAAAACGTCAGAACCTCCTGTATAGAGTCAGAAAACTTAAGCGGGAGAATAATGACACAATACACCAATGCTTCACACGGGATGGGAAAATTCTAGTTAGGAAAACAAATGTAGGTCAACTATACACAATCACGAACAAGAATGATCTATCACGATTTCTCAGGGATACTAATCTTACAGAGAATAACTAAACAATGTCCAACCTAAAAGCCTACGTAATGTAGTGTATGTTTTGCTCAATTATTGTTCAAATTTCGTAGTACAGTCTCTTAGTAATTAAATAATCAACTACCTCATTTTGTGATTTTACTAGTAAGCACAAGTCACCTTATGTAATTTTCTTATTTACTATTGTTTGCTTAAATATTAGCTGAATTGATACTTTCTCTGTCCATATTACTACCTCATATTTTTTTAAATATTATTAATTGATATTAATTGAAATGTTAAAAGCAGGTGGGGATATAGTTTTGGAGTGGTTGGTGCAATTATTTAATAAATGTATGGAAGAGGGTAAGGTACCTAGGGATTGGCAGAGAGCATGCATAGTTCCTTTGTATAAAGGCAAAGGGGATAAAAGAGAGTGCAAAAATTATAGGGGGATAAGTCTGTTGAGTATACCTGGTAAAGTGTATGGTAGAGTTATTATTGAAAGAATTAAGAGTAAGACGGAGAATAGGATAGCAGATGAACAAGGAGGCTTTAGGAAAGGTAGGGGTGTGTGGACCAGGTGTTTACAGTGAAACATATAAGTGAACAGTATTTAGATAAGGCTAAAGAGGTCTTTGTGGCATTTATGGATTTGGAAAAGGCGTATGACAGGGTGGATAGGGGGGCAATGTTGCAGGTGTATGGTGTAGGAGGTAGGTTACTGAAAGCAGTGAAGAGTTTTTACGAGGATAGTGAGACTCAAGTTAGAGTATGTAGGAAAGAGGGAAATTATTTCTCAGCAAAAGTAGGCATTAGACAAGGATGTGTGATGTCACCGTGGTTGTTTAATATATTTATAGATGGGGTTGTAAGAGAAGTAAATGCAAGGGTCTTGGCAAGAGGCGTGGAGTTAAAAGATAAAGAATCACACATAAAGTGGGAGTTGTCACAGTTTCTCTTTGCTGATGACGCTGTGCTCTTGGGAGATTCTGAAGAGAAGTTGCAGAGATTGGTGAATGAATTTGGTAGGGTGTGCAAAAGAAGAAAATTAAAGGTGAATACAGGAAAGAGTAAGGTTATGAGGATAACAAAAAGATTAGGTGATGAAAGATTGGATATCAGATTGGAGGGAGAGAGTATGGAGGAGGTGAATGTATTCAGATATTTGGGAGTGGACGTGTCAGCGGATGGGTCTATGAAAGATGAGGTGAATCATAGAATTGATGAGGGGAAAAGGGTGAGTGGTGCACTTAGGAGTCTGTGGAGACAAAGAACTTTGTCCTTGGAGGCAAAGAGGGGAATGTATGAGAGTATAGTTTTACCAATGCTCTTATATGGGTGTGAAGCATGGGTGATGAATGTTGCAGCGAGGAGAAGGCTGGAGGCAGTGGAGATGTCATGCCTGAGGGCAATGTGTGGTGTGAATATAATGCAGAGAATTCGTAGTTTGGAAGTTAGGAGGAGGTGCGGGATTACCAAAACTGTTGTCCAGAGGGCTGAGGAAGGGTTGTTGAGGTGGTTCGGACATGTAGAGAGAATAGAACGAAACAGAATGACTTCAAGAGTGTATCAGTCTGTAGTGGAAGGAAGACGGGGTAGGGGTCGGCCTAGGAAAGGTTGGAGGGAGGGGGTAAAGGAGGTTTTGTGTGCGAGGGGCTTAGACTTCCAGCAGGCATGCGTGAGCGTGTTTGATAGGAGTGAATGGAGACAAATGGTTTTTAATACTTGACGTGCTGTTGGAGTGTGAGCAAAGTAACATTTATGAAGGGGTTCAGGGAAACCGGCAGGCCGGACTCGAGTCCTGGAGATGGGAAGTACAGTGGCTGCACTCTGAAGGAGGGGTGTTAATGTTGCAGTTTAAAAACTGGAGTGTAAAGCACCTTTCTGGCAAGACAGTGATGGAGTGAATGATGGTGAAAGTTTTTCTTTTTTGGGCCACCCTGCCTTGGTGGGAATCGGCCAGTGTGATAATAAAAAAAAATAATAATAATAATAATCGATATTACTTACTAAAATTAATAATTACCATTTTTACTATCAATACAATTTACTCTTAACATTTTTGACATCATTTAATAACCATTACTTGTCTTTTGACCTAAGAAAAGCTTTTGACACAGTAGACCACGACATCCTACTCCTCAAACTTGATCATTACGGTATAAGAGGCCATGCGCTTGCTTATTTCAAATCTTACATTACTAATAGGTATCAGTATGTCACCATTAAAGACACAGCATCAGCAACATGGCCACTTGATACTGGAGTTCCGCAGGGAAGTGTCCTTGGTCCCCTGCTCTTCCTCATATACATCAATGACCTTCCAAACGTATCCCAACACCTGAAACCCATTCTCTTTGCTGATGACATGACTTATGTCATCTCTCACCCTAATCTTGCCACCCTCAACACCATTGTGAATGAGGAGCTGATTAAAATATCGACTTGGATGACAGCCAATAAACTTACGCTTAACACTGACAAAACCTACTATATTATGTTTGGTAGCAGAGCAGGAGATGCACAAATGAACATTAAGATTGACAACACTCTAATTACCAGAAATAATGGGGGCAAATTCCTAGGCTTATACCTTGACAACAACCTGAATTTCAGCACCCATATCCAGCATATAACCAAAAAAAGTATCCAAAATGGTTGGGATCCTCTCCAAGATACGATACTACGTGCCGCAAAATGCCCTTCTCACACTATGCCACTCACTTATTTATCCATACCTCACCTATGCTATTTGTGCTTGGGGATCAACTGCAGCAACTCACCTAAAGCCAATAATAACCCAACAAAAAGCTGCAGTAAGAATAATCACTAAATCCCATCCCTGTCAACACCCCCCCCCCCCCACTCTTCATAGACCTAAACTTACTCCCAGTTCAGTACATCCACACTTACTACTGTGCAATCTACATCTACAGGGCCTTAAACTCTAATATCAACCTTAACCTAAAATGCTTTCTTGATAGTTGTGACAGAACCCACAGGCATAACACCAGACACAAACATCTCTACGACATTCCCCGTGTCCGACTAAACCTTTACAAAAATTCAATGTATGTCAAAGGCCCTAAAATCTGGAACACCCTACCTGAGAACTCTAGAACTGCAGGCACATTCATCACCTTCAAAACTACCATTAGAAAACATCTTATCTCCCTGATACACCCCGTCAACTAAATACACGAATACCACCTGGTGGTTCACACTTACACTCACTCACCCATTTGACCATAAACAGAAATATTAATCTCAATCTTAAAATAATGAATCCTGTGATACTCCAATACTGAAACTATGTACTGTGCCAAAACAAAAGCATTCACATTGCTAAACTCACAAACTAGTATTTAGTCACTTAGCCATAATACCAACTTACCTCATAATTTTGTAATATTGTAAACTTAAGATTTAATTTAAGTCTGCCCGAAATGCCTAGCCATGTTAGGTGTTCTAGTGGTACACTCTGTAATTATTATTTTACTACATGTAAACCACACAATAACCAAATTCTGTAAACTCAGCATTGTAATCCTTATAGAGAATAAACTTTGAATTTGAACTAACAACATTTTCTCTAAGCACATGTCACTTTACAACTAACAAGAACCAAAATTATAACACCTGAGCATAAAATTATAGTCTTAATCATTCAAATCAACACAGGCAATGCAGAACTATTCACTACAGTAAGCACATTTAATTGCTTTAGCGCATTTTGCAACTTTAACCTCACTTATAGGACACCCGACCTTTCCTTTCATACCTATATTTATGAAAGTCCTTAACCACATCAGTGCTGCATCAGACCCACTGGCCCCAGCCAGTGGGTCTGATGCAGTGCTTCTTCTTACTTGGATGTGACTTAGACCTTCCTAGCATGGGCCAGTAGGCCTGCTGCAGTGTTCATTCTTTCTTATGCTCTTATAAATACCATCTGGGGAAAACCCCCAGACAGCACTGCCCCCTGTTTGTGCTGCCTAGAAGTAAGTGTCTGTGAGGTTACCATGGGCAGCTGTGGTACAGCTTGACTATGCACTATTAAGTGTAACCCAACACCATGGTACATGAGCAGTGAAGATTTATTCCCTTACTAATATTGAGGATAATGTTGAGCTTTTCATATAATGTTAACCTTAAACACAGTGGAGGTCAACTTCGTTGGTTATGACACTACCACTGGTTCTTGACAGACAAATGTGAGTTCTCTTTACATGCATAAAATAAACATACATAAAGTATGAAATCGTTAGGTAAAAAGGTAACAAGGCAATCATTTGTATTCCATCTTTTAAGAAAATTGTCAGTAGTCCCACCATCAGAAGTGAGAGCCACTTGCTTGTACGTAAGTAGTTAATTGGTTCCAGAATGTCAACTTCACAGGTGTGAGAGGTCATAATTTGGAATATCATAGGTCAGGGCCCTACTGTATAGTACAAAAAGTCAAGTGATCATAAGTTAAAAGTGGAGTAATATAGTGGGTGTGGAAGTGTTAGCATCTGCCTGTGGTAGACCTACAGCAGTGCTTCACCTCTAACTTAGTATCATCTAATGGTGGTGTCACTGCCAGGGTTTTAGATATACTATAACTGCTTGACTAACGTGGTATCATGTTGGTGAGTTTTGTGGCTGCTCTTCATGAATTTTCAGCTTTCCTCCATTAAACCTTATGATGTGTCCCTTTGTGTTTCTACTTTGTGCACAGTCACTGTTTTGGTTGTCCTGGCTGCAGACGTATTTATGTTTGGGAAGCCTGAGTTTTAGTGTGCTGGATATTTTGCCAACACACTTTTTTGTCACAACTTCTGCAGGGTATGATGTGAATGCCAGTAAAAAAAACTTTTTTACCAGATTGGGGACTTTGACCAATTTGCTAAACATGCTGAGGAAGAGAGTGAGAAATATGATCAAGAGAAGGATAAAGATCTTGTACGAGATGCGCCGGATGCTCAAGAACTCCCTCCACAGTGGTTCCTCAAGGTTAGTCGTTTCTCAAAATGCATTTTCCATGTTGATATTAATATTTTTATAATGTAAATTTTCCATAGCTATAGAATATAAATTTATGCCATTCAGTGCTTGGGTTTTAGATGCCAGAAATGTTACTCGCCCATTGAAATATAATTAATTGTTTCACATCCTTGTATTGTTCTATCCAACACTGTTCTTCATAAGAAAACGTCTGTACTTTTGTGGAAAGATTAAAAGAAAACTGTTCAATCCATCCCTTTAACTGTCATTATATCATGCACTGTCCTTATGCATCATGTCCCTGACATGATTTGATAATTGATAAATGAAACACTTGTGCAACATTTGGGTATCATTATTCTGGAAACATCTTGCCAGTCAATGGCTTCTTCAGTTCAGTACAGAGAAGAATGGTGGAAAATGAGGAGTTTGAGGTAATCAGTCCCTCAGTCTAGAGTCGATGTATTTAGTCTGTCAGTCTTTATAAAAGTACGACATATGTACAGAGAAGTCTTATACTGCAGACAGGTGAGGCGAAGCAGTGTAAAAATCCACCTAGTGAAAGTTTGTCATGCCTGTAGGTTAAGGCAGGCTTTGAAGAATTCCCTGTCTCAAGATCCCCCAAGATGTTGCTGTCTGACAGTTTGTATAAGTGATTTTAGAAAAATGACAAGTTGGTCAATGAGACACTTGTGCAACATTTTCTTATCTTTGTTCTGGAAACTTTTCTGGAATAAAGATACCAAATGTTGCACAAGTGTCTTATTTGTCTTATTTATCTTATTTATCTTATTTATCACTGGTCGCCGTTGCCCAGCGGTGAGAGTAGCGACTCTCATTGCTGAGGTCCAGGTAATAAACCCTGGGCATTAGCATAAAAAAATTTTAATTGGTAGTAGGTTGGTAGACAGCAACTAGCCAGGGAGGTACTACCGTCCTGTGGTAGTAGGTTGGTAGACAGCAACCACCCAGGGAGGTACTACCGTCCTGTGGTAGTAGGTTGGTAGACAGCAACCAGCCAGGGAGGTACTACCGCCCTGTGGTAGTAGGTTGGTAGACAGCAACCACCCAGGGAGGTACTACCGTCCTGTGGTAGTAGGTTGGTAGACAACAACCACCCAGGGAGGTACTACCGTCCTGTGGTAGTAGGTTGGTAGACAGCAACCAGCCAGGGAGGTACTACCATCCTGTGGTAGTAGGTTGGTAGACGGCAACCACCCAGGGAGGTACTACCGTCCTGTGGTAGTAGGTTGGTAGACAGCAGCCACCCAGGGAGGTACTACCGTCCTGTGGTAGTAGGTTGGTAGACAGCAACCACCCAGGGAGGTACTACCATCCTGCCAAGTGAATATAAACAAAAGCCTGTAATTGTTTTACATGATGGTAGGATTGCTGGTGTTTTTTGTCTGTCTCGTAAATATGCAAGATTACAGGTATGTCTTGCTACTTCTACTTACACTTAGGTCACACTACACATACATGTCCACATTTATTTATACACACTCATCTGAGTTTTCTTTGATTTTATCTTAATAGTTCTTGGTCTTATTACTTTTCCTTTTATATCCATGGGGAAGTGGAATAAGAATCTTTCCTCCGTAAGCCATGCGTGTTGTAAAAGTCAACTAAAATGCCGGGAACAATGAGCTAGTAACCCCTTTTCCTGTAAAGATTACTAAAAAGAATAAGAAGAAGAAAATTGTCAAAGTGGGAAGTCTGAATGTGCGTGGATGTTGTGCAGATGATAAGAAAGAGATGATTGTGGATGTTATGAATGAGAAGAAGCTGGATGTCCTGGCTTTAAGTGAAACAAAGCTGAAGGGGGTGGGAGAGTTTCAGTGGAGAGGAATAAATGGGATTAGGTCAGGGGTTTCAAATAGAGTTAGAGCTAAAGAAGGAGTAGCAATAATGTTGAAGGATAAGCTATGACAGGAAAAGAGGGACTATAAATGTATTAATTCAAGGATTATGTGGAGTAAAATAAAGATTGGATGTGAAAAGTGGGTTATAATAAGCGTGTATGCACCTGGAGAAGAGAGAAGTGTAGAGGAGAGAGAGAGATTTTGGGAAATGTTGAGTGAATGCGTGGGGAGTTTTGAACCAAGTGTGAGAGTACTTGTGGTTGGGGATTTCAATGCTAAAGTGGGTAAAAATGTTGTGGAGGGAGTAGTAGGTAAATTTGGGGTGCCAGGGGTAAATGTAAATGGGGAGCCTTTAATTGAGCTATGTGTAGAAAGAGATTTGGTAATAAGTAATACATATTTTATGAAAAAGAGGATAAATAAATATACAAGGTATGATGTAGCACGTAATGAAAGTAGTTTGTTAGATTATGTATTGGTGGATAAAAGGTTAATGGGTAGGCTCCAGGATGTACATGTTTATAGAGGGGCAACTGATATATCGGATCATTATTTAGTTGTAGCTACAGTTAGAGTAAGAGGTAGATGGGACAAGAAGAAGGTGGCAACAACAAATAGGAGGGAAGTGAAAGTGTATAAACTAAGGGAGGAGGAAGTTCGGGTGAGATAAAAGCGACTATTGGCAGAAAGGTGGGCTAGTGCAAAGATGGGTAGTGGGGGGGTTGAAGAGGGTTGGATGAGTTTTAAAAATGCAGTATTAGAATGTGGGGCAGAAGTTTTTGGTTATAGGAGGGTGGGGGCAGGAGGAAAGAGGAGCGATTGGTGGAATGATGAAGTAAAGGGTGTGATAAAAGAGAAAAAGTTAGCTTATGAGAGGTTTTTACAAAGCAGAAGTGTTATAAGAAGAGCAGAGTATATGGAGAGTAAAAGAAAGGTGAAGAGAGTGGTGAGAGAGTGCAAAAGAAGAGCAGATGATAGAGTGGGAGAGGCACTGTCAAGAAATTTTAATGAAAATAGGAAAAAATTTTGGAGTGAGTTAAACAAGTTAAGAAAGCCTAGGGAACGTATGGATTTGTCAGTTAAAAACAGAGTAGGGGAGTTAGTAGATGGGGAGAGTGAGGTATTAGGTAGATGGCGAGAATATTTTGAGGAACTTTTAACCCTTTGACTGTTTTCGACGTATAAATAAGTCTTACGAGCCAATGTTTCTGACGTATATATACTCAATAATTCTAGCGGCTTCAAATCAGCGGGAGAAAGCTGGTAGGCCCACATGTGAGAGAATGGGTCTGTCTGGTCAGTGTGCACCACATAAAAAAAAATCCTGCAGCACACATTGCGTAATGAGAAAAAAACATCGTTTTTTTGGAATAAAATGCCGACTTTGAGGTGTATTTTCGTATAGTATTTATCTTTGTATTCGCGTTTTCATGGTCTTAGGTGATAAAATGGAAAACATATTACAAAATAGAGATGATTTTCATTACTTTGACGATGAAAACGACCTTGAAACTGAGCTCAAAGTAGCGGAAATGTTCGATTTTTACCAATGTTCAGGAGTAAATAAATCACACCACACGTCCAATACACGTCAACTGGGGAGTCTAATATTCTTTCACTAGTGCACTGATATTATTTATACCATTTTTACAATAATGCAGTAGTCTGCATAACAGTAAATTTTGTATTTTTTTGTATGAATAAAAAATCAAAATAGAAAGCAATAATAATATAAGAGGGGCCTAGAGATGTGACTAATGAACAGAGCATATGTTATTTTAATGCCAGGAATGTCTACCTTGTTTATTCTGGACCCTATTTTGAAATTGGCATATTTTTTAGTTTGCATGAAATTGGCCAAATTGCCAATTTCTGACCACCATATTGGGTAGTCCAAATTAGTAAATGGGAGGTTTCTTGTACTCAGCTGATAGATAAAATGGAGTTCTAAAGAAATAGCTATGAGTTTGGTCAACTGGAACAATGGAATTGGCTGAAAATAGGGCTCAAAGTCGGCAAAATCGCTGATACGCATATGTCGCCGAGACCGTTAACTTCGCAGGAGCATAATTCCATGAGTTTTCGACCAAATTTCGAACTTTTAGTGTCATTACCATCGGGAAAAGATTCTCTATCATTTCATAAGAAAAAATAATATTTTTTTTTTTTTTTTTTTAAAATTGAACAACATAGAATGACAGTTTCAGAAAGGGGCCTGAAACAGTCAAAGGGTTAAATGTTGAAGAAAGGGAGGCGGTAATTTCATGCACTGGCCAGGGAGGTATACCATCTTTTAGGAGTGAAGAAGAGCAGAATGTAAGTGTGGGGGAGGTACGTGAGGCATTACGTAGAATGAAAGGGGGTAAAGCAGCTGGAACTGATGGGATCATGACAGAAATGTTAAAAGCAGGGGGGATATAGTGTTGGAGTGGTTGGTACTTTTGTTTAATAAATGTATGAAAGAGGGGAAGGTACCTAGGATTGGCAGAGAGCATGTATAGTCCCTTTATATAAAGGGAAGGGGGACAAAAGAGATTGTAAAAATTATAGAGGAATAAGTTTATTGAGTGTACCAGGAAAAGTGTAGGGTAGGGTTATTATTGAAAGAATTAGAGGTAAGACAGAAGGTAGGATTGCGGATAAGCAAGGAGGTTTCAGAGTGGGTAGGGGATGTGTAGATCAAATGTTTACATTGAAGCATATATGTGAACAGTATTTAGATAAAGGTAGGGAAGTTTTTATTGCATTTATGGATTTAGAAAAGGCATATGATAGAGTGGATAGGGGAGCAATGTGGCAGATGTTGCAAGTATATGGAATAGGTGGTAAGTTACTAAATGCTGTAAAGAGTTTTTATGAGGATAGTGAGGCTCAGATTAGGGTGTGTAGAAGAGAGGAAGACTACTTCCCGTTCTTAGACAGGGATGTGTAATGTCACCATGGTTGTTTAATATATTTATAGATGGGGTTGTAAAAAAAAGTAAATGCTAGGGTGTTCGGGAGAGGGATGGGATTTAATTATGGGGAATCAAATACAAAATGAGAATTGACACAGTTACTTTTTGCTGATGATACTGTGCTTATGGGAGATTCTAAAGAAAAATTGCAAAGGTTAGTGGATGAGTTTGGGAGTGTGTGTAAAGGTAGAAAGTTGAAAGTGAACATAGAAAAGAGTAAGGTGATGAGGGTATCAAATGATTTAGATAAAGAAAAATTGGATATCAAATTGGGGAGGAGGAGTATGGAAGAAGTGAATGTTTTCAGATACTTGGGAGTTGACGTGTCGGCGGATGGATTTATGAAGGATGAGGTTAATCATAGAATTGATGAAGGAAAAAAGGTGAGTGGTGCGTTGAGGTATATGTGGAGTCAAAAAACGTTATCTATGGAGGCAAAGAAGGGAATGTATGAGAGTATAGTAGTACCAACACTCTTGTATGGGTGTGAAGCTTGGGTTGTGAATGCAGCAGCGAGGAGGCAGTTGGAGGCAGTGGAGATGTCCTGTCTAAGGGCAGTGTGTGGTGTAAATATTATGCAGAAAATTCGGAGTGTGGAAATTAGGAGAAGGTGTGGAGTTAATAAAAGTATTAGTCAGAGGGCTGAAGAGGGGTTGTTGAGGTGGTTTGGTCATTTAGAGAGAATGGATCAAAGTAGAATGACATGGAGAGCATTTAAATCTGTAGGAGAAGGAAGGCGGGGTAGGGGTCATCCTCGAAAAGGTTGGAAGGAAGGGGTAAGGGAGGTTTTGTGGGTGAGGGGCTTTGACTTCCAGCAGGCGTGCATGAGCGTGTTCGATAGGAGTGAATGGAGATGAATGGTATTTGGGACTTGATGATCTATTGGAGTGTGAGCAGGGTAATATTTAGTGAAGGGATTCAGGGAAACCGGTTATTTTTATATAGCCGGACTTGAGTCCTGGAAATGGGAAGTACAATGCTTGGACTCTAAAGGAGGGGTTTCGCGATATTAGCAGTTTGGAGGGATATGTTGTGTATCTTTATATGTATATGCTTCTAAACTGTTGTGTTCTGAGCACCTCTGCAAAAACAGTGATTATGTGTGAGTGAGGTGAAAGTGTTGAATGATGATGAAAGTATTTTCTTTTTGGGGATTTTCTTTCTTTTTGGGTCACCCTGCCTCGGTGGGAGACGGCCAACTTGTTGAAAAAAAAAAAAAACTAAAACCATTTAGACATGCTATTCTAGTTCTTTATTAGTTAGAACATTACTTGTGGTGTATTCTTTTCCTTCTTGTATGCTAGAGTGAAGCACAGGTGGAATCATCCAGTAAACCAAGGATAGCTTTAACAGTCTCAGACAGAACTAAAGAACTAGCAACAAACACTAACAAAGGAGTCTGATCATCGAGGACATTCGAGTCAGAGCCAGCAGTGTGTTTAAATGAATTCTTCTGTATGTGTCATTCTGTTGAGTTCCTAACAGTTAGAAATCATTGGCGAATCTAATTGGACACAGGAAACTTCAACACATTAAGTAGGAGCCGGACAATACATTCATCTTGGTAGTTAATCTTTAAAGGAATTTAAAGGTGTGGGATCTGGGAGAAAAGATTACTTTTCTTTTTAGTGAACATAGTAAGTACATATAGTATTAGGGAATGAAGATAATTAGCTACTAGAATATGCAGCCAGGAATCATTTATCATGTATCCAGCCACAAAAAAGATTAAACATTTCCTGTGACAGTCCAATAATGTGGAAATCAAGGAGGTGACTGTGTGCATCTTACAATACTACACCATGGGCAGGAAGTGACTGTGTGTGTCTTAAAATACTACACCATGGGCAGGAAGTGACTGTGTGTGTCTTAAAATACTACACCATGGGCAGGAAGTGACTGTGTGTCTTACAATACTACACCATGGGCAGGAAGTGACTGTGTGTGTCTTAAAATACTACACCATGGGCAGGAAGTGACTGTGTGTCTTACAATACTACACCATGGGCAGGAAGTGACTGTGTGTGTCTTAAAATACTACACCATGGGCAGGAAGTGACTGTGTGTCTTACAATACTACACCATGGGCAGGAAGTGACTGTGTGTCTTACAATACTACACCATGGGCAGGAAGTGACTGTGTGTGTCTTACAATACTACACCATGGGCAGGAAATGACTGTGTGTGTCTTACAGTACATACTACACCATGGGCAGGCAAAATGTATAGGTAAACCTGTCACTTATAGGCAGTGTTTTTAACCTGAATTTAACACAAATCAAATTACTAGTACCATCCGACGTATGACCAAGCTTGGTTCCGACCAACCGGTCGTATGTCAAAAAGGACACAAGTCGAACCTTAGAAAATTGCCAACTTACTGGGTAGGGCATAATGTCAAACCTTTGCTATATAAAGTACCTACATAGTATTGTATGTTACTTTTACTAAATATTTTATTACTGTATATCAACATCACAGTTACAGCAGGCCCCGCCTCACGGCGTTCTGATAATACGGCAATTTCAAATTATGACCAAAACTTGCTATACGACGAGCGGTCTTTCTAATACGGTGCGCCCCACCTGGTTTGTTTACATTCTCCGTGAGCACATCTCTCTATTATGTCTGGAAATTTTCCAGAATTTCAAGTGTTTTAAAGTTATTGCATATTTTATATGTACTCTGATAATTATACTTATGTGTACCTGTACCTAAATATACTTACACACTGTGCTGTCATGCAGGTACACATTAAAATCACTAAGTCTCTCTCTACTCCTGAAGACGCCATATTAATAATCTGGGCGCATTAAATGTCATATATTATGTTAATATAGACAGTCCCATTAATCCATCTATGATATTTTTCAAAATTATGTAATAAACATGCTACATAACATATAAACATGATACATACACCCACAGTATAAAAATTTACATAAATATGAGATTTGTTTACCAAGTGGTAAATATTCCTTTCGTATGCCTTCACTCTATCTATAGCTATTCACGACCCTTGTGGGTTTAGCACTTCTTTTTTATTATGATTCTTTCTTTCTTTCAACACACCGGCCGTATCCCACCGAGGCGGGGTGGCCCAAAAGGAAAAACGAAAGTTTCCCCTTTTACATTTAGCAATACATGTATATACAGGAGAAAGGGTTACTAGCCCCTTGCTCCTGGCATTTTAGTCGCCTCTTACAACACGCATGGCTTACGGAGGAAGAATTCTGCTCCACTTCCCTATGGAGGTAAGAGGAAATAAACAAGAACAAGAACTAGTAAGAAAATAGAAGAAAACCCAGAGGGGTGTGTATATACTATATGCTTGTACATGTATGTGTAGTGACCTAAGTGTAAGTAGAAGTAGCAAGACGTACCTGAAACCTTGCATGTTCATGAGACAGAAAAAAAAAGACACCAGCAATCCTACCATCGTGTAAAACAATTACAGGCTTCTGTTTTACACTCACTTGGCAGGATGGTAGTACCTCCCTGAGCAGTTGCTGTCTACCAACCTACTACCTACATTTTATTATGATAATAATAATAATAATATCATCATTCACTCAAAAAATGATGTGTTGCATGAGAATGGGAGTGTTGGTCTTTATTTATTCTACTGTACCACTGTGGAAACAACTTGTACACAGTGTAACGTACTCACCTAATTGTGGTTACAGGGGTCGAGACTCAGCTCCTGGCCCTGCCTCTTCACTGAGTGCTACTTGGTCCTCTCTCTCCCTGCTCCATGAGCTTTATCATACCTCATCTTAAAGCTATGTATGGTTCCTGCCTCCACTACCTCACTTGCTAGGCTATTCCACTTTCTGACTATATGACTGAAGAAATACTTCCTAACATCCCTTTGACTCATCTGGGTCTTCAGCTTCCAATTGTGACCTCTTATTTCTGTCTCCTCTCTGGAACATCCTGTCTCTGTCCACCTTGTCTATTCCACGCAGTATTTCGTATGTCGTTATCATGTCTCCCTTAATCCTCCTGTCCTGCAGTGTCATCAGGCTGATTTCCCTTAACCTTTCTTCATAGGACATTCCCCTTAGTTCTGGAACTAACCTTGTTGCAAACCTTTGTTTGTATGAACGTGTATCAACCATAACCAGATGCTTCGTCCATCTGCATGGGTGGGGTGGCCAGCAGGCTGCCCTACCTCCCACACCTGACTTTCTACAAATAAATACTTTCACCTCTCACCTTGCATTAAGACCGCAAATATTTTAAGGTAAGTAATGAATGTACTGTATATGCATTTTATCACTCTAGGGCGCTTTAAGCATCGTAGTATATTGTGTGTGGATGGGGTAGCCAGGAGGGCTACCATACCTACCCACACCTGACTTCTTACAATAAATGCTACTCACCTTTTGCCCTACATTAAGACTACAGATATTTTGAGGTAAATAATGAGTGTACTGTGTGTGTATTTTACTTTTTATTTTTTTTTAATGCCTACTTCATCGCTTTCCAGCGAGGTCTGCTTTGTGGCAGTAGCCTGGAACCTAACCTGCCATATAAGTGGGGCCGACTGTATTGTAATGATTTTATTTTATTGTTTTATTTTTGCTTTTCATTTTTGACGTCTGGCAGCAGGGCTGCCAGATGTACAGTCGTAAGTATGAGTGGTTGTATGTCGAGCAGGTCGTAAGTCGGATGGTACTAGTAAGTGCAGACTTTTGTGCCCGACAGTCCTCTTTGAGCCTGTAAATTCATTATTGAGGTGTTATCTGTATATTCTTTCTTGATAGCCTTAGACAAGATTATGACAGGACAACTAATTTGTAACAAGAAGTTTGTAGATTAACATCCTACCTTCAAGGGATGTAGGCACATTGATATTGGTGAGCAGCCTTAAGGCCCCAGTGTTGTCAATGGGCTTTGAACCTTGTTAAACAACTAACCCTTGAAGGTCATGAGGGACTCATGATCCAAGAAAGTTGACCTGTCCTCCCCTTGGATTAGCGTGATTACCTCCCATTCCCCATGCTCTATGACCCTACAGGTTTAGTGCTTCTCCCTAATAATTTAGGCAGTGAGAGATTGGCTATTAGATTGGAGGGAGGAAGTATGTGTGTTCAGATAATTGGTTCTGTGATAGATTAGGTGAACCATAGAATTAATGAAGAAAAAACAGTGGGTTGTGCATTGAGGCATCTGTGGAGACAGAACATTATCAGTGGAGGCAAAAAAGGAAATGTACAAGAGTATAGTGGTGCCAACATGTTGTACAGGTGTGAAGCATGGGTTGTGAATGTTGCAGCAAGAAGCCTGGATGCTGGCATTGGAGATGATATGTTTGAGGGCAATATGTGGTCTGAATATTATGAAGAGAATTCAGAGTTGGGAGATTTAGAGGTGTCATATTATTAAAAGTATTATCCAGAGGGCTGAGAAGGGATTAATGAGGTGGTTTGAACATTAATAGAGGATGGCATTAAATAGGATGACTAAGAAGGAATATAAATCTTGAGTGGAGGGTAAGAGGAGTAGGAGTCATCCTAAGAAAGGTTGGAGGGAGAGGGTAAAGGAGGTTTTGAGTGTGAGGGGCTTGGACATACAGCAGGCTTTTGTGAACATGTTAGATAGGAGCTAGTGGAGGCGAGTGATTTTTATGATTTGACGTGAGCAGGGTAACATAATGAAGGTACTGAAGGAACTGGTTAGCTGGGCTTGAGTTGTGGAGGTGAGAATTACAGTGCCTACACTCTTATGGAGGGGTGGAGATGTTGCAGTTTAGTGGGTTGTCTGAAATGTAATGCCAGCATGCTTCTTGTAAAACCATGATTGATTGAGTGACAGTGAAAGTGTTTTCTTCTCTGTCTCCTACCTCAGTGGGAGACAGCCAGAATGTTTAAAAAGAATAGTATATTCTCTAGTTCATAGAAAGCTATTTCTTTTAATCTAAGCATAATTACAGAAAATGTATTTTTGTAAGCAAGCATTAATTATATGTAATGAGGCCAGGGTCTGTGGGCCTTCCTTCCCCTCATTCAGTTGACTTTCTTATTTACTTAGTGTATGGTATATCTGATCTGAGCCATGCTCCCACGTGTCGTGTGTTCCCACCTGGCATTAATAACTAAATGTAAAAAAAGAAAACTTTACATTTCTTCTTCTTTCTTTTTTTTTTTTTTTTTGAGTCGCCTTGCCTTGGTGGGAGACAGCTGTTGTGTTAAAAGAAAAAGAAGCATTAAAGGACTGTGGTAGGTGTATTAAACTCGGACCATTAACACATGGTCCCACATAATAAGTATCTTCACTACATTTTATAAACTCCACTCATCACATATGGCAAGTACTTATCACACTCATGGAATCACCAACAGTAATAGTAAGTTTACATAAATTGAGCTCCTACAAACTGAGTAGGGGGAAGGGACCTAGTATATTGACCTTGTTCTTATTGGAAAGAAGTTCTGTGATACCTTCTGATTACAGGTAGACTAAGTAGAGTACACACTGCTGAGACACTGGCAATCATAGCGTATAGCTCTAAAATGTTTTATTGGTGTGAGTGTTGCCAAGTGAATTACTGCATCTAATAGACAAAACACTTATATCCATTGGTGCAAGAGGTATTACAGTGGTGCAAGGGGTGTTACAGTGGTGCAAGGGGTGTTATAGTGGTGCTAGGGGTGTTACACTGGTGCAAGGGGTGTTACAGTGGTGCAAGGGGTGTTGTAGTGGTGCTAGGGGTGTTACACTGGTGCAAGGGGGTGTTACAGTGCAGCATAAAGATCCACCTGCAAAGATTTGCTACCAAAGTCTTTTTCTAGCAGAATTTTTTTAAGAGTGCTGCGAGACATTATCCTCAGTTGCAGGTGAAAATATTATAAAATTTCAAATAATTTTCTATGAGGGTAAAATCCTGGTGAATGTATCTCCTGCCCTACAAGTGTTACCTTTTAACATCTAAAGGCAATTAAAATGTCTGGAATCTTTTCCATAAATGGAAGAAATAAAGCATCAGGAATATTAAGAGATATAAAATTAGTGCTGAAGATAATATACAGTGGACCATCAGTTAACGACGTCGTTGTGTGATGTAAACCTCAGATGACACGTTTTTGCGTCAAAATATTGGCTCAGTTAATAACAAAGAATTCGGTTAAAATCATTCATCCCGAACATGTCCGCGTGGCCTGAGTGGCCTGTCCACTCCATATACAGCCAGTCTACCATTGTTTAGAAGCCAGTGAGGATGATTCCACGCATGCATGCGATACATTTTGTATTATTCTATTGTTTTTAGTGCTTGAAAGTGCTAAATAAGCCACCATGGGCCCAAAGAAAGCTTCTAGTGCCAGTCCTGTGGTAAAGAGGGTGAGAAATACTATTGAATTCAAGAAAGATCATCGCAAAATACGAAAGAGGAGTGCGTGTCTCCGAGCTGGCCAGGTTGTATAACAAACCCCATACAACCATTGCTACTATCTTGGACAACAAAAAGGCAATCAAGGAAGCTGTTGTTGCGAAAGGTGCAAATGTGCTTACAAAACAGAGATCGCAAATACTCGAAGATGTGGAGAGACTGTTGTTGGTGTGGATCAACAAGACACAATTATCAGGAGATAGTGTTTCTCAGTCAGTTACATGTGAAAAGGCAAGGCAGTTGCATGATGATCTTATTAACCCTTTGAGGGTTTCGGCCGTACTAGTACGGCTTACGACCCAGGGTTTTTGACGTGTACTAGTACGCCTAAATTCTAGCGCCCTCAAATCTAGTGGGAGAAAGCTGGTAGGCCTACATATGAAAGAATGGGTCTATGTGGTCAGTGTGAACAGTATAAAAAAAACCTGCAGCACACAGTGCATAATGAGAAAAAAAAAAACTTTGACCATTTTTTTGGAATAAAACGACTTTGTACTGTATTTTCGTATGGTATTTATTGTTGTATTCTAGTTTTCTTGGTCTCATTTTATAGAATGGAAGACATATTACAGAAATTGAGATGATTTTGACTGGTTTTACAATGAAAAGTACCTTGAAATTGAGCTCAAAGTAGCAGAAATGTTCGATTTTTACCAAAGTTCAAAAGTAAACAAATCATGCCAAGCGTCCAATACACGTCAACTGGTGAGTCTAATATTATTCTGCAAGTGCGCCAATATTATTTATACCATTTTTTACACCAATGCAGTAGTCTGCATAACAGTAAATCTTCTATTTTTTGTGAGAATAAAAATTCAAAGTGGAAAGGAAAAGAATGTAAGAGGGGCCTTGAGACGTGACTAATGAACAGAGGAAATGTCATTTTAGTGCCAGGAATGTCTTTCTTGTTTATTCTGGACCCTATTCGGAAATTGGCATCTTTTGAAATTTGTGTGAAATTGGCAAAATTGCTAAATTCTGACCACTGTACTGGATAGTTGAAATTGGTAAATGGGTGGTTTCTTGCACTCATTCGTTAGAAAAAATGGAGTTCTAGCGAAATGTTCATGTTTTTTGTCGACTAGTACAGTGGAATTGGCCGAAAATGGGGCTCAAAGTGGGCAAAATCACCGATGCGTAAACATCGCCGAGACCGCTAACTTTGCGGGAGCATAATTCCGTAAGTTTTCCATCAAATTTCATACTTTTGGTGTCATTATGATTGGGAAAAGATTCTCTATCTTTTCATAAGAATTTTTTTTTTTTTTTTTTTTTTTTTTTTTTAATTTGGCCGACCCTGAGAACGAGTCTCGGAGAGGGCCTGTCGACCCTCAAAGGGTTAAGAAAATGCCTGGAACTATTGCTCATATTGGTGAATTTAAGGCCAGCAAAGGTTGGTTTGAGAGATTTAAGAATCATAGTGGCATACATAGTGTGATAAGGCATGGTGAGGCTGCCATTTCTGACAAAAAAACTGCTGAAAAATATGTGCAGGACTTTAACCCTTTGAGGGTGTTATATACAAGTACGTCATTGCAGCCAGGGTTGGTCATATACTTGTACACCTAAATTCTAGTGCCTTCAAATCTGGTGAAAGAAATCTGGCAGGCCTACATATGAAAGAATGGGTCTGTGTGGTCAGTGTGCACAGTATAAAAAAAATCCTGAAGAATACAGTGCATAATGAGAAAAAAAAACTGACCATGTTTTTGGTTTAAAACAGCGACTTTCTAGTGCATTTTCATATGGTATTTATGGCTGTATTCTTGTTTCCTTGGTCCCATTTAATAGAATCGAAGATATATTACAGAAATAGAGATGATTTTGATTGGTTTCACGATGACAAGTACCTTGAAATTGAGCTCAAAGTAGAGAAAATAATTGATTTTTGCCAATGTTCAAGAGTAAATAAATCACGTCATACGTCCAATACACATCATCTGGTGAGTCTGATATTCTTTCACAAGTGCGTTGACATCATTTATACCATTTTTACAATGATGCAGTAGTATACGTAACAGAAACCTATTTTCTGTGAGAATAAAAACTCAAAATGGAAAGCAAAAGTAATATAAGAGGGGCCTAGAGATGTGACTAATGAACAGATAAAATGTTATCTTAGTGCCAGGAATGTCTGTCTTGTTTATTCTGGACACTATTTTGAAATTGGCATCTTTTGAAGTTTGTGTGAAATTGCCCAAATTGCCAATTTCTGACCACTTTATTGGGTAGTTGAAATCAGTAAATGGGCAGATTCTTGTACTCACTCGATAGAACAAATGGAGTTCTGAGGAAATAGCTATGATTTTAGTCAACTGCAACATTAGAATTGGCCGAAAATAGGGCTCAAAGTGGGTGAAATTGCCGATGCGTAATATCTTCGAGACCACTAACTTCACGAAACCATAATTCCGTAAGTGTTCCATCAAATTTCATACTTTTGGTGTCATTATGATAGGAAAAGACTCTCTATCATTTTGTGAGATTTTTTTTTTTTTTTTTTTTTTTTTTTTTTTTTGAAAAATTTTTGACGCTGAGAACGAGTTTGGGAGAGGGCCTCTCGACCCTCAAAGGGATAAGGGGTACATAGAGGCTGAACAATTAAAACCCTAGCAAGTGTTTAATTAATTAATTAATAGCTTCGAACTATAGACCAATAAACCTAACCTCCATAGTGGGAAAATTTATGGAATCAATAATTGCCGAGGCAGTTCGTAGCCACCTTGAAAAGCATAAATTAATCAACGAATCTCAGCATGGTTTTACAAAGGGGCGTTCCTGCCTTACGAATTTATTAACTTTTTTCACTAAGGTATTTGAGGTAGATCATGGTAATGAATATGATATTGTGTATATGGACTTCAGTAAGGCTTTTGACAGGGTCCCACATCAGAGACTATTGAGGAAAATTAAGGCCCATGGAATAGGAGGAGAAATTTTTTCCTGGATCGAGGCATGGTTGACAGATAGGCAGCAGAGAGTTTGCATAAATGGGGAGAAATCAGAGTGGGGAAGCGTCACGAGCGGTGTTCCACAGGGGTCAGTGTTGGGCCCCCTGCTGTTCACAATCTACATAAACGACATAGATGAGGGCATAAAGAGCGACATCGGCAAGTTTGCCGATGACACCAAAATAGGCCGTCGAATTCATTCTGACGAGGACATTCGAGCACTCCAGGAAGATTTGAATAGACTGATGCAGTGGTCGGAGAAGTGGCAGATGCAGTTTAATATAGACAAATGCAAAGTTCTAAATGTTGGACAGGACAATAACCATGCCACATATAAACTAAATAATGTAGATCTTAATATTACGGATTGCGAAAAAGATTTAGGAGTTCTGGTTAGCAGTAATCTGAAACCAAGACAACAGTGCATAAGTGTTCGCAATAAAGCTAATAGAATCCTTGGCTTCATATCAAGAAGCATAAATAATAGGAGTCCTCAGGTTGTTCTTCAACTCTATACATCCTTGGTTAGGCCTCATTTAGATTATGCTGCACAGTTTTGGTCACCGTATTACAGAATGGATATAAATTCTCTGGAAAATGTACAAAGGAGGATGACAAAGTTGATCCCATGTATCAGAAACCTTCCCTATGAGGATAGACTAAGGGCCCTGAATCTGCACTCTCTAGAAAGACGTAGAATTAGGGGTGATATGATTGAGGTGTATAAATGGAAGACAGGAATAAATAAAGGGGATGTATATAGTGTGCTGAAAATATCTAGCCTAGACAGGACTCGCAGCAATGGTTTTAAGTTGGAAAAATTCAGATTCAGGAAGGATATAGGAAAGTACTGGTTTGGTAATAGAGTTGTGGATGAGTGGAACAAACTCCCGAGTACAGTTATAGAGGCCAGAACGTTGTGTAGCTTTAAAAATAGGTTGGATAAATACATGAGTGGATGTGGGTGGGTGTGAGTTGGACCTGATAGCTTGAGCTACCAGGTCGGTTGCCGTGTTCCTCCCTTAAGTCAATGTGACCTGACCTGACTAGGTTGGGTGCATTGGCTTAAGCCGGTAGGAGACTTGGATCTGCCTCGCATGGGCCAGTAGCCCTTCTGCAGTGTTCCTTCGTTCTTATGTTCTTATGTGACGAAACAGGCCTGTTTTGGAAGAAAATGCCAAACAGGACCTACATTACTCAGGAGGAAAGGCACTCCCAGAACACAAGCCTATGAAAGACAGGCTAACTCTCATGCTTTGTAGTAATGCTAGTGAGGATTGCAGAGTGAAGCCTTTACTCATGTATCACTCTGAAACTCCCAGAGTGTTCAAGAAAAACAGTGTTGTCAAGACTAAATTGTGTGTGAGATGGAGAGCAAACAGTACGGCATGGGTCACTAGGGACTTTTTCCTTGATTGGTTCTGTCAAGTGTTTGGCCCCAGTGTGAAAAAATACCTCCTGGAAATTAAATTGCCACTCCAGTGCCTCCTGTTAATGGACAATGCTCCTGCTCATACTCCAGACTTGGAAGAGCGAATTGTGGGGAAGTTTAGTTTCATCAAAGTGAAATTTTTGCCCCCTAACACCTCTCCTCCAGCCCATGGACCAGCAGGTCATTTCAAATTTCAAAAGACTGTACACCAAAGCAGTGTTTCAAAAGTGCTTGGAAGTGACCTCAGACACTGAATTGACCCTAAGAGAGTTCTGGAAAGATCATTTCAGTATCCTCAGTTGCATAAACCTTATAGGTAAGGCTTGGGAGGGAGTGACTTGCAGGACTTTGAACTCTGCTTGGAGAAAATTGTGGCCACAATGTGTACAAGAGAGGGATTTTGAAGGGTTTGGGGCTAACCCAGAGGAGTGCATTAGTGTTCGCAATAAAGCTGACAAAATTCTTGGCTTCATATCTAGAAGTATAAATAATAGAAGTCCTCAGGTTGTTCTTCAACTCTATATATCCTTGGTTAGGCATCATTTAGACTATGCTGCTCAGTTCTGGTCATCATATTACAGAATGGATATAAATGCTCTGGAAAACATACAGAGGAGGATGACAAAGATGATCCCATGTATCAGAAATCTTCCCTATGAGGATAGACCGAGGGCCCTGAATCTGCACTCTCTCGAAAGGCGCAGAATTAGGGGGATATGATCGAGGTGTATAAATGGAAAACAGGAATAAATAAAGGGGATGTAAATAGTGTGCTGAAAATTTCCAGCCAAGACAGGACTCGCAGCAGTGGTTTCAAGTTGGAAAAGTTCAGATTCAAGAAGGATATAGGAAAGCACTGGTTTGGTAATAGAGTTGTGGATGAGTGGAACAAACTCCCGAGTACAGTTATTGAGGCTAAAATGTTGTGTAGTTTTAAAAATAGGTTAGAGTGGGTGTGGGTGGGTGAGAGTTGGACCTGACTAGCTTCTGATGCCGTGCTCCTTCCTTAAGTGGAAGTGACCTGACTAGGTGGGTCATTGGGCTAATCTGGGGGGGGACATGGGCCTGCTTTGCATGGGTCAGTGGGCCTGCTGCGGTGTTCCTTCTTTCTTATGTTCTTATGGTCTTACGAGTGGGTGTGGGTGGGTGTGAAATGGACTGACTGACTACTAGGTCGGACACAGTGCTAATCCCTCAAGTGACGTGTCTGACCTCACTAGGTCAGGGCATTGGCTTAAGCCGGTGGGGAGAATTGGAGCTGCCTCGCATAGACCAGTAGACCTGTTGCAGTGTTCCTTATTTCTTATGATCTTATGTTCTTATGAGGGCAAATATTCTATTAGTGGGATGGATCTGTGAAGGACCTGCTTAGTATGGGCCAACAGGCCTGCTGCAGTGTTCCTCCTTTCTTATGTTCTTATTGTGGCACTGGGGAAGTCCATGAGGTTAGTGGCGAGGATGTGGAAGAGTTGATGGAGGATGGATGAAGAGCTAACCACTACAGAGCTGCAAGAGCTTGAGGTGCAACAGCAACAGACCACAGCTCAGGAATTTCCTTCAGAGGAAGGGGAAGAGAGATGGAGAAAGTTGCCTTCTTCAAAGATTAAGGACATTTGTGCAAAGTGGACTGAAGTGCAAACCTTTATGGATGAACATCACCCTGTTGCAGGCCATGCTGGCAACATCTACAATGACAATGTTGTATTCCATTTTAGGGAAATCTTAAAGACGCGCCAGAAACAGAGCTCTCTGGACAGATTTTTGGTGCGACAGGAGTCCAGTGACTCTCAAGCTGGTCCTAGTGTCATTAAAAAACAAAGAAGGGAGGTAACCCCTGAAAAGGACTTGGTACCTAAAGTCCTTATGGAAGGGGATTCCCCTTCCAAACAATTGTAAACTCCTCCATCTTCTGCCCTCCTCCCATCTCATCACTCATCAAATACATCTTCAATAAAGGTAAGTATCATTTTATT
The DNA here is from genome assembly GCF_038502225.1 of Cherax quadricarinatus. Classification (NCBI taxonomy): domain Eukaryota; kingdom Metazoa; phylum Arthropoda; class Malacostraca; order Decapoda; family Parastacidae; genus Cherax; species Cherax quadricarinatus. The sequence goes on from NC_091320.1 coordinate 787,855, forward strand.
AATTATTAATGTATTTATTCTGTATGTCTCATTGTTTTCTGTGTAGGGAAATGTATATTTTATGTAAAAAATTATTTAATACTTTTGGGTGTCTGGAACGGATTAATTGGATTTCCATTATTTCTTATGGGGAAAATTAATTCTGATAACGACAGAATCGGTTAAAGACAAGCTTTCTGGAAAGGATTAATGTCGTTAACTGAGGGTCCACTGTACACATTTATGCACAAATAACCCGCACATGGGAGAAAGAAACTTATGATGTTTCATGTGTTAGTCTGTGACTTGTTAATGGTCCAAGTTGAACCTAAACATTGCCAAAAGTTCCTCTCTCCTATGTGTGAGTTATTTGTGTATTGTTCCAGTCACGGTATTGTGACTTTTTGTTCTTTATACAAATTTATGAATTTCATGTAGCTAAACTTGAACTGTGGTTTAATACAACATATTTCAGATATTTATGCTTGCCTATGGGACAGAAATTTGAGTGAATGTATTTATTAATGCTTTATCTTGATTTGCAGGCTGGACAAAGCAAGCGTATTTGGAATGAACTCTATAAGGTGATCGATTCATCAGATGTAGTGATTCAAGTGCTTGATGCTCGAGACCCATTGGGAACCAGATCCAAGATAATAGAGAAGTTTATGCGTACTGAGAAGCCTCACAAACATCTTGTCTTTGTCTTGAACAAGGTTTGTATTTATTTAATTATTATTATTATAATCAAAAAGAAGCGCTAAGCCACAAGGGCTATACTGTATTTATTTAATACTTTTACTATTTTTCCTGTATCTATCCTGAAAGTGGGATGCCATCTTAATTGAAGTGACACCCCTTGATATTAATAGTGACTTAACCCCTAAAATTAAGGCAGACTGCATTTTCTTGGACTGTAAGAAGACTTTTGATACAGTTCCACGTAAGGGATAAGTGCAAAAGCAAGAGGAGCAAGCAGGAATAACAGGAAAAAGGCTGCAATGGATCAGAGAATGCCTGAGAGGAAGGAAACAACATTTACAGTGACTTACACTCTTAATGTTAACAATGATATCCCTTGATATTCATAATAACTTACCCTTTGGTATTAACCCTTTGACTGTTTCAGGCCCCTCTCTGAAACTGTCATTCTATGTCGCTCAATTTTTGAAAAAAAAAAAAAATTATTTTTTCTTATGAAATGATAGAGAATCTTTTCCCGATGGTAATGACACCAAAAGTTCGAAATTTGGTCGAAAACTCGTGGAACTATGCTCCCGCGAAGTTAGCAGTCTCGGCGACATATGCATATCGGCGATTTCGCCGACTTTGGGCCCTATTTTCAGCCAATTCCATTGTTCCAGTTGACCAAACTCATAGCTATTTCTTTAGAACTCCATTTTATCTATCAGCTGAGTACAAGAAACCTCCCATTTACTAATTTGGACTACCCAATATGGTGGTCAGAAATTGGCAATTTGGCCAATTTCACACAAACTAAAAAATATGCCAATTTCAAAATAGGGTCCAGAATAAACAAGGTAGACATTCGTGGCACTAAAATAACATATGCTCTGTTCATTAGTAACATCTCTAGGCCCCTCTTATATTATTATTGCTTTCTATTTTGATTTTTTATTCATACAAAAAAAAAAAAATTTACTGTTATGCAGACTACTGCATTATTGTAAAAATGGTATAAATAATATCAGTGCACTAGTGAAAGAATATTAGACTCCCCAGTTGACGTGTATTGGACGTGTGGTGTGATTTATTTACTCCTGAACATTGGTAAAAATCGAACATTTCCGCTACTTTGAGCTCAGTTTCAAGGTAGTTTTCATTGTCAAAGTAATGAAAATCATCTCTATTTCTGTAATATGTTTTCCATTTTATCACCTAAGACCATGAAAACGCGAATACAACGATAAATACTATACGAAAATACACCTCAAAGTCGGCGTTTTATTCCAAAAAAACGATCAGTTTTTTTTTTCTCATTACGCAATGTGTGCTGCAGGATTTTTTTTATGTGGTGCACACTGACCACACAGACCCATTCTCTCACATGTGGGCCTACCAGCTTTCTCCCACTTGATTTGAAGCCGCTAGAATTATTGAGTATATATACGTCAGAAACATTGGCTCGTAAGACGTATTTATACGTCGAAAACAGTCAAAGGGTTAATGGTGACCCACTCACTTCTTAACATTAATAGTGAATAGGAGTCTGCGAGGAGACTAAAGGAAGTGGAGATGTCATGCTTGAGGGCAATGTGTGGTGTGTACATTATGCAGAGAATTTATAGTTTGCAGATTAGAAAAATGTGCAGGGCTACTAAAAGTATTATCCAGGGGACTGAGGAGCAGTTGTTAAGGTGGTTTGGATATTTAGAGAGGATGAAGCAAAATAGGATGATTGGGAGGGAAGGTGGGGTAGGGGGGTCATCCTAGGAAACGTTGGAGAGAGGGGTTACATATGTGGGTGTGCTTGACATCTAACAGGCATGCGAGATAGTAGTCAGTGGAGACAAGTGATACTCATGACTTGACGTGCTGTTGGAATGTGAGCAAGGTAACATGAAGGGATTCAGGGAAACTGGTTAGCTGGATTTGAGTCCTGAAGGTGGGAAGTAGTGCCTGCACTCTGAAGGAGGGGGTTGAGGATATTGGAGTGTAGAGGTGGTACCTGAGCTATAGTATCAGTGTTCTGGCAAGACAGTGAATGAAGGAGTAAGAGTCAAAGTGTTTTCTTTGTCACGTTTCTCTACCTAGGTGGGAGATGGCTGGTGTTAAAAATATATATATTTTCCTCGTCAATTTTCCAATGATTAATGCAGTTTCTTTATTTTTCAGGTTGATTTAGTGCCTGTGTGGGTCACACAAAAGTGGGTGGCCATTTTAAGTGCTGAATATCCTAGCCTTGCTTTCCAATCCTCCATCACAAATCCATATGGTAAAGGTGCCTTGATCACCCTTCTGCGCCAGTTTGGGAAATTACACAAGGACAAGAAGCAAATTAGTGTTGGCCTCATTGGCTTTCCCAATGTTGGCAAGAGCTCTATAATCAATACACTGAGATCTAAAAAGGCAAGTTGTATTTTATTTTGCCAAAATATTTGAATTTAATGCTAATGCTATAACATTTTTATGGCAATAACTATTGTCTTTTTTTCCATAATGTTTCCCTCTTTTTTTTTTTTTCACTGCTGTTTTGATGCTTCAGAAACCATATTTTATAGCTAGTGTTCCTACCTTCTACTGTGGCCACAGTGTCAGGTCATGCATGGGATATATAATTATACCAGGTATTGGGGCTTTTTTTTTTATACCCTTAGTGTCCAAACGTAGATCTACGTTTTTTCAACATTTGAAAGTATGTAAAAAAGCAAATCTTTTTTTCTTTTTTTACATTTGAAAAAGTGTAAAAAAAACTTTGATCTACGTTTTTTTTTTTTTTTTTTTTTTGAAAATATGTAAAAAAAAACATAGATCTACTTTTGGAGCACTACGCATGTGAACGTAGATCTGCTTGGACAGTTTAAGGGTTAAAGGGTATGATATTTGCATTTATGGATTTAGACATATAGGGTAGATAAGGGAGCAATGTGGCAAATGTTGCAAATGTATGGAACAGTTAGTAAGTTACTGAATGCTGTAAAGAGTTTTTATGAGGCTAGTGAGGCTCAGGTTAGGGTGTGTAGGAGAGAGGGAGACTACTTCCCAGTAAATGTAGATTTTAGACAGGGATGTGTAATATCACCATGGTGGTTTAACATAACTATAGCTGGAGTTGTAAAAGAAGTGAATGCTAGGGTGTTGGGGAGAGGGGTGGGATTAAATTATGGGAAATCAAAAACAAAATGGAAGTTGTCACAGTTACTTTTTGCTGATGATACTGTGCTTTTCAGAGATTCTAGAGAGAAGTTGCAAAGGTTAGTGGATGAGTTTGAGAGGGTGTGAAGGTAGAAAGTTGAAAGTGAACATACATAAGAGTAAGGCAATGAAGGTATCAAATGAGTTAGATAAAGAAAAATTGAATATCGCATTGGAGGGAGGGAGTATAAAAGAAGTGAATGTGTTTAGATATTTGGGAGTAAATTTGTCAGCTGATGGGTTTATGAAGGATGAAGTTAGCCATAGAATTGATGGAGGAAAAAAAAGTGAGTGGTGCATCGAGGTGTCTGTGGAGACAAAACAAGGGAATGTACGAGAGTATAGTGGTACTCTTATATGGGTGTGAAGCATGGGTTGTGAATGCTGCAGCGAGGAGGAGGCTGGAGGCAGTGGAGATGTCGTGTCTAAGGGCAATGTGTGATGTAAATATTATGCAGAATTTGTAGTGTGGAAATTAGGAGGAGTTGTGGAGTTACAAAAAGTATTATTCAGAGGGCTGAAGAGGGCTTATTGAGGTGGTTTGATCATTTAGAGAGGGTGGAGCAAAATAGAATGACTTGGAGGGTGTATAAATCTGTAGCAGAGGGGAGGAGGGGTAGGGGTCATCCTAGGAAGGATGGAGGGAGGGGGTAAAAGAGGTTTTGTGTGCAAGGGGCCTGGACATGCATCAGGCATGTGTGAGTGTGTTGGGCATGAATGAAGATGAATGGTTTTTGGGACCAGACGAGCTGTTGGAGTGTGAGCAGGTGATATTTTGTGAAGGAATTCAGGGAAACCGTTTAGCTGGACTAGTCCTGGAGGTGGGAAGTACAGTGCCTCACTTAGAGGGGTTTGGGATATTGGCTGTTTAGAGTGACATCAAATCTGGGCACCTCTGCAAAAACAGTAATTATATGTGAATGATGGTGAAAGTGTTTCTTTTTTGGGTTACCCTGCTTTGGTAGGAGACGACCAGCATGTTAAAAAAAAAAATAAACACCTTACATTGTGTACAAGTTGTCTTCACATTGGTGCAGTAGAATACATAACAGCAACACTCTCATTCTCATGTAGTGCCCACATTTTAGAGCAAGTGGCATTATTTATAGGTAAAGGCATAAGAAAGGAATATTTTTCTGTAGTTATGCCCTAGTAATACTATACTATAGTTTCAGAAGCAGACTGGGTCTTAAAACCAGTCTGGACATGTCACTTATCAGGTCGGCTCATTAACTGCTGAGGGTCAGAGGTGTGTTTTCACTGCTCAGCTAAGGCGTGCTCCATTTTCATTTCAATCTTTGTGCAGCAGCGGTGACTTCAGTTTTTTTTTTTTTCAGCAGCCCACCAGGCATTACCCAAATGCCCCCATGGCTAATCTGCCTCTGCACAGTTTGTCTGGTGGTAGTGTAATTTCAAAAAAATGTCTATAACATAATCTGCAACATTTAAAGCACCCCAGAGCAATTAGTATTATTATTGCATCTTTAACACTAGTGATACATTCTTGGTGAAGACCTTTATTAAAATATGTATGTTGGACAAAACAGAATCCATACGTTTATTGGCAAATTTACCTGACTCCCCAACACAGGGCCCAGAGACATTGATGGGGGTTTGATGGCCTTGGCCCATTGTTCAACATAAAATATTTTGCTGTAGAATGCACAGGGACTACAGCAAGACCCCTGGTCCCAGCAACAGAACATCAGAATTATATCAACATCTTTGAGATCCTCAGATGGGTCATCTCAGGATTAAGACCCATGTCAGGATGCAGTTCCTGATGAATCATTCAAATCAAATCAAGAGGTTAGAAGAACGGTGAAGGAATGCAAAAGGAGATTCAAAGAGAGAGTCTATCAGTAAATTTATCTGAGAATAAGAAGCTTGTTTCCTAGGTAGTAGGTTGGTAGGCAGCAACCACCCAGGGAGGTACTACCGTCCTGCCAAGTGAGTGTAAAACGAAAGCCTGTAATTGTTTTACATGATGGTAGGATTCCTGGTGTCCTTTTTTCTGTCTCATAAACATGCAAGATTTCAGGTACGTCTTGCTACTTCTACTTACACTTAGGTCACACTACACATACATGTACAAGCATATATATACAAACCCCTCTGGGTTTTCTTCTATTTTCTTACTAGTTCTTGTTTATTTCTTCTTATCTCCATGGGGAAGTGGAAAAGAATTCATCTGTAAGCCATGCGTGTCGTAAGAGGCGACTAAAATGCCGGGAGCAAGGGGCTAGTAACCCCTTCTCCTGTATATGTTACTAAATTTAAAAGGAGAAACTTTTGTTTTTCCTTTTGGGCCACCCCGCCTCGGTGGGATACGGCTGGTGCGTTGAAAGAAAGAAGAAGCTGTTTTTGAGAGGGTGATCAATGGAGACAGATGGTGTTTAATGGACATGCTGTTGGAGTGTAAGCAAGGTAATTGTCATGAAGGCATTCAGAGAAACCAATTAGCCCAACTTGAGTTCTGGAGGTGGGAAGTACAGTACCTGCCCTCTGAAGGGGTGGAGATATTACTGCCAGAGGGTAATCTGAATTGTGATGTCAGCATACTTCTGGCAAGATAGTGATTGAATGTTGTACTTTGAACAAAAATTACTGACGAGGAAAAATTATAAAATTCCTTTTGGCGAGTTTTATTTTCTGTGCCTTAACTAAGAGTTTCCTCTCTCCTAACATCACACATTTAACAAAGTAAATATTTAAATATTTAATAATACGCCATCAATTTTTCCATTATAAACTTGTAGAAATAGATTTGAGGTACAAAACTTTAATAGAATAAATTTATTTTTCATTTTACCTTTCTAATTTTTTAATAGCATGTTATGATCCTTTGGGATTTAGCACTTTCTTTAATAATAATCCATTTGTAATATTCTTAGACTTGAATAATAGTAATGTTATTTTAGTTATTAGAGTACCATAAGTAATATAAACTTCATTTTCTAAACACAATGTATTTATCCTTGTAGGTTTGTAATGTAGCTCCACTTGCTGGTGAGACCAAAGTGTGGCAGTATGTTACCCTGATGAGGAAAATATACCTCATAGATTGTCCTGGAATTGTGCCACCTTCGCACGAGACTGCTACAGACATGGTCTTGAAAGGAGCTGTTAGAACAGAGTACCTTAAAAATCCTACAGATTATATTATCCCTGTTTTGGAGAGAGTGAAGCGAGAGTACATCTGCAAGACATATCGGGTGAGACTGGTTTGCTTTTCAGGTCCTCATTGATAGTTTATTATAGTTGTCAGCCTATGAATCATATTTACAAGTAGTATATCTTAACCTATTCAATTAAAAAAAAAAAAGTATACTTTGCCATTATTGTAGAGCCGAAGTCTTATGTTGATATTTTCTTATCTGTGTGAGAAAATAAAAACAAATGAAACATGGTTTCATTGGGGTGTTAATGTTGCAGTTTTATAAACTGTAGTGTAAAGCACCCCTCTGGCAAGACAGTGATGAATTGAATGATGAAAGTTTTTCTTTTTTGGGCCACCCTGCCTTCGTGGGAATCGGCCGATGTGTTAAAAAAAAAATATACAGAAATGAAACATGGTTTCATTTGGATATATACAGAACAAATGAAACATGGTTTAATTTGTTCTGTATATATCCAGCTTCTTGTTACCCACTTGAGTGGGAGGCCATGACAGAAAAGCCTCCTGGGATCCTGTTTAAACCTTGCACTATAATGGTCCAGAATGATGGTTTTCAGTGTACATTCCTGCAAGTTCTTCCAACCCTCTGTATTATTTGTTAATTTTCCTTGATCCTGTCATCCGTTTTTCTACTTCATATATCCAAACCAACATGAAAGGTTTCTCATAATACACTCCAACCCCTTACCTCTGGATTTAGTCTTCATTGCTTGTGAAATGCTATTACAGAGTTTATATATTAATGGGGAAGTGCTTAACCCATATGAGTCATAAAGCACCTGAGGAATAAGAGGTAATCAGGTTTGATCCAAGGAAGAGGAAGGTAGCTTTCCCTTGAACATAATACAGTAGGGCCCCACTTATACGGCAGGTTAGGTTCCAGGCTACTGCCGGAAAGCAGAACGCCATTTTCTCCATTATAAATGCCAGATAACAAGTTTACAGTAACATATATTACGTTAGTAATACAACTAGGCATTAAAAACAATAAAAAGTAAAATACACACACAGTACACCCATTACTTTCCTTAAAATATTTGTAGTCTAAATGTAGGGTGAGAGGCGAGTTTAATTTGTAGGAAGTCAGGTTTGGGAGGTATGGTAGCCAGCCAGGTCAGCCCACCCCACCCACACTTATTTTATGAACACACTGGCCGATTCCCACCAAGGTAGGGTGGCCCGAAAAAAGAAAAACTTTCACCATCATTCACTCCATCACTGTCTTGCCAGAAGGGTTTTTTAAACTGCAACATTAGCACCCCTCCTTCAGAGTGCAGGCACTGTACTTCCCATCTCCAGGACTCAAGTCCGGCCTGCCAGTTTCCCTGAATCCCTTCATAAATGTTACTTTGCTCACACTCCAACAGCACGTCAAGTATTAAAAACCATTTGTCTCCATTCACTCCTATCAAACACGCTCACGCATGCCCGCTGGAAGTCCAAGCCCCTCGCACATAAAACCTCCTTTACCCCCTCCCTCCAACCTTTCCTAGGCCGACCCCTATCCCGCCTTCCTTCCGGTACAGACTGATACACTCTTGAAATCATGTTTCGCTCCATTCTCTCTACATGTCCGAACAACCCTTCCTCAGCCCTCTGGACAACAGTTTTGGTAATCCCGCACCTCCTCCTAACTTCCAAACTACAAATTCTCTGCATTATATTCACACCACACATTGCCCTCAGACATGACATCTCCACTGCCTCCAGCCTTCTCGCTGCAACATTCATCACCCATATAAGAGCGTTGGTAAAACTATACTCTCATACATTCCCCTCTTTGTCTCCACAGACTCCTAAGTGCACCGCTCACCCTTTTCCCCTCATCAATTCTATGATTCACCTCATCTTTCATAGATCCATCCGCTGACCTGACACGTCCACTCCCAAATATCTGAATACATTCACCTCCTCCATACTCTCTCCCTCCAATCTTTCATCAACTAATCTTTTTGTTATCCTCATAACCTTACTCTTTCCTGTATTCACTTTTAATTTTCTTCTTTTACATTTTTTTTTTTTAACAAGTCGGCCATCTCCCACTGAGGCAGGGTGACCCAAAAAAGAAAATACTTTCATCATTCAACACTTTCACCTCACTCACACATAATCACTGTTTTTGCAGAGGTGCTCAGAACACAACAGTTTAGAAGCATATACGTATAAAGATACACAACATATCCCTCCAAACTGCTAATATCGTGAAACCCCTCCTTTAGAGTGCAGGCATTGTACTTCCCATTTCCAGGACTCGAGTCCGGCTATATAAAAATAACCGGTTTCCCTGAATCCCTTCACTAAATATTACCCTGCTCACACTCCAACAGATCGTCAGGTCCCAAATACCATTCATCTCCATTCACTCCTATCGAACACGCTCATGCACGCCTGCTGGAAGTCCAAGCCCCTCGCCCACAAAACCTCCCTTCCAACCTTTTCGAGGACGACCCCTACCCTGCCTTCCTTCTCCTACAGATTTAAATGCTCTCCATGTCATTCTACTTTGATCCATTCTCTCTAAATGACCAAACCAACTCAACAACCCCTCTTCAGCCCTTTGACTAATACTTTTATTAACTCCACACCTCCTAATTTCCACACTCCTAATTTTCTGCATAATATTTACACCACACATTGCCCTTAGACAGGACATCTCCACTGCCTCCAACCGCCTCCACAACCCAAGCTTCACACCCATATAAGAATGTTGGTACTACTATACTTTCATACATTCCCTTCTTTGCTTCCATAGATAACGTTTTTTGACTCCACATACACCTCAACGCACCACTCACCTTTTTTCCCTCATCAATTCTATGATTAACCTCATCCTTCATAAATCCATCCACCGACACTTCAACTCCCAAGTATCTGAAAACATTCACTTCTTCCATACTACTCCTCCCCAATTTTTCTTTATCTAAATCATTTGATACCCTCATCACCTTACTCTTTTCTATGTTCACTTTCAACTTTCTACCTTTACACACACTCCCAAACTCATCCACTAACCTTTGCAATTTTTCTTTAGAATCTCCCATAAGCACAGTATCATCAGCAAAAAGTAACCGTGTCATTTCCCATTTTGTATTTGATTCCCCATAATTTAATCCCACCCCTCTCCCGAGCACCCTAGCATTTACTTCTTTTACAACCCCATCTATAAATATATTAAACAACCATGGTGACATTACACATCTCTAAGACCTACTTTTACCTCTCTTCTACACACCCTAACCTGAGCCTCACTATCCTCATAAAAACTCTTTACAGCATTTAGTAACTTACCACCTATTCCATATACTTGCAACATCTGCCACATTGCTCCCCTATCCACTCTATCATATGCCTTTTCTAAACCCATAAATGCAATAAAAACTTCCCTACCTTTATCTAAATACTGTTCACATATATGTTGGGAGGCGGTAATTTCATGCACTGGTCAGGGAGGTATACCATCTTTTAGGAGTGAAGAAGAGCAGAATGTAAGTGTGGTGGAGGTACGTGAGGCATTACGTAGAATGAAAGGGGGTAAAGCAGCTGGAACTGATGGGATCATGACAGAAATGTTAAAAGCAGGGGGAGATATAGTGTTGGAGTGGTTGGTACTTTTGTTTAATAAATGTATGAAAGAGGGGAAGGTACCTAGGGATTGGCAGAGAGCATGTATAGTCCCTTTATATAAAGGGAAAGGGGACAAAAGAGATTGTAAAAATTATAGAGGAATAAGTTTACTGAGTATACCAGGAAAAGTATACGGTAGGGTTATAATTGAAAGAATTAGAGGTAAGACAGAATGTAGGATTGCAGATGAGCAGGGAGGCTTCAGAGTGGGTAGGGGATGTGTAGATCAAGTGTTTACATTTAAGCATATATGTGAACAGTATTTAGATAAAGGTAGGGAAGTTTTTATTGCATTTATGGATTTAGAAAAGGCATATGATAGAGTGGATAGAGGAGCAATGTGGCAGATGTTGCAAGTATATGGAATAGGTGGTAAGTTACTAAATGCTGTAAAGAGCTTTTATGAGGATAGTGAGGCTCAGGTTAGGGTGTGAAGAAGAGAGGGAGAATACTTTCCAGTAAAAGTAGGTCTTAGACAGGGATGTGTAATGTCACCATGGTTGTTTAATATATTTATAGATGGGGTTGTAAAAGAAGTAAATGCTAGGGTGTTTGGGAGAGGGGTGGGATTAAATTATGGGGAATCAAATTCAAAATGGGAATTGACACAGTTACTTTTTGCTGATGATACTGTGCTTATGGGAGATTCTAAAGAAAAATTGCAAAGGTTAGTGGATGAGTTTGAGAATGTGTGTAAAGGTAGAAAGTTGAAAGTGAACATAGAAAAGAGTAAGGTGATGAGGGTATCAAATGATTTAGATAAAGAAAAATTGGATATCAAATAGGGGAGGTGGTGTATGGAAGAAGTGAATGTTTTCAGATACTTGGGAGTTGACGTGTCGGCGGATGGATTTATGAAGGATGAGGTTAATCATAGAATTGATGAGGGAAAAAAGGTGAGTGGTGCGTTGAGGTATATGTGGAGTCAAAAAACGTTATCTATGGAGGCAAAGAAAGGAATGTATGAAAGTATAGTAGTACCAACACTCTTATATGGATGTGAAGCTTGGGTGGTAAATGCAGCAGCGAGGAGACGGTTGGAAGCAGTGGAGATGTCCTGTCTAAGGGCAATGTGTGGTGTAAATATTATGCAGAAAATTCGGAGTGTGGAAATTAGGAGAAGGTGTGGAGTTAATAAAAGTATTAGTCAAACGGCAGAAGAGGGGTTGTTGAGGTGGTTTGGTCATTTAAAGAGAATGGATCAAAGTAGAATGACATGGAAAGCATATAATTCTATAGGGGAAGGAAGGAGGGGTAGGGGTCATCCTTGAAAGGGTTGGAAAGAGGGGGTAAAGGAGGTTTTGTGGGCGAGGGGCTTGGACTTCCAGCAAGCGTGCATGAGCGTGTTAGATAGTGAATGGAGAAGAATGATACTTGGGACCTGACGATCTGTTGGAGTGTGAGCAGGGTAATATTTAGTGAAGGGATTCAGGGAAACCGGTTATTTTCATATAGTCGGACTTGAGTCCTGGAAATGGGAAGTACAATGCCTGCACTTTAAAGGAGGGGTTTGGGATATTGGCAGTTTGGAGGGATATGTTGTGTATCTTTATACGTATATGCTTCTAAGCTGTTGTATTCTGAGCACCTCTGCAAAAGCAGTGATAATGTGTGAGTGTGGTGAAAGTGTTGAATGATGAAAGTATTTTCTTTTTTGGGTCACCCTGCCTCGGTGGGAGACGGCCGACTTGTTGAAAAAAAAAAATATATGTTTCAATGTAAACACTTGATCTACACATCCCCTACCCACTCTGAAGCCTCCTTGCTCATCCGCAATCCTACATTCTGTCTTACCTCTAATTCTTTCAATTATAACCCTACCGGACACTTTTCCTGGTATACTCGGTAAACTTATTCCTCTATAATTTTTACAATCTCTTTTGTCTCCCTTCCCTTTATATAAAGGGACTATACATGCCCTCCACCAATCCCTAGGTGCCTCCCCCTTTCATACATTTATTAAACAAAAGTACCAACCACTCCAACACTATATCCCCCCCTGCTTTTAACATTTCTGTCATGATTCCATCAGTTCCAGCTGCTTTACCCCCTTTCATTCTACGTAATGCCTCACGTACCTCCACCACACATTCTGCTCTTCTTCACTCCTAAAAGATGGTATACCTCCTTGGCCAGTGCCTGAAATTACTGCCTCCCTTTCTTCCTCAACATTTAAAAGTTCCTCAAAATATTCTTGCCATTTACCTAATACCTCCATTTCCCCATCTACTAACTCCCCTACTCTGTTTTTAACTGACAAATCCATACTTTCCCTAGGCTTTCTTAACTTGTTTAACTCCAAATTTTTTTCTTATTATTTTTATTTTATTATCACACCGGCCGATTCCCACCAAGGCAGGGTGGCCCGAAAAAGAAAAACTTTCACCATCATTCACTCCATCACTGTCTTGCCAGAAGGGTGCTTTACACTACAGTTTTTAAACTGCAACATTAACACCCCTCCTTCAGAGTGCAGGCACTGTACTTCCCATCTCCAGGACTCAAGTCCGGCCTGCCGGTTTCCCTGAATCCCTTCATAAATGTTACTTTGCTCACACTCCAACAGCACGTCAAGTATTAAAAACCATTTGTCTCCATTCACTCCTATCAAACACGCTCACGCATGCCTGCTGGAAGTCCAAGCCCCTCGCACACAAAACCTCCTTTACCCCCTCCCTCCAACCCTTCCTAGGCCGACCCCTACCCCGCCTTCCTTCCACTACAGACTGATACACTCTTGAAGTCATTCTGTTTCGCTCCATTCTCTCTACATGTCCGAACCACCTCAACAACCCTTCCTCAGCCCTCTGGACAACAGTTTTGGTAATCCCGCACCTCCTCCTAACTTCCAAACTACGAATTCTCTGCATTATATTCACACCACACATTGCCCTCAGACATGACATCTCCACTGCCTCCAGCCTTCTCCTCGCTGCAACATTCATCACCCACGCTTCACACCCATATAAGAGCGTTGGTAAAACTATACTCTCATACATTCCCCTCTTTGCCTCCAAGGCCTCTCCCACTCTGTCATCTGCTCTCCTTTTGCACTCTCTCACCACTCTCTTCACCTTTCTTTTACTCTCCATATACTCTGCTCTTCTTATAACACTTCTGCTTTGTAAAAACCTCTCATAAGCTAACTTTTTCTCTTTTATCACACCCTTTACACATTGTCGCACAGTGATAATGTGTGAGTGTGGTGAAAGTGTTGAATGATGATGAAAGCATTTTCTTTCTTTTTTGAGTCACCCTGCCTAGGTGGGAGACGGCCGACTTGTTAAAAAAAAAAATCATGGATTAATGAAAATGTCTATATTGACGTAAAATTAGACATTTAGTGTGGCCAAGAGAGATGTGCTCATGGAGAATGTAAACAAACCGGATGGCATGCACCGTATTTGAAAGACCACTTGACGTATAGAAAGTTTTGGTCGTTTGAGATCGCCTTATTGGCAAAACGCCAAAAAGCGGGGCCCTACTGTAATATTTATGTACAATTGTGTAGTTTGTCTTAGGAAATAAGGTTTTTATAGCATGTGTGTGATTTATTACTTGTCAAATAATTTTAATTGCTTATAAAACTTCCAGGTGGATGACTGGAGCACTCCAGAAGATTTTATGGAGAAAGTAGCAAGACGTATGGGCAAACTTTTGAAAGGAGGAGAACCAGACTTCAACACTGTTGCCAAAATGATCCTAAACGACTGGCAGCGAGGCAAGATTCCTTATTTTGTGCCACCACCTGGACATGACTCTTCAGAATTTATTAAACTAAAGAATGAAGAAAATGAAGAAATGGCTGCAAAAATTAAAGAGAAAGAAGCAGAGGAGGAAGAGGAAGAAGCACGAAACATGAACACCATCAACAGTAATGTGCCTTCAGTATTCCAAGATTTAGGTAAAATAACATTGAGTCTGGAGTACTCTGAAGATGATGCGAGACCTCTGGAAATAACTGATCAAATTCCCGAGGATTATGATGATAATATTGAAGAAATTGACGATATGAATAGTGTGCTTGAGGAAAGCAAAAACAGTTTGTCAGAGAGTGAAGAGATGAATGGCACAAAAGACGGAGACAGTTCGACAACTACTTCCATCCTGGACGATAAAGCTTCACCAGTTGCTCCAGAACCTGCCAATGTGAATAAAGAAAATGATCAGGTGGAAGCTGTTGCTACCTCACAGCCAACAAGCACTGGCACTGATGAAAATCTAGGTGAGGAACTACAATCAGATGATGAGAAAATGATTGGAGAGGATTTATTGTCTAGTGAGGATGAAGTTGAAACAGCAGCTGGTGCATTTACTGTTGCAAACGTGAGGAAACTGAGAAGAAAGCGCAAACATCTTCCCGAAGAGGAAGCCAAGCCATTAACTTCTAAACAGAGGAGAAGAATAGAGAGGGAGCAGAAAAGAAAGAAAATAGGAAGTAATTTCTATGAAGTCACCAATGTAAAAAATAGAAATCGCAATAAAGTTAATCCAGGTTTAGTAGCAAGTATGAGAGGCCATGCTAAAAACAAAAAAAAGTAAATATTCAAGCAAATTTTTAATGAAGAGAAGTAATGTGTTAATGTCCATTAACCTATGAAGCTAAAAATAAACTGTACATAGGTAAATATACCTGTGACTGATTTCAAGAGTTTTTCTACCCTCAAAACCTAGTCTAGGGCCATTCTTTTCTGTTCATTCCTCAATGGGGGGGAGGGGGCTTCTTGGCATGGTGAAAAGGCTTTTGGTCTCCTTCCTCAGACCAAACCTAATTATCTCCCAATCCCCCCCTTCCCTTCCTGCTTTTGGCCTTTGGGATTTTCCCCACAGGCATTCTAGTTCCTAGGTAGGGGGTTGGGTATTGTGGCCCATCCCATTCCATTGGGGTCCTTGGCAGTGTAGTAGTTTGCCATGGAATCTGCATCACCTGGGGATGCCCCGATTCCTCTCCGGTCTCTTGGGGGGAGGGGGTGGCACAGGGTGACAAGCGTATCTCTGGAGGTGGCCTTTCGAATTCCGGGGGATGGTGGCCGAAGGAGGTATGCTTTGTGGTGGGTGTACAGCTGCCCTCTCTTTAGTCCACCGAGGTGGCTCGGTGGCTGTGAGGTTGCTATCCCGGATTGCTGGTTTACTGGCATGAAGGGTAGGGTATGGCATGGGTTCCATGCCACATCTGCGCTACTTGCAGTGCTGAGGTCCTCTTGGGCGTAGAGGGAGATTTACATCCCTTTCATTCCTCCTAGGAGCTGTTCTCCCCCCAGGCCCCCTTCCCGATACCACACCCTGTTCCGACCCTGCCTCATTACTTAACCCCTCTTCGGACATTTCTAATGCCACTGTACCTCTTGCTGATGCGTTTCACCACCTGCTCCAGGTACTGGGGTTCCGCCTGACTCCTTTGATACATCTGATCTCTGTACTTTGACCATGCTTCCAGCTTTTCCCTCTACGGTGCGGCGATTTTTGGATCAGCTGCCTGTCTCACATTGGACTGCCTCTGGTCCTATACCTAAACGCCCAAGCCCGTTACCCAATACTTCTTCGATTCCTTCTCATTTTGCTCAGAAAAGACCGGCACAACACTCGCTCCCCTTACATGCTGTTTCAAAATACACAATGGACTAAGCTTTTTACTCTGCTACTGACTTCTTCTACTGCCTATCTTTCCAATCATAGGATTGGCAAGGTACTCCTATGCCATGGTCAAGATATCTTTCATGCTCTCAAGGGCAGTAGACACATCTTCATGGTACAGAATGCTAGTCAAGCTCGCAATCTTTCTCCTTACAACCATTGATGCTATTCTTGTAACTATTAATAAACATCATTCTCTCAATTCTTGAAGTGGTACTGTCATTCTACCTCATACCACTGTCCAACAGAATTTCCAGATATGTAGTGATGATACTCTGGAACAGCTTGAACTCCAAGATCTCCCAATCCTCAAAGTAGACACTTATGTCCTCTCTGCCTGCAGGCAGAAACTATACCCTTGCATTGTAGCTCACTTAACTTTTGACTGCTGTGAGCTTCCGTCCTCAGTTTATATTGCGGGACACTGTTTACAAGTTCGAATGGCGATCCCTACAAAGCAAGTGTAGAAATTGCTGCCAATTTGGTCATCCAGTGAAATATTGCAGGTCCATGGCTGAATGCCCAGTCTGTGGTACCACCAACCATATCAATACATCTTGTAGTCTACCTCCCTCTTGCCTTGTCATGAGGCTCACCCGTCTTACTCTCGCCATTGCCAAGTTTACTTAAATGAGCGAGAAACCCATTGTCTCAAAGAGGCAGAAGGCTTTCCTTATGCTATGGCAGTCTCATCTACGCCTCCAAGGGAGACTTCCCTGTATTTCTTATTCTTGAGTTGCTAAACGACGCCCCGCCTCTGAGGTCCCAACTTCTGCAACCTCCTCTGTGGTCACCCCTTCCACAGTCACCCATCTCTAACTCTTGTTGTACTGGACTTGGAGGCCCCTACCTCATCACCTCATTCTGTTCTCACTTCTTCCTCTTCTCACAAACAGGTCTACAAGACCTCATGCAACAACTCCCCATCGCCCTCCTACTTCTCAGAAGTCCAAAAAATCCCCATTGCTCAAATCTCCTTTAAACCCTTCTTCTACCTCCACATTTTTCCTTTCCAGTCTCTCTACCTGCTTCTTCACTTCTAACTGGCTCTGTTATGAGTGTGGAGGTTCATCCTTCTCATCGTATAGTACCTTCCCCCCCCCCCCCGTCATCCCCTCCCAGGTTGCTTCCTCTCCTGACCTCTCCCAAGCTGCTTCTACAGTTCCCTCTATCCTTTTGTCCACCCCTTCTCTGGTAAATTCCATCATCACCCCCATCTTTACTCACCCTCCTCCTTCTCTCTCCAGTATTGTTCTACATTCACCATCGCTCTTCATCTGCACAACTCCTTTCTTCACAGCGTTTCAATTTCTCACTGCTTGTTAAGTTTTCTGCTGCCTCCACATGTGGACTTTTCTAACCCTTCTAGTCCGTAGATACCTCTACCTTCAGCTTTCTTGTATCTTTCTCTTCACAAAACATGGCTTATTTACAGTGGAATATTCATGGCCTCAGAGGTAACTGGGGTAGCTTCACATGTTGCTCTCCCAGTTTTCCCGTTTGTGTTTGTTTACAAGAACCCAAATTACACTCCGCTGTTATCCATCCCATCTTGGGCTATGTTTTATTATATTTATCGGATCTTTTTCCTGATGGAACTTTAATGAAAGTGAACTTCTTATACACACCCATATTCCATACCATCAGCTCTTTGTTCATATTTCGCTGCAGTACACTGCTGCCCACATTCACTTGAATCTGTTCTTTGTATCTCTCTCCTTCTTGGGCATTATCTATCCCAGATGTTGCATTTTTGGTTTCTTCCTTACTGCCACCCCTTCTGTTACTTGCAGACTTTAAGGCTCATCATTTCCTCTGGGAGGGGGGGGGGGGGTGGAAGTCTCACTTTGACTCCCGGGGCATTCAGTTGGAGGCTTTTCTCGCTTCTCCCCCCCCTCCATGTTTTAAATATGGGTACTCCCACCCATTTTGATTCTCGTACTCATTCTCTCTCTTGCCTTGATCTCTCGGTTTGCTCTTCCTCA
Organism: Cherax quadricarinatus; assembly: GCF_038502225.1. NCBI lineage: Eukaryota > Metazoa > Arthropoda > Malacostraca > Decapoda > Parastacidae > Cherax > Cherax quadricarinatus. Next base: position 806,131 of record NC_091320.1, read on the forward strand.
ACTGCGCTAGATCTTACCTGGTCTGTCCTCCCAGACTTATATGAAAACGATCATTTTCCAATTACCCTTACTTCTCCTTCGTATTCACCACCTCCTCGTAGCCCACGCTGGCAATTTGACCGAGTGAATTGGGACTTTTACTCGCGTCAAACTGCTTTTAGTGAGGATCTTTCTTCGTCTTCCATTGATGGGCAGGCATTCTCAGAGGTGTGTGCCATGGTGATCTGCTTGTGCTCAGGCAGTGCATTTGAAGCACACTACTTGGGGTAGGTACCAGTATGATAGACCCATAGAGCGACTCCTTGATTTTAAGCAGAAGAGAGCGGTCGCCTGCTGTGTCATCCATGACTTTAAACACACTTGCTGGTGAGATGTTTGTACTGTCACTTTGGCTTAGTCTATGAGTGCAGTCTGGAAAAAAAGTACAGAAACCGAGTGGCAAATACTCTCCCAACCTGGCTCCCGTTCTTCAGGTTGCTAGTGTCGCTATAGAGCACCCTCTTGACGTTGTCTCCGAAATTGATAATCATCTTGTCCGTATCTCCCAGGGGCTCCATCTATGCCACTTGTTTCTTTCCTCCAAATGTGCCAGAGTTAGAACCTTTAAACTTTTCTTCTATCAGACGAGAATCTTATAATGTGCCTCTTACACTTCTGGAACTGGAGGCAACACTCCGCTTGCCAATCAACGGCAGCTGGGCCTGACAGCATTCATATTTATATGCTACAGCATTTACATCAGTCAGCCCTTGCTGTCCTCCTCTGCCTTTCTAATCTTATTTGGTTGCAAGGAGTTCTTCCCCAGCTGTGGAAATCTGCCATTGTTCTCCCTTTCTGCAAACCGAGTACTACGGGACATGATGCCTCCCACTATCGTCTCATTGCTTTTACCAGTGCAGTTTGCAAGGTGATGGAACATCTGGTAAACAGATGTCTGATGTGGTATTTAGAGACACACAGTAGTCTCTAGACTAGTCAATATGGCTTTTATAAGGGCCGTTCTACCACTGACCCCTTACTGCCTTTGTCAATAACCACTCGGTTATCGCCATCTTTTCTGACCTTGAGAAGGCACATGACACAACTTGGAGGTATAACATCTTGGCCCAGGCCCACTCCTTAGGCCTCTGAGGTAATACACCATTTTTCCTTAAGAACTTCTTAACTGAGAGACATTTCCGTGTTTGGGTTAATAACATGCTTTCCCCGTACTTTGTCCAAGCTGAAGGTGTCCTTCAGGGATGTGTTCTGAGCACGACACTTTTTCTCCTTGCTATAAATGATCTGACATCTATTCTTCCATATAATATTTGGTCATCACTCTTATGTTGATGACTTTGCTATTGCTTGTCACCTCATTGCAGTGTCTCTCCAGCATGCAGTCAACCGTGTTTCCAATTGGGCCACTACTCACAGGTTTAAATTTTCTAATACTAAAACTCACCAAATTACTTTCACTATACGTTCTGTCATTTCTGATCATCCATTGTACCTATAGGGCTCATGTATCCCAGAACGTGATACGGTCAGGTTTCTTGGCCTTCTGTTTGACCGTTGGTTATCCTGGAAACCTCACATTACCTCTCTGAAGGCAACATGCCATAGCCAGTTGAACCTCCTTAAAACCTTTGCTCATCTTTCATGGGAGGCTGATCGTAGAGCCCTCCGACTACATTCAGCCCTAATTTTATCGAAACTCGATTATGGCGACCAGATATATTCAGTGGCCTTCCTGCAACTCTTGCCTTAATCCCATCCATCACCAGAGATTACGTTTATGCTTCGGTGCTTTTTGCTCTTGACCGGTTGAAAGCCTCTATGCAGAGGCGAATATTCCATCCTTGACTGATGGCCATGATGCTCATTGCCTTCGCTATTATGTCCGCTCTCATGACCACTGCAATCCTTCTGTATATAGGATAGTCAATGATATTAGTAGATGTTCTTTATTTGTTCGTCGCCCCTGTTTACTCCATCCCTTTTCTCTTTGCCTACATTCGCTCTTGTCTTCTCTTCAGTTACCACCTTTCTATGTTCATGTAGCATTTCACTTTTCCCTACCCCCTTGGGAAGTTCCGATGGTTCATGTCTGTCTTTTCCCACTGCCATGCACGAAAGCCCAACTGCCTAAGGTGGCTTCATGCTCTCTTTTTCTTAACCACTTCCGATCTCATTCTCATGCCATTGCAGTGTACACCGATGGTTCCAAGTCGTCTGATTCTTGGATTCGCAGCAGTGTTTCATGACAGCGTTGTACGAGGGCATTTATTATCCTCGGCTAGCATTTTTACGGCTGAATTGTATGCCATTCTCGTAGCACTTATCCGTATTCCATCTATGCCTGTGTCACCACTTGTGGTCATTTCAGACTCCCTTAGTGCTTTACAGGCACAGGTTACGCTGTATCTTTAGCAGGCACAAAGACATTGTTTTTTGTTGGGTCCCCAGTCATGTTGACGTAATGGGCAATGAACAGGCAGACACTACTGCACTGTAGATGTCCTCTGAATCTTCATTACTATTGAATCTTCAATACTAAACAGCTACAACAATACTAAACTACAACAATACTAAACAGCTACAACAATACTAAACAGCTACAACAATACTAAACAGCTACAACAATACTAAACTACAACAATACTAAACTACAACAATACTAAACAGCTACAACAATACTAAACTACAACAATACTAAACTACAACAATACTAAACTACAACAATACTAAACTACAACAATACTAAACAGCTACAACAATACTAAACAGCTACAACAATACTAAACTACAACAATACTAAACAACAACAATACTAAACAGCTACAACAATACTAAACAGCTACAACAATACTAAACAGCTACAACAATACTAAACAGCTACAACAATACTAAACAGCTACAACAATACTAAACTACAACAATACTAAACAGCTACAACAATACTAAACTACAACAATACTAAACAGCTACAACAATACTAAACAGCTACAACAATACTAAACTACAACAATACTAAACTAAACTACAACAATACTTACCTACAACAATACTAAACAGCTACAACAATACTAAACTACAACAATACTAAACTACAACAATACTAAACTACAACAATACTAAACTACAACAATACTAAACAGCTACAACAATACTAAACTACAACAATACTAAACAGCTACAACAATACTAAACTACAACAATACTAAACAGCTACAACAATACTAAACTACAACAATACTAAACAGCTACAACAATACTAAACTAAACTACAACAATACTAAACAGCTACAACAATACTAAACTAAACTACAACAATACTAAACAGCTACAACAATACTAAACTAAACTACAACAATACTAAACTAAACTACAACAATACTAAACTACAACAATACTAAACAGCTACAACAATACTAAACTACAACAATACTAAACTACAACAATACTAAACTAAACTACAACAATACTAAACTACAACAATACTAAACAGCTACAACAATACTAAACAACAACAATACTAAACTACAACAATACTAAACAGCTACAACAATACTAAACAGCTACAACAATACTAAACAGCTACAACAATACTAAACTACAACAATACTAAACAGCTACAACAATACTAAACTACAACAATACTAAACAGCTACAACAATACTAAACAGCTACAACAATACTAAACAGCTACAACAATACTAAACAGCTACAACAATACTAAACTACAACAATACTAAACAGCTACAACAATACTAAACAGCTACAACAATACTAAACAGCTACAACAATACTAAACAGCTACAACAATACTAAATTACAACAATACTAACAGCTACAACAATACTAAACTACAACAATACTAAACAGCTACAACAATACTAAACTACAACAATACTAAACAGCTACAACAATACTAAACTACAACAATACTAAACTACAACAATACTAAACTACAACAATACTAAACAGCTACAACAATACTAAACTACAACAATACTAAACTACAACAATACTAAACTACAACAATACTAAACAGCTACAACAATACTAAACTACAACAATACTAAACTGCAACAATACTAAACTACAACAATACTAAACTACAACAATACTAAACAGCTACAACAATACTAAACTACAACAATACTAAACTACAACAATACTAAACAGCTACAACAATACTAAACAGCTACAACAATACTAAATTACAACAATACTAAACAGCTACAACAATACTAAACTACAACAATACTAAACAGCTACAACAATACTAAACTACAACAATACTAAACAGCTACAACAATACTAAACAGCTACAACAATACTAAACAGCTACAACAATACTAAATTACAACAATACTAAACTACAACAATACTAAACAGCTACAACAATACTAAACTACAACAATACTAAACTACAACAATACTAAACTAAACTACAACAATACTAAACTAAACTACAACAATACTAAACTACAACAATACTAAACAGCTACAACAATACTAAACTACAACAATACTAAACTACAACAATACTAAACAGCTACAACAATACTAAACAGCTACAACAATACTAAACAGCTACAACAATACTAAACAGCTACAACAATACTAAACTACAACAATACTAAACAGCTACAACAATACTAAACTACAACAATATTAAACAGCTACAACAATACTAAACTACAACAATACTAAACAGCTACAACAATACTAAACAGCTACAACAATACTAAACTACAACAATACTAAACAGCTACAACAATACTAAACAGCTACAACAATACTAAACAGCTACAACAATACTAAATTACAACAATACTAAACTACAACAACAATAAACTACAATACTAAACTACAACAATACTAAACTACAACAATACTAAACTACAACAATACTAAACAGCTACAACAATACTAAACTACAACAATACTAAACAGCTACAACAATACTAAACTACAACAATACTAAACTACAACAATACTAAACTACAACAATACTAAACAGCTACAACAATACTAAACTACAACAATACTAAACTACAACAATACTAAACAGCTACAACAATACTAAACTACAACAATACTAAACTACAACAATACTAAACTACAACAATACTAAACAGCTACAACAATACTAAACTACAACAATACTAAACTGCAACAATACTAAACTACAACAATACTAAACTACAACAATACTAAACTGCAACAATACTAAACTACAACAATACTAAACTGCAACAATACTAAACTACAACAATACTAAACTACAACAATACTAAACTACAACAATACTAAACAGCTACAACAATACTAAACTACAACAATACTAAACAGCTACAACAATACTAAACTAAACTACAACAATACTAAACTAAACTACAACAATACTTACCTACAACAATACTAAACTACAACAATACTAAACAGCTACAACAATACTAAACTACAACAATACTAAACTACAACAATACTAAACAGCTACAACAATACTAAACAGCTACAACAATACTAAACAGCTACAACAATACTAAACAGCTACAACAATACTAAACTAAACTACAACAATACTAAACTAAACTACAACAATACTTACCTACAACAATTCTAAACTACAATACTAAACTACAACAATACTAAACTACAACAATACTAAACTACAACAATACTAAACTACAACAATACTAAACTACAACAATACTAAACTACAACAATACTAAACAGCTACAACAATACTAAACTACAACAATATTAAACAGCTACAACAATACTAAACTACAACAATACTAAACAGCTACAACAATACTAAACAGCTACAACAATACTAAACTACAACAATACTAAACAGCTACAACAATACTAAACTACAACAATACTAAACAGCTACAACAATACTAAACAGCTACAACAATACTAAACTACAACAATACTAAACAGCTACAACAATACTAAACTACAACAATACTAAACAGCTACAACAATACTAAACTACAACAATACTAAACTACAACAATACTAAACCACAACAATACTAAAACTACAATACTAAACAGCTACAACAATACTAAACTACAACAATACTAAACAGCTACAACAATACTAAACTACAACAATACTAAACTACAACAATACTAAACCACAACAATACTAAAACTACAATACTAAACAGCTACAACAATACTAAACTACAACAATACTAAACAGCTACAACAATACTAAACTACAACAATACTAAACAGCTACAACAATACTAAACAGCTACAACAATACTAAACAGCTACAACAATACTAAACTACAACAATACTAAACTACAATACTAAACAGCTACAATACTAAACTACAACAACAATAAACTACAACAATACTAAACTAAAACTCTAAACTGCTAAAATACTAAACTACAACAATACTAAACAGCTACAATACTAAACTACAACAACAATAAACTACAACAATACTGAACTACAACAATACTAAAGTACAACAACAATAAACTACAACAATACTGAACTACAACAACAATAAACTACAACAATACTAAACTACAACAATACTAAACTAAAACTCTAAACTACAACAATACTAAACTAAAACTCTAACCTACAACAATACTAAACTGCTGCAACACTAAACTGCTACATACTAAACTGTAATTTAATATAATTATTGAACTATGTAACTGTAAACTGATCTTATGATTTCATAAATTATCAATTATCATTTTCCAATTTATCAATTATTTTTAATTATTAGGGAATAATTTTGTAATCTCTATATTATCTATTAAATTAACTGCATGTCAACACCTTGTACCAGACTTGTCTTAGTCCTGCTCTAAGTTTGCCCACAATGCTCTACATTCTATGGGATTTTAACTTATTTTACTGTACTATATTTACTGGCACATATATTGAACTGGGTGTGAAGCATGGGTTGTGAATGTTACAGCAAGGATGAGGCTGGAGGCAGTGGAGATGTCGTGTCTGAGGGCAATGTGTGGTGTGAACGTTATAGAGAATTTGTAGTGTGGAGATGAGAAAGTGTGGAGTTACTAAAGGTATTATCCAGAAGGGTTAGAAGGGGTTATTGAGGTGGTTTGGACATTTAGAGAGGATGGTGTTATATCTTCAAAATTGGTCATCCTGTGTTATTTAACTATTGTAAGAGAATATGTTCATCACTTAATATTATAGCACGAAAGTCCCCGTTTATAGCTAAAATAGAGACTTTCGACGTTATATTATTATCTGTTAATATATGAAAAATACCATGGTATTATCACTATTTTGTTATTATCACTATTTTGTTATTATTATCACTATTATTTTATTATTATTGTTAGGTAGGATTTCTTGTGTATATAGAGTTTAAGTCTCAGAACCATCTGGTGAATTGTTCAGTTGTTTATGTCCGGCTGGCTGACGTGGCTCAGCTGATCCAACCTGACGACACGTCAACAGACTGGCAAGTAGTCAGTCTGCTCCCTGCTCTAGCCCTGACAACTGATCGTATATTGGCTCTTACGGTGTACAGTTTGAATGGTTTTGAGAATTGGACTCTAAAGCTGACTCAGTTTGTTCCTCATTGCTTTGAAAGATTCTTTTGATATTTATATTCTTGGTCAGTTCAGTAATCCATAGAGATACTTTACAGCCAGATTCAAAGGTCTTGTTAAATCTTGTACCTTTTGTATTTTGAGTTTACAGTCTTGTTAAGACAAAGACGTAAATGTTAATGAAGACTTAATTACAGGAAGAATAATTAAACTTCCTTATTAATGTGACATTTCCATGATTTTGAACTAAATGTATATGGTAAATTTATTTCACAAAGTATTAAGTTACATTAACTACAAAGAGAAGATAAAGTATTGTATTTAAATACTTTAATAAATTTGAATATTATTCTATGGAGTTTCCCAGTTGAAATTATTTCCCCTAGACTCTAAAATACCTTTAAATAACTCGGATCCAAAAATCTTGTTGCATAAGAAATAAATGGTAACAGGCCACATTCTGAAGTTCTTTAAAAAGTTTCTTATTCGCAACAATGGAGCAAATAGGATGATTTGTATGAGGGAAGGTGGGGTAGGGGTCGTCCTACTAAAGGTTGAAGGAAGGGGGAAGTAAAGGCGGTATTGTGTGTGAGGAGCTTGGACATCCACAGGCATGTCTGAGCATGTTAGATAAGAATGGAAGGAAATGGTTTTTGGGACTTGATGACCTGTTGGAGCATGAACAAGGTTACATTTTGTGAAGGGATTCAGGGAAAACTGGTTAGCTAGACTGAGTCCTGGAAGTGGGAAGTACAATGCCAGCACTCAGAAGGAGGGGTGGAGATATTTGGCTTGGAGAGACATCTAAACTGTAATATTGGCACACCTCTGTCAAGGCAGTGACAGAGTGAATGATGGTGAAAGTATTTCTTTTTCAGGTCCCCCTTGCTCAGTGGGAGATGGCCAGTGTAATAAAAGAAATTAAACTGAAATCAATTTTAATTATTAATGCAGTTTTCATTATTATTATTCTAACTGGTACTAGCAATGAGGTGTTAATATTATTACCTGACTATAGTGCACCAGCATTGATTCACATGTCTTTCACAAACAAGGAGCAAATAGGGGTATTAAGGAATAAGAAAATATGAATTATGCTTAGAGCACCCCAGTGGACTGGACCAACCCTTCTCAGGCTAGAAGTTCAATCGCTGTTCTCAGGAGAAGAGTTGAATGTATAAATGCCTATACAGTTGCCAGAATCTTCAACTTAAAAAGCAGCTCTCTGGCAAAGAGAACTCTCCTTGGTTCTCAGTCAAGAGACAAGTTCTCTCCACTGACAATGCCTGACTGAGAACCATAGTCAATTCAGCTAAGAAACTAACTACCTACACAACAACTGCTGGATAAAGGAACTGACCTGCCAGCAGTGGAGTGCTGTACACTCCTCCACCACCATGGCAACAGGAACCAGCAGAAACTGCTATATTGTATCCCTCAGTGAGTAAAACCCCTTGCAGAACACACACACTACTGCAGCCTGAGCTGAAGGTGCCAACAGTCTAGCATACTGCACTGATAACCTGGTGGATCCAGATAACAAGTGTGTAGCAGCCAGAGTCCATCATGATGAACACTCCAGGGAATGAAGACTTCTTGTCCACTGCTTGCTACAACAAATGGAGTTAGCACAATTAATGCATTACAATAAAACAGAAATAAGACAACAAATTACTGCATCTAACAATTTAGGAATATTGTTAATAAAAACAAAGTAATAATTTTGATTTATTTTCATTAGCCTATGAAGTTATATGTACACAAAAAATATACAACTGTACATATTATACATCATATTTACATTTTACAAAAACGTGTGCATAAGTAAACAGTATCTAGAAGCGACACTTCAATATCGGGTAAACCTGAATATATCCTCATTTACTTTTCAGGACATTTGAGATCATAAAACATTTGGCATAATCAATCGAAAACCAAACATCACAAACCATACATACACGTTGTATGAATATAACAGGATTTTACAAATACTGTACTCTTATATAAATATTTACACCAAGGTATTAATATACAGCACAAGGGTAAAAAAAAAAATCAATAGCCCAGAATAAAATTTCAAGTTAAGTACACAGACTGCTCACAGAATACAGTATTATAATTTAAAAATATAATTTATTATCAGAATTTAACTTGTACACCAAACTTGAGAAGTTACAAAACATGATTACAATGAAAATTGGTATAATTCATCTATAGACACTATTAAGATAAACCATTTCAAAGAACTCAATTACAAAGTCTAAGCAGAAATGTCTCAACAATGTCAATAATTTTAACATATAAACCTCAGTTGAACACACTATTCACAAAAAATGTGCTAAACCTAATATGTATTTATAATACAGCCTCTCCTCACTTAGCGATGTACTCATTTACCAAAGCCTCCGACTTATGACGGGCTCTCTGACCAGTATGCATGCCTAAATAATGTATATTAGAGCTGATTTCCTCTATTCTGTTTATTACAATATACAGTACACTACTTTATAAACATTTAAAAATATACCAGAAATGTTGACACAAACCCACTGCCATTATAGTATGCTCCTCACTTAGCAACGAATTAATTTATCGACATTGTCTTCGGAACAGGACTCTGTTATTAAGTGAGGAGAGGCTGTATTCTCAATCACATTACAAAAAAATGTAAACCAACTGCATTCAAACTGACTGTATGTGCATATTTAGTAATAATATACATGGTGCTCTTACATATATAAGCACATTTCCCACAACTCCGGGGTTATACTTCAAGTAGGGCCCTCGGCCACAGCCTTTATCGAAGTGATCAATTTTTTTACTACTGCACCAGAGATTTTTTATTTTAATTGGCAGTTTCCTTGTATAAATGTATACATTATAATCTTATCCTTCACCAGTTACTTTGATGAAGGAAATAAAAGGTATAGTAAATACATGTGAACAATAAACCAGCTTGGAGAACAGTGAAATCTTAACATCTGTACAATAAATGTTAGGAAAAATATATAAATTTTCTCATATAATGCTCAGTTTGCTACTAATTAAATTTATCGTAAATTTTGAAGGTTCCTTATTTTTAAACAAACATATGTTAATGTAAGGAATAAAGTGTGGTTGACCCCACTTAAGGAACACCTGCACAACGTAATTTCAAATAACCATCGAAGAAACTCCAAATTCCTCTGCTTAACAACCATATCCTAGCTCATATAGACCTTATGCCATGCAGTCATCAAGAAGAAATGAACACACACGAGTAGTATGTGGCCAGTCAGCTACCATGGTGGCTGCTAGCTATTGTGGCAGTCACTAGCTGCTATTGTGGCAGTCACTAGCTACCATAGTGGCTGCTAGCTATTGTGGCAGTCACTAGTTACCATGGTGGCTGCTAGCTATTGTGGCAGTCACTAGCTACCATGGTGGCTGCTAGCTAGCATGGTGGCATTATTTACCATGGTGGCCACTAGCTACCATGAAGGCCACTAGCTACCATGGTGGCCACTAGCTACCATGGTGACTGCTAGTTACCATGGTGGCCTACTTACCAAGAATAGCAGACTCTTTTCAGCAGTTATTGTTTGGACTCTTTAGAATTCACGAGAAACCACGTGAAAGGCATAAGACTGTGTGTGTCATTGTTTGTCTGACCTAGACTAAAGTACTACACAACCATCCCACCCTCTTATCTAACTCCCTCCCACCGAACCCTCCCACCATCCCTCCCACCATCCCTCCCTCCATCCCTCTCTCCACCAATGTACTGATGCTGGCTTCAAGGAATACCACTGTACTGTACATATGTCCAACAATGGACCCAACTATGGTAAGTACATTTTTTTTTAATTTCATCATTAAAAAGGTAATATGAATTAGATACAGCTTATTATTGTCCCAGTCTGCATCTCCAATTATAACATGGGTCTCTATGGGAGAAATATTATTGGCAAAATATATTTTTCACAAACATTTTGTCTGGTTCCTATCTAGTTTATTAAGCAAGGGTTGACTGTACTCAGAATGAACCTAATAATGTTTTGCATCTGAAATGCATTTCCAGAAACCTTAAATTTTTGTCCTGAAAACTTAAGAGCTAATTTGATTACAGAGAAATGATTGAAATCAAAGACACATAATTTTCACTGGTGATTTATACAGAAAACAAAATTAATACCCCAACTGCTTACTGCAGCATATATCAGTAACACAAGTTGTAGGACACACACTTGCTTATATGTTTTACCTGGCAGGTAAACTTTAACTGGATGTCTACTTATTTGAATGTAACCGTAACTCAAGTTTAGTAGACAATATAATTTCTTGTACAGTTTCTATGGTGCTGTTCATGACATACTTACAAGAGCAGCATTGAATTTCATTTAATGATTTCTGTACATTCTTTTCAAATTAGCTGCCACTAGTTATATCGACCAGACTCGCCAACTATGTACACCAGAGCCACCAGCGTCTCTCTCTCTCATTTACTTACTTACGGCAAGGCTTAAAAAGTGTTTAATGCTGAAACAAGTTCAACAACCTTCAAGTGCACCTGTCTTCCAGCTTACACAGGTATTGCATTATAGTTACAAGTTCTGGTTCACTCTACAACTAGTGTTTGCTCTGGCTACGTTGCTTACATCTGGCAATCATTACAACAATTCCTGCTAGACATTCTCCAAAATCTCATGCAATAGGTAACAGTCTGACACACTACAACCATCCATGAAGGTAATACTGTATCATATGAGTAGCCAGACTTGAGTCCTGAAGGTGGGAAGTACAGTGCCAGCACTCTGAAGGAGGGGTGGGGATATTTGCAGTTTTTAAGTGCATAATCGGCACGCCTATTGCAAGACAGTGATGGTGTGAGTGATGGTAACTGTGTTTCTTGTTTTCTGGATCATTTTACCTTGGTGGAAAATGACCAGTGTGCATAAAAATAAAAATTAAGTGCAACACATGCATGTTAAACGCAGTGCACTCAGGCAAGATTGTTGGACTTTTCCCTTTCGTCTTGTGTATACACAAGAATGCAAGAACAATATTATCACTGCATTCATGGAAAACTGTTACATATGTATGGGTCATACAGTGACTGTAGAATGAGAGAGAATTAGATTTAGTCTAAGGAAAGGAAGAGTAGCTTCAATTCCTTGTATCAAAATCCTTCAAGATCCTCACTACATGAGACAGCAGTCCGGAGGAAATTCCAGTATTCCAAAAAGTATGGAAAGGCAGCAACATTCTATTGTCTTTCACACTTACAGTCAGTCACTAATTTTTAATGAAACAATAGAAATGCCAAACCCATGAGAGGTAGAAAGTGATATGCTGTATTTTGAATTAATTACAAATACTACAGCAGAGTCCAGGTGGCTCCTGCAAGTGAAGGGCAACAAGTGAATGACACAAGTTTTGTAGTGAAGAGAGCAGGTTTACTCAATCACCATTATCTACCATAAATTATCTGAACAAAATTTTTGCCACTGATACAGGATTACAACCAACAAAGGAAAAAACTTTTAAATTTCCAAACGTAGATCTATGTTTGCACTGCTAGCACTCCGAACATAGATCTACGTTTGCACAGCTAGTGCTCCGAACGTAGATCAATGTTTGCACAGCTAGCGCTCCGAACATAGATCTAAGTTTCATTTTACAGGCTTTCAAATATAAAAAAAAAAAGTAGATTTACGTTCGGAGCGCCAGCGGTGCAAACATAGATCTATGTTTTGACAGTTTAAGGGTTAAATACAAATGCCTCCCTCCAACTGCCTAATCTTCCCTACCTCCCTCCATCTGCCTAATCTTCCCTACCTCCCTCCATCTGCCTAATCTTATCTACCTTCCTCCATCTGCCTAATCTTTCCTGCCTTCCTCCATCTTGATGAGTGGCTGTGAGGGGTTGTGGTAGAGTTAGTGTAGCACAGTGAAGAGCAGAGGTGATTGTGAAGAATAGTGTAGGAAGGTGCCATATACTAGTGGAGACAGAAGAGAGGTAACAAGTTATTTGTTTATAAATGATACATGTGAGGGGGTGACGGTGTGCTTGTGATGAATTAAAAAAAATCATTACACAAATTCCCTTAAGATAGGGAATGTTCTGGATAATTTATTTAATTAAAAAATTACTTTCAATCATTTTTATCTACTAATATTTTGCAATTAGAGAAATGTTTAGGAGTCATTTCAGTACAATGGAGCAAAAACAAGAGGAAAAAACTCTAAAACTTAGTGTTTGAGAAAGTAATGTTGTACTCGTTTCCTAGGATCAGATTTTTAAACTAAGGGTAAGGGAGGCTGTTAATTTTGTTAATGTCTCAAAATAGTCTTTTTTTTTTCAAGTTTTATGTTATTGCTTTAAGGAAAATGTTATGAACTGTATAAAGTCAGTCTATGAAAATACTGTTTATATAAAGTGTATTAAGAAATAATGAGTTTGGTTAAATATAATTTGGTCTACAGCATAAACTCCCACAGATAAAGGTACTCAAATATTGTAGCAACACCATGTACAGTATATTAAGAGTGCTTTTCAACATTGTAAATAATTTAATCCTTTCAAATAATTTTTTTTTAAAAACTGGTCAAAAAAAACTGAACAACTGTAAATTGAGACAAAACTGAGGACACATCAGCTGGGAAGAGAAAAAATTATCAGCATATTTGGTTCAGACTTATATATTTGTTCCTGCTCCATTTATGTGGGAAGACAACTTTCCTTTCAATTATGGCACCAGGCAGTTATACTGCCCAATTACAACATAAAATGCATTTTTATAAAGTTTATCTGAATTGGGATATCAGCACACTTCTGGCAAGACAGTGACTGGATGAATGATGGTGAATGTGTTTCCTTGTTTGAGTCCCCTGCCTTGGTAGATGACCAGTGAGGTAAAATTAATAGTATTAAAGTCAATTTTAAATGTCATTTGCATCAAAATGTGGGAATACTGTATGTGAAAAGAATTTCCCTGACTCCATGGGTGAGTGGAACAGAATTCTTCCTCCGTAAGCCATGAGTGTTGTAAGAGGTGACTAAAATGCCGGAAGCAAGAAGCTAGTAACCCCTTCTCCTGTATACATTACTAAAGTTATGAAGAGAAACTTGTTTTTCTTTTTGGGCTGCCCTGTCTCGGTGGGATAAGGCTGGTTTGTTGAAAGAAGAATTTCCCTGACAAGATTATCAAGAATAAAAGATTGTGAATATAGCCAAGAGGATTAGAATAAGTTCCAAGATGTTTACATTGTAGACTCGTAACCTAAACATACATTTACAAATTTCTTTCTTCTTTCAACACACCGGCCATATCCCACCGAGGCGGGGTGGCCCAAAAGTAAAAACGAAAGTTTCTCCTTTTACATTTAGTAATATATATACAGGAGAAAGGGTTACTAGCCCCTTGCTCCCGGCATTTTAGTCGCCTCTTACAACACGCATGGCTTACGGAGGAAGAATTCTGTTCCAATTCCCCATGGAGGTAAGGGGAAATAAACAAGAGCAAGAACTAGAAAGAAAATAGAAGAAAACCAGGAGGGGTGTGGATATATATGCTTGTACATGTATGTGTAGTGTGACCTAAGTGTAAGTAGAAGTAGCAAGACATACCTGAAATCTTGCATGTGTATAAGACAGAAAAAAAAAGACACCAGCAATCCTACCATCGTGTAAAACAATCACAGGCTTCCGTTTTACACTCACGAGGCAGGATGGTAGTACCTCCCTGGGTGGTTGCTGTCTACCAACCTACTACCTATAATTTACAAACTTATCACATTGAATAATTATTTAATTTGATAATTATTTAAGCCAACCATTACAATCTTTTGTATCATAATAGCAATGACCATCAAAATCTCAAATATTTACTGGATATACTCTAATCTTCCCAGAAAAATGTACACATTTATCCTAAGAACACAAGCACAATAATTTTGATTATCTCTACTCAGTAAGTTTAAAACTGCTGGACTTACACTATTCATAATGTGTATATTCTTGGTTAAGTATCTTTGTTAAGTATGGGTGGTATATCTTCAGCTTAAATTAAATCATTGTGCATCTAGCATACTAATGTGAATGATAATTACAATGAACAATGAAACATTTACTCTTACAACAATGAAAATCAAAGCAACAACCAACTACTACTAACATTCTTCAATAACTCTCAGATTATTCAAGACAAATGAGCAGTTTTAAGTATAAACAGTATGTGCTTTAATTACACACTAAAATAATCTTAGTCTATCTAGTGAAGAATTTGGCTTCAAATGCTGATGCAACAAGGTAAAGCATCTTTAAGGCTTAAGTCTGGCAGGAATTATTAACTGTGGCAATAAACATGATTACTGCATCATCTCCCATTAAAATTTTGCCAATATTTTGCCTATATGAGCTTGATTAAAATCAAACATGCTTAAAAATATCTATAAATAATTAAGTGTATTTAGTACAAAATACTTGTCTTGTATAGTAGGCAGTGACAAGAACGGCAGTGGCTGCTGAATACTAAGTTATTTAACAATTACAACTACATACACTAAACAAACACTGTCCTAATTATTAAAGGCATTTGGTTATCTTCTGTGAAATAATAAAATATTTGTGCAACATGATCACAAATTAAAATTTATAAGATATGCAGGTGAGCAAATGTTAGATAAAAAATACAAGACTGTATTTAAAGTACACAAAAATCTTTGGAAGATCACAGACAAAGACCCAAATTTGTAAATCTTGAATTAATAACAGATTAGAGACTGCAGCCACTTCAAAATGCAGTACTGTGATGAAAGAGGTAAAAAGTAAACTGCAAATCTCTAGTTATTATGCAAGTTTTGTTTAAAATCTGGGCCAAGGACACGAGTTAAGCTATTACCTAAGAGAAGTGTTTCACAGCAGACAGCTTACTTGATTCACTGATGTTCTTCCTTATCTTGTCATATAACTGTTTCAGAATTTACACCAAACATATATGGTGGTGGTCGCTCCCTCTCAGCCTTTAAAGTGCCACTACTGCTGTACACAGAACTACGGACAGACCCTATAGTGCTTGTTGGCCCTACAGGAATATGAGTATTTGTATGACCATTAGTGTGCATCATTGACCGTCGTTGATGAGTTCCACCCATCATACCTGCAGTGATGGCCTGGATAGGTGCTCGGCCAAAGGGGTTTGGGTTAATCGATGGCCGCTGGCCATGGTAGTTAGAATATGAAGAATGAACAGAGGGAGGTCGCTCTATAGGGTCATGCCCAGGGGGAGAGCTATTCATAGAATATGTTGAGTTAGGTCGGGAGTGGACATACATGGGATTAGTGTGTCCTTGTCGACTTCCATTTGGAGGTCTATTTCCGCTGGTAGGATGGTAAGAGTCAGTACTAGTTGATGACTCATTTGCCTTTTCCATAAGTCTGTTGACAGGATTAAGGTATTGATGTCTTCTGGATCGTTGTGATGACCGTCCCTGAGTACTACGAGTCTGTGAACGACCAGAAGCTCGGTGCCGACTCTGACGCTTCACTCGCCGAGGTGTCATGGGCTGTTGGTAGGGGCTATCAAGACCTAAATCTGGAGACTCGCTACCCTCGCGTTGAGGGCTGCAAAGATAAAATTAAATAATCCTTTCAGGTTAAGCTCCAAGTGTTTATCATATACTAAAGCATAAAAATAAATCATCAGAAAACACAAAAATGAAGACATTTTCTTTGTTTTTATGTATGGTAAATTTAATCAAAGATACAATTAAAAAAAGCACACATTCTAGATAGAAAGGAATGTCAAAAGTAGTACTTTATAAAAATCAATTTAACAGTAAAAATATATACAGGAAAAACTGCTACTTAGCATATATTTTTTAGCATAACTATTAACATGGCAAAAGTGTATAAATAAAACAGGATAAATATATGTATAAATCTGGGGTTGGAAGGAGAGGTGAAGGTTTTAAGTGGAAGAGGCTTGATCATTTAGCAAATGTGTGTGAGCATGGTAGATTCAGGTGGAGATGAGTTTTTTAATGTTTAATATGCTGTTGAAATACAATCAACATCAATAATAATAATAATGATAATTTATAATAATAATAAACACTAATAATAATAAATAATCGTCCTGCCAAGTGAGTGTAAAATGGAAGCCTGTACTTGATTTACATGATGGTAGGATTGCTGGTGTCTTTTCTCTGTCTCATAAACATGCAAGATTTCAGCTACGTCTTGGTACTTCTACTTACACTTAGGTCACAAGCATATATATACACACCCCTCTGGGTTTTCTTCTGTTTTCTTACTAGTTCTTGCTCTTGTTTATTTCCTCTTATCTCCATGGGAAAGTGGAACAGAATTCTCCCTCCATAAGCCGTATGTGTTGTACGAGGCTACTAAAATGTCGGGAGCAAGGGGCTAGTACCCTTCTGTATAAATTACTAAATTTAAAAAGAGAAACTTTTGTTTTTCTTTTTGGGCCACCCTGCTTTGGTGGGATACGGCCGGTTTGTTGAAAGAAGAAGAATCAATAATAATAATAATAGATTGACTTGGAGGGTGTATAAATCTGTAGTGGAGGGGAGGAGGGGTAGGGGTCATCCTAGGAAAGGATGGAGGGAGGGGGGGTAACAGAGGTGTTGTGTGGAAGGGGCTTGGACATGCTGCAGGTGTGTGTGAGTGTGTTTGATAGAAGTGAATGGAGACGAATGGTTTTTGGAACTTGATGAGCTGTTGGAGTGTGAGCAGTGTAATATTTTGTGAAGGGATTCAGGGAAACTGGTTAGCTGGTCTTGAATCCTGGAGGTGGGAAGTACAATGCTTGTGTTGCAAAGGAAGGGTTTGGAATATTTGCTGTTTGGAGTAACATCTGAACTGTCGTATCTGTACACCTCTGCAAAGAGGATGATTATGTATGAATGATGGTGAAATTGTTTCTTTTTCTTTGGGTCACTCTACCTCAGTGAGAGATGGCCAGTGTGTTAATGAAAAAAAATAATAATTTGGGATGGACTCAAGTCCTAACATGGGCAGTACAGTGCCTGCACTTTGAAGAATGGGTGAGCATATTGCTGTTCAAACGGCAATCCAAATTACAGTGGATGACCATAACTCACACAGTTTACAGTCCTGAAAACTACACTACTAATCATTTGTGCGACTTATGAACTAAAAAACATATGGGAAAAATGGGGCTGTATTCTTCAGACCTTTGAGAGAGCTGCAACATTATTTTTAATATAAAATAATAGTTTTTCTTACTTAACATTGTCGATGATGATACTGTGAAATGCCTGAACTTTAGTGAGGTTCAGACAGTTAAAATAAAGTACATTAGCTAAAAAAACGGTTACATTAAATAACAAAAAGGCACAATACCATGACTGGGTCAATACACAAAGAACCTGCATGTAAGAGAGAGAAGTTTACAATGATGTTTTGGTTTGACTTGGATCATTTACAAGTTATTGACTTTGTAAATGGTCCAAGTCAGACCAAAACATCATCATAAGCTTCTCTTTCCTATGTGCAGGTTATATGTGTATGGTTACATTAATACTTTACATTATATTGTTACTACCTTCAAGTGGAGGTGAAGATGCTTAACATGTTGAAGTGAGTGAAGAGGCTGGCTGTAAACCTATTCTTCATTCTTATCACTGTGTCACACTGAGGATTACTCATTGCATTGCCTCATTGTTTCGAATTGACTGAATCGTTGATTCTCTAACACCAAACACTCGTGCTGTCACCATGATATATGCACAGCTCTTCATCTCAATTACCTCCAATTTTTTTATAACAGGCCTAGTTTCCCTGCTTAATCATCTTCCTTGTTTCACCAGCATCACCTACACTTTGGAAGCCATGATAAATATCCCGACGAGATGAGGAAAATCTAAGCAATATGCATAAAGTTAAAATCATAGAGTATATGTCGTCCAAATACACCGACCTGCAGGAGAGGCTGGTTTGTTTACATCCCATCACCCTCCCCCACACACTCCCTATCACCTACCCCCATGCCTTCCCCACATGCTCCTCATCCCCTCTCCCACACCCTCCTCATCACCCACCCTCATGCCTTCCCCACACCCTCCCCAACGCATTCCCCATACCCTCCCGATCACCCTCCCCCAAGCCCACACACTTTCGCACAGTACTAAGACTGCGGAGTTGCCTAATGCATATTGGGGAGGTATCAAGCCTGTCTGCCATGGTGCTTATTAACAGAGAAGTGCATCACCAATAAAAACAAATTCTGCTCCCATGTTTCTTAGTGGAAATGGCTGTGCTTCTATCAAAAATAAAAACCCAAATTTCAATTCCTTAATATTGAAAATGTGAGCTATGATCATGCAACTTAAGATTTTCCATTGTATATGGCTGCACACCTCTGGAAAGACAGCTATAGAATGACTGATGATAAATGTATTTCCTTGTTTTAGGGGGATATGTCACCATGCCTTGGTAAGAGACTGCCAATGTGGTTATAAAAGAAATTGTATAATATTTAAGTGTGTGTTGTAAGAGGCGACCAAAATGCCGGGAGCAAGGGGCTAGTAACCCCTTCTCCTGTACAAATTACTCAATTAAAAAGAAAAACTTTCGTTTTTCTTTTTGAGCCACCCTGCCTTGGTGGGATACGGCCGGTTTGTTGAAGAAAAAAAATTAAATTATGAACACTATAATTCTGACGAACAGAATAAATGCACGTGTGCATAAGAATGTAGGAAAACTAAAATACAGTACAGGTGGGGGCCCCCGCTTATACAGCAGGTTAGGTTCCAGGCTACTGCTGTAAAGTGAAACGTGGCCTTTTTTTCACTTTCAAATGCATATAAAAGCCTGATAACATGTTTACACTATCATATATTAAGTGAGAAATAGTGCAATACCTAAAAAATGCATATACAGTACACACATTACTTACCTTAAAATATTTTTGTCCTTAGCTTATAGAGAGTGGTGAACATATTTATTGTTGGAAGTCTGAATAAATGAAGAATTGGCATAACTGAAAACCACTGCATTAGTGAAGTGATGTAAAGCAAAGTACTGTAAAGCAGGGCCTGCCTGTATTTTGATTTGTAAGACAAAATGAGGGGATACTCCACTGCAATAATTTCTTTGAATTTCTTCATCACCTTGTGCATGCGTGCGTACCTACACAGTAGGTTTCTTCAGTCAAATACAGAGGAGGGAGCAGAAGCAGTAGAGATGTGAAGACAATGTAATCAGTCCATCACCCTTGAAGATGTAGTTTTGAGGTGGTCAGTCCCTCAGCCTGGAGAAAAGTTCTGCTTCACAGTCTGGAACAATGTTCCAGACTATGGAGCATCTCTACTGCTTCTGCTGCCTCTGTATTTGACTGAAGAAGCTGAATGTGTAGGTGAAACATTTCAGAATAAAGATACCTAGCTGTGGCATATGTGTTTCTTAGTAACTTTTCAGTATTGTATACCATTATCAGATCCTTGGTTAAAATGTTTAAAGTAAGTATGGCTCGAATATTTGAATGGTTTGTCCATTTGTTGAACAACATTTTTATATTAGGGAAGAGAGGGAACTGCAGCTAAAAATTTATGGAGAGCAAGTATGATTCTTTTGTATGAAGGAAAAAGTGATAATAGAAGGAGCAAAAATTATAAGTATACAAATTGACTGAATATACATAGATGAGTAATGGATGCAGATATACTGCCAGCAGTGGTGAAGAAAATACAGGTTGTAGAAGAAGCTTTATTGGGCAATGTCTCACTATTTGTACAGTGCTCGTCACGGCATTATGTCAGGTGAGCGCCCCGGCATAATGCCGTAACAAAAATCAAAGGCCTAACCATACAGGGGGGTCTTTTTTCGTCAGTGCATTATGCCGGGTAGCAACTGTTAGTATGACGTCACACTCCACAGTGACTCCTCAGTGCTCACGTGGCTGCTGTGGTGAGAGGAATTGTTGCACTTTTGTCTCTCGTCCACCCCATCTTTTGTCCAGTGTTCCCTTTGGTTTTGGGGTTATACATGTTTGATTATGGGTAAAAGGAAGTCTTTAACACCTAAAACTATAGCTCAAATCATAATACTTCACAGTGCCAGGCACCAGATGAAAAAAATGGTGGAGAATGTTGGTGGGTGAGCGTTCAGTTAGGAACTGGGTGCAGTGTTTCAAGACTGGTGGCGGTGCCAAGGTACCATCTGCCAAACCTCAGCCTGGCCCCTCGGAAAAGACATCTGTTCGTACCTTAATTGTGTTAAAGAAGCAGTTAGAGAGTACACCTAAGATAACTGCTATAGAATTGAAAGAAAACAACCCACAACTTCTCTCAGAGGTGTCTGTAAGAAATGTCAGCAGACGTGTGTCAGAACTGGGCTACAGTAGTCACCGCCAGGTTAAGAAACCGATCCTCTCCAAGCCACAGAAGAAACATAGGCTGGATTATGCAAAGAAATATCTTCACTGGAATCCTCAACAGTGGTCTAAAGCATTTTGGAGTGATGAAGCAACCTTCACCGTCATCTGTAACCATGAGGGACATGTGTACCAGCCCAGAGGTAGTGACCCACTAGACCCATGCTACACCTGTGGGACCACCAAACACCCAAACCTGCTCACGGTTTGGGGGTGTTTCAGTACCCATGGTGTTGGTGAACTGATTGTGCTTCCCAAAAACCAGTATATGAACCAGTATAATTCTCTGGAGTTATTGTGTGACAATTTACCTGAGGCGTTTGACAAGTGTGGGGCTATGGTTTTGATGCAGGACGGTGCACCGTGTCATACCATCAAATGTGTAGTTCACCGGCTTAAGGACTGTGAAGTGAGGTTCTTTAATGACTGGCCAGGCAATTCCCCAGACCTAAACCCTATTGAGAACCTCTGGTCAACAGCGAAACGAATTTTACTGGGCAAGGATATTGGTTCCATCCTGCGGCTGGAGGCTGCTCTACATGAGGCATCGAATAATGTACCTCCCCAAACCCTCAAGAATTTGTGTGAGAGTTCTCCTACATGGCTGAGGGACCTGATTAAGCATGAAGGATGCAGCACCAAGTATTAAAACCTCAGTAAGTGTGCAAATAGTATATATATTTCTTCTTTCTTTCAACGCACCGGCCATATCCCACCGAGGCGGGGTAATATATACTTACTTTCTTTCAACACACCGGCCGTATCCCACCGAGGCGGGGTGGCCCAAAAGGAAAAACGAAAGTTTCTCCTTTTACATTTAGTAATATATACAGGAGAAGAGGTTACTAGCCCCTTGCTCCCGGCATTTTAGTCGCCTCTTACAACACGCATGGCTTACGGAGGAAGAATTCTGTTCCACTTCCCCATGGAGGTAAGAGGAAATAAACAAGAACAAGAACTAGTAAGAAAATATTAGAAAACCCAGAGGGGTGTGTATATATATATGCTTGTACATGTATGTGTAGTGTGACCTAAGTGTAAGTAGAAGTAGCAAGACGTACCTGAAATCTCGCATGTTTATGAGACAGAAAAATGGACACCAGCAATCCTACCATCATGTAAAACAATTACAGGCTTTCGTTTCACACTCACTTGGCAGGATGGTAGTACCTCCCTGGGTGGTTGCTGTCTATCAACCTACTACCTAGGGCAAATATATATATCTTTCTTTCAACACACCGGCCGTATCCCACCGAGGCAGGGTGGCCCAAAAGGAAAAACAAGTTTCTCCTTTTACATTTAGTAATATATACAGGAGAAGGGGTTACTAGCCCCTTGCTCCCGGCATTTCAGTCGCCTCTTACAACATGCATGGCTTATGGAGGAAGAATTCTGTTAAACTTCTCCATGGAGGTAAGAGGAAATAAACAAGAACAAGAACTAGAAAGAAAATAGAAGAAAACCCAGAGGGGTGTGTGTATACATATACTTGTACATGTATGTGTAGTGTGACCTAAGTGCAAGTAGAAGTAGCAAGACGTACCTGAAATCTCGCATGTTTATGAGACAGACAAAAAACACCAGCAATCCTACCATCACGTAAAACAATTACAGGCTTTCGTTTTACACTCACTTGGCAGGACGGTAGTACCTCCCTGGGTGGTTGCTGTCTATCAACCTACTACCTAGTTGGCAAATGTATATATATATATACATTATAATCTTTCATGGTATGCGTTTGTGTTTTGGTGCATGTGTGAGGGAGGGGCGGCATAATATCGTGATGAGCACTGTAGAGCTTTACCGAGTCATGATTCGATAAAGCTCTACACAGAGTAAAACATTGTCCCAACATAACTTGTTCTGCAACCTTTGTCCATTAGGTGAATAATGCAGCGAGGATTAACAGAGTGAACTGTGGTGACTATTTTAGGATGATGACTGATGGTGGTGACTATAGTAGTAAGATGACTGATGGTGGTGACTATAGTAGAAGGATGGCTGATGGTGGTGACTATAGTAGAAGGATGACTGATGGTTGTGACTATAGCAGTAGCATGACTGATGGTGGTGACTGTAGTAGAAGGATGACTGACAGCGACAACTATAAAAGACTACTGGGAAAATGAACATGGCAATACAGTAACAAAGTGACTGTTAGCCTGGATATATGTATATAAAAAAGTGAATGACTTATCGACTGGGGAGTCGAGGACACTGATAGGAAGATCACTGGTAGAATAAGGATAGTAACAAAATGACTAGTAGTATTACCTGGAGTTTACCTGGAGAGAGTTCCGGGGGTCAACGCCCCCGCGGCCCGGTCTGTGACCAGGCCTCCTGGTGGATCAGAGCCTGATCAACCAGGCTGTTACTGCTGGCTGCACACAAACCAACGTACGAGCCACAGCCCAGCTGGTCAGGAACCGACTTTAGGTGTTTGTCCAGTGCCAGCTTGAAGACTGCCAGGGGTCTGTTGGTAATCCCCCTTATGTATGCTGGGAGGCAGTTGAACAGTCTCGGGCCCCTGACACTTATTGTATGGTCTCTTAACGTGCTAGTGACACCCCTGCTTTTCATTGGGGGGATGTTGCATCGTCTGCCAAGTCTTTTGCTTTCGTAGTGAGTGATTTTCGTGTGCAAGTTCAGTACTAGTCCCTCTAGGATTTTCCAGGTGTATATAATCATGTATCTCTCCCGCCTGCATTCCAGGGAATACAGTTTTAGGAACCTCAAGTGCTCCCAGTAATTGAGGTGTTTTATCTCCGTTATGCGCGCCGTGAAGGTTCTCTGTACATTTTCTAGGTCAGCAATTTCACCTGCCTTGAAAGGTGCTGTTAGTGTGCAGCAATATTCCAGCCTAGACAGAACAAGTGACCTGAAGAGTGTCATCATGGGCTTGGCCTCCCTAGTTTTGAAGGTTCTCATTATCCATCCTGTCATTTTTCTAGCAGATGCGATTGATACAATGTTATGGTCCTTGAAGGTGAGATCCTCCGACATGATCACTCCCAGGTCTTTGACGTTGGCGTTTCGCTCTATTTTGTGGCCAGAATTTGTTTTGTACTCTGATGAAGATTTAATTTCCTCGTGTTTACCATATCTGAGTAATTGAAATTTCTCATCGTTGAACTTCATATTGTTTTCTGCAGCCCACTGAAAGATTTGGTTGATGTCCGCCTGGAGCCTTGCAGTGTCTGCAATGGAAGACACTGTCATGCAGATTCGGGTGTCATCTGCAAAGGAAGACACGGTGCTGTGGCTGACATCCTTGTCTATGTCGGATATGAGGATGAGGAACAAGATGGGAGTGAGTACTGTGCCTTGTGGAACAGAGCTTTTCACCGTAGCTGCCTCGGACTTTACTCTGTTGACGACTACTCTCTGTGTTCTGTTAGTGAGGAAATTATAGATCCATCGACCGACTTTTCCTGTTATCCCTTTAGCACGCATTTTGTGCGCTATTATGCCATGGTCACACTTGTCGAAGGCTTTTGCAAAGTCTGTATATATTACATCTGCATTCTTTTTATCTTCTAGTGCATTTAGGACCTTGTCGTAGTGATCCAATAGTTGAGACAGACAGGAGCGACCTGTTCTAAACCCATGTTGCCCTGGGTTGTGTAACTGATGGGTTTGTAGATGGGTGGTGATCTTGCTTCTTAGGACCCTTTCAAAGATTTTTATGATATGGGATGTTAGTGCTATCGGTCTGTAGTTCTTTGCTGTTGCTTTACTGCCCCCTTTGTGGAGTGGGGCTATGTCTGTTGTTTTTAGTAACTGTGGGACGACCCCCGTGTCCATGCTCCCTCTCCATAGGATGGAAAAGGCTCGTGATAGGGGCTTCTTGCAGTTCTTGATGAACACGGAGTTCCATGAGTCTGGCCCTGGGGCAGAGTGCATGGGCATGTCATTTATCGCCTGTTCGAAGTCATTTGGCGTCAGGATAACATCGGATAGGCTTGTGTTAACCAAATTTTGTGGCTCTCTCATAAAAAATTCATTTTGATCTTCGACTCTCAGTCTGGTCAATATAAGTCTGAATGCTAGTTTTGCATTAGGAAAAAGGAAACTAATGAGGATTTGAAAATGCAGATAACCAAGACTATATTTCGCTATGTCCAAAAAAAAAAAAAAAAAAACAAAAAAAAAAAAAAAAAAAAGACTTGAAAACTGAAAAATCAAAATGATAAATGTACTATTATGAAAAGAATGAGTTAATATTATACTATATTCTTCTGTATTTAAATAAATGTGTAGAAATATTCTTTAAAACTCCCAGTATAGTAGTAAACAGTGTTTATGATGGCAAGAAGTATAAAACAGTAACATGATGGATATTCACATCTTCTCTCCCCAGGCAGGTGTTTGTAACCTGATAAAGCCAAATGTGTGAGTGAAACATTATCAATAAAGGCTTGCATTATACTACATTTGTCTTTATCCAAAGTTCAGGTTAGTAAGTACAAGGTAATGACCTGCAAACACTCTTCAACAAGTTCTACATAACACATTATGTAACCTTTGGGTTATTATTGCTTAAAAGATGATTTCCCACTGAAAAACACTATTTATACTGAAAAATGTTTGGACCAATCAATATATTGGAACATTAAGAACCATAGCATTCCTGCACTGTACCTGAATATTCATTATTGTCAATAAGGTCACATAATAAAAAAACATCACAGAAGAGTTTGTTAATGCTGTAGCACTAGCCAACTACAACACTAGCCAACTACAACACTAGCCAACTACAACACAAGTCTAAAACACATTACAGCTAACTGACCTGGCACACCAAGAACACAGCTTAAAATATTACCTGTATTCAACAGAGTATATAGAAGTTGGTCTACTCTTAGCATTGCCTGTAAAAAACAAAATATTCAGCCAATTAATAAAAGGAAATGTTGTGCCAATACACACATTAATATACATTTGTACTATTAAATAAGGTAATGATTATCATCCTACTGCAGATGAATCACAGCCAATAACTTAGAGGTACAGTGTGTTTCTCAACTTTAATTTAGCTACATGAAATATACAGTAGTTAGTATTACCAGTACACAGAGTATGATCTGCAGTCTATTTATACAATGTTATACAATAAATTCACAGGTGCAATATTTATTCATGACTTTAATTACTACTGCTTACTGTACTGCATTTCAAGTAGAATTTACTCACCCTCTCAACCTCCATCTAATAAAGTAAACTTGATCAACTTTCCTAATGCTGTTTTCTTTCATAAAAAGTTTTAATTTTTTGCTTAATCAGGAAAAAGTTTAAGTAGCAATTTCATAAATAATTGTTTAAGCCCTGCAGTGATAATCATTACAGGTTATAGTCTACATAATTAGTAATAAAGAGTCCACACAGGTTACTAAAAAAAAAAAATGATAAAGCAACACTGATCTCTATTCTTTAAAAAGTTCCATATCATAAGTAATTTAAAAATATCATTAATCCATAGCAAAAAAAAAAAAATCACCAGGATGCTCAAGCATATAATTACAGCTCAACAAATCACTGCAACGCAACAAATCCACTAGCTACTGAAAACAATTTGTGAGCATCATTACTTGAGTGCACTGCAACGGGGCTGGAGTGCCCACAAATCAGGTTGATGTGTATAACAAGCTGGTGTGGGACCAGCCAGGGGTAAGGTGAGCTGATGATAATAATGGTGTTGATGATGATGGTGGTGGTGATGGTGGTGGTGGCAGCCATGCAGGATGGAAGACCAATCAAACTCGGAACAACCCAAAGACACTGGGACTCCAGAAGGGCAGTAATACCTTGCATATGTGGGCTGAACAGCCATGTTACCAGTCACTCCCTGCTCAAACCCGCCTATAAAGTCGACTGCAAGACCATTAAATTTTGTCAGCAACCAACAGAATTAAGATTCCGCCAGTTACTCAAAATTAATACTGTACGCAACAATACAATCTTACGCGTTAATAAAAAATCCTGATAATATCTTTCCATTTGCTAATTACTTAGCTGCAATTTTCATATACATGTGAATGATTTTAACACCAATGATATTGCTTGCATTTATGGCTAACAATAAAACAGATTATAGACAATCATTACTTACAGCTATCATCTTCCTCTGAGAAGACCTTTATAAGGTAGATGGACACACACAATCCAAACACCTGAAATACCAACAACAATGCAGTACTTCATTAACAGAGAACACCTGGTCATATTAAAAATGATAAGATCCAAAGTTTCTCAAAATCAAGTGGAACAATATAGAAATAGTTTTTATACTAAACATTACTGAACAGTAGCTTATTGAAAATGGAATTCAAATTTAATATTTAGAGCGACATGTACCATTTTTATGCTGCACCATCCACTATGGGCCCTCCATTATGTTATACATATTGCAATTTGGTAATTATTCTTAAACCATTTATATAAAAGCAGTATACAGAGCACATTAAACACAATTTTTTTTTTTTTAACATGTCAGCCATCTCCCACTGAGGCAAGGTGACCCAAAAAGAAAGAAACACTTTCACCATCATTCACACATAATTACTTTCTTGGTAGAGATGCTCAGATATGACAGTTTAGATGTCACTCCAAACTGCAAATATCCCAAACCCCTCCTTCAAAATGTAGGCATTGTAGTTCCCATCTCCTGGACTCAAGTCTGGCTAACTGGGTTCCCTGAATCCCATCACAAAATATTACCCTACTCATGCTCCAACAGCTCATCAAGCCCCAAAAATCATTCATTCCCATTCACTCCTATTTAACATGCTCACACATGCCTGCTGTATGTCCAAGCCCCTTGCACCTCCCCCTCCACCCTTTCCTAGGATGACCCTACAATGTATAACATTAAAAAGTGTATTCTTACCGCAAAAGCACACTGGATACCAGCATGAATTGTTTCCACGTAGATATAATCAACAAGACAATTATTCACCTCTAAGGGTCGCATTGGACGTAGAGGATCTAAATTTGTAAGATTAGTGGTATACACTGCTTGACATCCAAATCCATTCACCTGCAGAGAATTACCTTAATGAAACAACTGGTTTTCAATCTTAAAAACAGTTTCTTGTATTCTTAGCTATGCTAAGTTTATTTAAGACAACTAAATTAAAACATTTGCATCACATCAACTAATTTGAAACATGATACTTTAAGAAAACTACCAACAAACATCAACATTATAGTAATGTTTACTAAGCATAAACAATGTCATTACTAACCTCCCACCAAGAAGCACTGCCAGTTCCAAAGTTGAGCCAGTCTTTACTGTTATCAAGAATGCCAATGTTCAAATAAAAACAGATGACGAATACATTCCATCCCACCCACATCAGCTGCCACACCAGGTACTGTAAGATGAACAAAATGTTACTTTATATACAGTATATATAATACATATGCAGTTTTTAATACTGGCCATCTCCCACTGAGGCACGGTGACATACAAAAAAAAAAATCACCACCACTCATCTGAACAGCCATCTTACCAGGCGTGTGCAGACATGTACTCTAACAGAATGTACAGAGGACCTTCACTGCTTGCATAAATTCAGTAAAGCAACTAAATTATTGCAAATGCTTGAAGTCCCTCTATCTGCACTCCAAGGAATGCAGGTGAGAAATACATTATAAATTCACACCTTGAAAATTCTAGATGGACTTGTCCCAAATTTGCATACACACACAAATCACTTCCTATGAAATTAAGAGGCATGGCAGCTGGTGGAAAATATAGTATCCCTAATGAAAAGAAAAGCTGTATTGAGTACACTAAAAGATAACTCAACAAGGGGCCAAGATTTTTCAATACCCTCCCTTCACATATAAAGGGAATTACCATGAGACCCTAAGATGTCCTTATGAGGGAACCTGATAAGTCCCTCATGTCAATTTCTCATCAGCTGGGCTGTGTGCAAACTGGTAAGTTGGACAATGTGCACCTAACATTGACAGCCTGGTTGATCAGGCTATCTACATTATTATTATTATAATCAAGAGGGAAGCGCTAAACCCGGAGGATTATACAGCGCCTAGGGGAGGGGATGTGGAAGGCATTCAGGCTTAATTCGGGGAACTGGAGCACAGATCCAATTCCCTAAATCAAGAGCCCCTCACCAACATCAAGGAACCTTCCTTGAGGGGCAGGCTATCTACAGGGATGCCTCATCTGGGACCTGGCCCCAAGGGCACTGACCCCTCAAACACCCTCCAGTTAACTTCCAGGTAACATATCAATTCAAATGACCCCCCAAACTGCAACATCTCTACACCACCTTCAGAGTGGAAGCACTGCACCTCCCACCTCCAGGGTTCAAGTCCAGCTAGCTGGTTTCCCTGAATCCCTTCATAAATATTACCTTGCTCCCAATCCAACAGCACATCAAGCCATAAAAACCACTCTTATCCATTCACTCCAATCTAACATGCACACACAAGCCTACTCCTCCCTCTCCATCCAGTTGCTGCATGATCCAAGAAAGGTATCCCCATATCACTTAACCCCAACCCCCAGATGTCAATGCATGCAAAAAGATTAGTGCAAAGTGTGGCACAAGTTTCTAATGCATTTAAGTATTTTATTAGCAATTAAGATTTGAAGCAAATCAGATTTGGTGTTCACACGTTACCACGTAAGCACCTACATCCCATTTTTTTTTTCAATAAAAATGGCAAATTAGGACAGTTCTCAACTAATTCACACCTTCCACTAACAACAGCGGTTTTGACACCAAACTGAAGAGGAACTATCTAGTGACTTTCTTGAAATGCTCCAGTTCTGCTTTTTAAGAGGTTGTCAGAACCAACTAGTTTTGACAACCTGCTAGTTTATTGTCCATCCCATGTTCATCCTGTGAGTGCTAGTTCAAAGAAACAAAATTACAGAAGTCACATTATTATAATCAATACTAAGCAGTAAACCCATAATGGGTCATTATCCAATCCCACCAACCATCACAAAAAAAATGTTAATCAATTTATATATTACAATTTCTTCACATGGTTAATGAACACAATACATGATGAAGTAATAATCTTAAAAATATTTAAGTACCTTATTACCACCAAAACATTAGTCATTATTGGGTTGCAATCTCTTCAAAAACAATATATGTATTCATCTTGTCGACACAAAATGCGGCTACAGTCTCAAGACTGCAGATATATTATCATTAATAATGAAATGCTTTGCCAAACCCTGTGAGGTTTGTATGGAGGTGTCTCTGAAAGGATCATGACCCAAAACTTGGTAGCAAGCCATTACTACAACTATTACTACCAATACTACTACTATTACTACCAATACTACTACTATTACTACCATTACTACTAATATTACTACCATTACTATTACTACCTTTATTACTACTATTACTACAACTATTACTACCATTACTACTACTACTACCATTACTACTACTATTACTACTATTACTACCATTACTACTACTTCCATTACTACTACTTCCATTACTACTACTACTTCCATTACTACTACTACTACTACTAATACTGGTGTTACTTCATAACT
Source organism: Cherax quadricarinatus (assembly GCF_038502225.1). NCBI lineage: Eukaryota > Metazoa > Arthropoda > Malacostraca > Decapoda > Parastacidae > Cherax > Cherax quadricarinatus. The sequence goes on from NC_091320.1 coordinate 837,645, forward strand.
AGTATTCTTCTCAGACTTTATACTTCGTAATATGGTTAAGTCAGTAGTACTGGTAGAAGGTATATGTTAATGTTGGCTTGAGACTCATCACTCAAGGTGACGTAAACTACAATGTGTTATTTGTGAGGAAGTATTGAACAATGAGTTACAGTATTCAAACATAACTAGTTTAAAAGGAAAGCAGAGCGCACTTGTGAACAAAGATGAGTGTCTTTGAAAGGAAACTAAAACAGCAGACTAGATGGTCTTAGCAATACAGCTGTTGACTGTGTGCAACAAGAAACACTTGTTAAGCAACACTTGTTGCACACCTGGTAGCTTGGAAGATTGCAAGAGTAAAGAAGCAACATTGGAGAGGAAGTAGTTTAACCAGCAACAATCGTCATGATGCAGACAGTTTGTGGGCATGAAGCTACAAAAGACAATTGAACAGATATATCTGTTCAATGACACAACTGGTAAATGAATTAAGACCATGTGTTATAAAAGACCAGGTGATTGCAACCATAAAAATGTGTTGGAGAGTTTAGTTTCCAGCTGGACGAGTGAGTCTACAGATATTAGTACCGTACGTTAACTCATGGTTTACGTATGGTATTAAGGTCCAGAAGATATGGAGGAGCAATTTCTGTTCTCCCGGCCATTACACACCACCACAACTGGACAAAATATTTTTAAGATTTGTGGACTCAGGCTTCAAGAAAGAAGCTTCAGTGGAATTAGTGTTTTAATATCTGTACAAATACAAGTTTATTTCAACGTGATACATTGTTTATACAGAAATAGGTGATACTTGAGAGCATGTTAAAAGCCTATATGTAATTATGCAGAGCATTTCGGGGAAGTTTAAGAGACGTGTGAGTTTCTGTCTCCTAATATTATGTTTATTTTCCCCCTGTAATCTACCCCATCCATAATTACTATCACATTTGCTTTGTCTGCTTTCCTAAGGTGAAGTCCAGGATCTTTCCTTAATTCATGGTATAACTTAACAAATCTTTGATGACAATTGTGTTGACCTCAAAGATTTGTTAAGTTATACCATGAATTAAGGAAAGATCCTGGACTTCACCTTACAAAAGCAGACAAAGCAAATGTGATAGTAATTATGTACAAGGTAGATTACAAAGGAAAAATAACATATTAGAAGACAGGGGAACTGATGTGTCCCTTAATAATGATGCAACAGCAATATTTGGAGCTGGGTATGGAGAGTACTTGTCACTTAACTTACCTACCTTTTTCCGAACTGCACACATAGTAGTGGGTATTACATGAGCCCTCGCCCGTTTAAAATCTAGGAATCAATCAGTGGTTCTACTGCAACACTAGTAGCCCCATGCAACATGTTTCACTGGCACTTGCAAGAGCACAAGCCACCAAAACATACATGTATACATGTTTCCGAGAATGTCTACCCGAGGTTTGAGGGACTGCAATCAACGAGCTCAAAACTGTGATAAAAAGTTGTAATAACTGATGAAGAGGGCAGAGAAGTGTATGAATGTGAAGAACATGGAAATGATAGCCAATTAAAGTCAAGTGCTATAGAAAAAGAGCAAACAGAAAGATCTATAAACATCAAAATGGTATACAATACCGACAGGTTGTTAGGTAAGACACATATGCAACAGTTAGACAACTTTATTCCGAAACGTTTCGCCTACACAGTAGGCTTCTTCAGTCGAATACAGAAAGTAGGCAGGAACAGTAGAGATGTGAAGACGATGTAATCAGTCCATCACCCTTAAAGTCGTAGAATTTGAGGTTGTCAGTCCCTCGGCCTGGAGAAGTTCAGTTCCATAGTCAGGAACTATCTGAAGATCAAGCGACAGTGCGGAGACTTAAATACTGTCGGAAGGAGAGGTGCAGGGTAGTAGTAGTAGTAGTAGTTGTAGTAGTAGTAGTAGTGAGAGGCCACTGAGAGGTCATGTCCCTCTCAGATCCAACACTTCTCACTTGCAAAGCTTGTCCAAGGTGTTTTCTGTACCAAGATGCCACGTGTTGCAGTGTCTGACAAGATAAACATCAAAATGGTATACAATACCGACAGGTTGTTAGGTAAGACACATATGCAACAGTTAGACAACTTTATTCCGAAACGTTTCGCCTACACAGTAGGCTTCTTCAGTCGAATACAGAAAGTAGGCAGGAACAGTAGAGATGTGAAGACGATGTAATCAGTCCATCACCCTTAAAGTCGTAGAATTTGAGGTTGTCAGTCCCTCGGCCTGGAGAAGTTCAGTTCCATAGTCAGGAACTATCTGAAGATCAAGCGACAGTGCGGAGACTTAAATACTGTCGGAAGGAGAGGTGCAGGGTAGTAGTAGTAGTAGTAGTTGTAGTAGTAGTAGTAGTGAGAGGCCACTGAGAGGTCATGTCCCTCTCAGATCCAACACTTCTCACTTGCAAAGCTTGTCCAAGGTGTTTTCTGTACCAAGATGCCACGTGTTGCAGTGTCTGACAAGATAAACATCAAAATGGTATACAATACCGACAGGTTGTTAGGTAAGACACATATGCAACAGTTAGACAACTTTATTCCGAAACGTTTCGCCTACACAGTAGGCTTCTTCAGTCGAATACAGAAAGTAGGCAGGAACAGTAGAGATGTGAAGACGATGTAATCAGTCCATCACCCTTAAAGTCGTAGAATTTGAGGTTGTCAGTCCCTCGGCCTGGAGAAGTTCAGTTCCATAGTCAGGAACTATCTGAAGATCAAGCGACAGTGCGGAGACTTAAATACTGTCGGAAGGAGAGGTGCAGGGTAGTAGTAGTAGTAGTAGTTGTAGTAGTAGTAGTAGTGAGAGGCCACTGAGAGGTCATGTCCCTCTCAGATCCAACACTTCTCACTTGCAAAGCTTGTCCAAGGTGTTTTCTGTACCAAGATGCCACGTGTTGCATATGTGTCTTACCTAACAACCTGTCGGTATTGTATACCATTTTGATGTTTATCTTGTCAGACACTGCAACACGTGGCATCTTGGTACAGAAAACACCTTGGACAAGCTTTGCAAGTGAGAAGTGTTGGATCTGAGAGGGACATGACCTCTCAGTGGCCTCTCACTACTACTACTACTACAACTACTACTACTACTACTACCCTGCACCTCTCCTTCCGACAGTATTTAAGTCTCCGCACTGTCGCTTGATCTTCAGATAGTTCCTGACTATGGAACTGAACTTCTCCAGGCCGAGGGACTGACAACCTCAAATTCTACGACTTTAAGGGTGATGGACTGATTACATCGTCTTCACATCTCTACTGTTCCTGCCTACTTTCTGTATTCGACTGAAGAAGCCTACTGTGTAGGCGAAACGTTTCGGAATAAAGTTGTCTAACTGTTGCATATGTGTCTTACCTAACAACCTGTCGGTATTGTATACCATTTTGATGTTTATCTTGTCAGACACTGCAACACGTGGCATCTTGGTACAGAAAACACCTTGGACAAGCTTTGCAAGTGAGAAGTGTTGGATCTGAGAGGGACATGACCTCTCAGTGGCCTCTCACTACTACTACTACTACAACTACTACTACTACTACTACCCTGCACCTCTCCTTCCGACAGTATTTAAGTCTCCGCACTGTCGCTTGATCTTCAGATAGTTCCTGACTATGGAACTGAACTTCTCCAGGCCGAGGGACTGACAACCTCAAATTCTACGACTTTAAGGGTGATGGACTGATTACATCGTCTTCACATCTCTACTGTTCCTGCCTACTTTCTGTATTCGACTGAAGAAGCCTACTGTGTAGGCGAAACGTTTCGGAATAAAGTTGTCTAACTGTTGCATATGTGTCTTACCTAACAGAAAGATCTATATAAGGAAGAGTGCGAGGCTTGTGGTGTAGTGGTGTCAGTATTTAAAATACAGAGTGAGAAAAGCCTCTTGACTGGTTCCCATAATTCACACTGAGACCCTCCACAAACGATATGATGCGTATTAAAGTCACCCAATAAAATGTGTTGGTGGGGCGAGAAAGAAATCAGAAAACAGATAACAGGGCATGAAGGAGAAAGATACAAAGATCATACCACGTACCACTTGAAGATTAAGACACGTGTAATAGTTGGGTATCTTTGCTGATGGTTGAAACATTTCGCCTACATGGCAGACTTCTTCAGTCAATGTAGATAAATGGTTCAGACAACCGACAAGTTGGTAGGTAAGACACAGGCAACAGTTAGGCAACTTTATTCTGAAACGTTTCGCTTACACAGTAGGCTTCTTCAGTCGAATACAGAAAGTAGGCAGGAACAGTAGAGATGTGAAGACGATGTAATCAGTCCATCACCCTTGAAGTCGTAGAATTTGAGGTTGTCAGTCCCTCAGCCTGGAGAAGTTCAGTTCCATAGTCAGGAACTATCTGAAGATCAAGCGACAGTGCGGAGACTTAAATACTGTCGGAAGGAGAGGTGCATAGTAGTAGTAGTAGTGAGAATGTAGCCACTGAGAGGTCAGGTCCCTCTCAGATCCAACAGTTCTCACTTGAAAGGGTTGTCCAAGGTGTTTTCTGTACCAAGAGGCCATGTGTTGCAGTGTCTGACAAGATGAACATCAAAATGGCATACAATACCATCAGGTTGGTGGGCAAGACACATGGGCAACAGTTAGGCAACTTGCATACTGTAGTATACCATTTTAATATTCACAAGAGCATCTTGGTACAGAAGAGAAAACACCTTGAACAACTTTTTCAAGTGAGAATTGATGGATCTGAGAGGGACGTGACCTCTCAATGACTACATTCTATCAACTACCACCCTACACGTCCCCTTCCGACAGTATATAAGTCTCTACACTGTCGCTTGTTCCTTCAGACTGTTTCAGACTGTGGAAAGGAATGCTTCTCCAGGCTGAGGGACTGACAACCTCAAATCTCCGACTTCAAATCTCTACTGCTCCTGTTTACTTTTGTACTCGACTGAAGAAGCCTACTGTGTAGGCGAAACGTTTCGGAATAAAGTTGCCTAACTGTTGCCCACGTGTCTTGCCTACCAAGATACATAAGTGTTGCACATATATCTACTTTTTCAGTCAAATACAGAGGCAAATAAAGTTGGAGGCAACAGTTCCAGACTATTTGAGCTCCATAGTCAGGGAACATTATTCCAGGCTAAGAAAGACTGACCACCTCAAAAACTATTTCTCCAAGATTGATGGACTGATTACGTCCCCTTTACCTCGCCACTGCTGCTGCTAACTCCAATTTATTCGCCTCTGTATTTGACAAGAGGAAGCCTATCGTGTGAAGGACCTGCCTAGTATGGGCCAACAGGCCTGTTGCAGTGTTCCTCCTTTCTTATGTTCTTATGTAAGCGAAACGTTTCAGTCAAGAATAAAGTTACCCAACTGTTGCAAACATCTTACTCTTCAACTTGTCAGTATTATATGAGATTTTCATCACACGTGTACCACTGGCCTAAAAGACGCGTGCTGCAATATAATGAAGCGGAGTGCCAACAATATAATGAAGCGGAGTGCCAACAATATAATGGAGCGGAGTGCCAACAATATAATGAAGCGGAGTGCCAACAATATAATGGAGCGGAGTGCCAACAACATAATGAAGCGGAGTGCCAACAATATAATGGAGCGGAGTGCCAACAATATAATGGAGCGGAGTGCCAACAACATAATGAAGCGGAGTGCCAACAATATAATGGAGCGGAGTGCCAACAATATAATGAAGCGGAGTGCCAACATTAAGCTGACAATAAAGTATATCAAACAAAAATCGCACTCTCGTTAAACATCTCATTGAAAAAAAAGACAAAGTGATTGCAAAAAAGCACACAGCAGGAGAGAAGAAACCAAGAGTGAAACGTAATTTTGGTTCTTGTAAACAGACACATAGAGGAGAAAACTGGGAACGTATCACCTGGAGCCCTCCCTTCCCCTCCCCCAGACTACTCCTTTATTCTCTTATTTTCCACTGTAATAAAACCATTAGAAGTAAGCAGGAAATGACAAAGTAGTCGGTGCCTATGGGCTAAGATGATCAGTAAAACATCAAAATGGTATACAATACCGACAGGTTGTTAGGTAAGACACATATGCAACAGTTAGACAACTTTATTCCGAAACGTTTCGCCTACACAGTAGGCTTCTTCAGTCGAATACAGAAAGTAGGCAGGAACAGTAGAGATGTGAAGACGATGTAATCAGTCCATCACCCTTAAAGTCGTAGAATTTGAGGTTGTCAGTCCCTCGGCCTGGAGAAGTTCAGTTACATCGTCTTCACATCTCTACTGTTCCTGCCTACTTTCTGTATTCGACTGAAGAAGCCTACTGTGTAGGCGAAACGTTTCGGAATAAAGTTGTCTAACTGTTGCATATGTGTCTTACCTAACAACATGATCAGTAAAGTTGGTGTGTGACAGTAATGGTAAGTTAGCAAGAAACGATTTGTGGGAACCCCAAGAAGAAAGAGGGTGTAAGTGTAGATCATGGAAGGTGAGATTGTAAAGGTATAGGAGGTGTGTTAGTGTCCATCACCAGTTGTGTTTCCTCAATAAAAGCCAATATAGTTCCCATAGTTTCTGTGGACAAGGTAGCATAGTGCAAGAGCCGGAAGATGTAGGTAAAGTAGAGTGGAGAGACATTGGTAGTTACCAAAAGATGAAGAGACGGTAGAGGCATCCTGGAAGGAAGGAACCTGAGCACAGGAGGTGACAAGGGACAAGACACGGAGGTAAGAAAGTTAAGAGTAGGAAAACAATATTCTGGTAGGGAGTTTTGGTGGCTGTGGTAGTTCTGGAGATTGGTGGAGCTACGGTGTTGCAACATCACCACAACTATGTGGCCAAAGTGCCAGCAATTTCATCACTTCCGAAGTGTAAGGATTAATTCCCACACTTGCAAACACAGTCCTGTTATATATACCAAGGTTGGAAGCCCTCGGCAACAGAGGGCAACAGAGAACAATATGATGTTCAATGAAGACAAATTCCAACTACTCCGTTATGGAAAACTGGAGGAAATAATAACTAGGACTGAGTATACTACAAACTCCAATCACACAATAGAGTGCAAAAGTAATGTGAAGGACCTGGGTGTGGTAATGTCTGAAGACCTCACCTTCAAGGACCACAACAATGCCACTATCACATCTGCTAGGAAACTGATAGGATGGATAATGAGAACATTCAAGACAAGAGATGCTAAGCCAATGATGATCCTTTTTAAATCACTTATTCTTTCTAGGCTGGAATACTGCTGTACATTAACATCCTCATTCAAGGCAGGTGAAATTGCAGAGCTAGAGAATGTACAGAGAACCTTTACTGCACGTATAAGTTCCATCAAACACCTTAACTACTGGGAGCGCCTGGAAGCACTTGACTTGTACTCACTGGAGCGCAGGCGAGAGAGATATATCATAATCTACACCTGGAAGATTCTGGAGGGACTGGTCCCTAATATGCACACAGGAATCACTCCATACGAAAGCAAAAGAGTTGGCAGGCGATGCAACATACCCCCAGTGAAAAGTATGGGCGTCACTGGTACACTACGAGAAAACGCAATAAGTGTCCGGGGCCCAAGACTGTTCAACAGCCTCCCACCAGCAATAAGGGGCAATACGGGAAGATCCCTGGTTGTCTTCAAGAGGGAGCTGGACAGATACCTAAAGACGGTGCCGGATCAGCCGGGCTGTGGTTCGTACGTTGGATTGCGTGCGGCCAGCAGTAACAGCCTCGTTTATCAGGCCCTGATCCACAGGGAGGCCTGGTCGTGGACCGGGCCGCGGGGACGTTGATCCCCGGAATACCCTCCAGGTAGACCCTCGTAGCAGGATCCTGATATATAACCCCTCTAATTAAATTAATTCAATAGTTTTAGGAATTTTTGGGAGGCATGCGAGGGTGATGATTGTGAGAGGCCGTGTTGATCAGTAAGTCCTGCCCAGACAGACACAATCTGCATAATTCTATAGATAGATTACGTTTTGGTGTATGAAAAAAACGATGAACCTGCAAGAAGTCTGAGGAAGACGATACACCACAAAATCAATGTTCACACTCTTTTCCCCGCCACTTTTTCCGTGGCCTTGAGTCGCTGTAAAAAGAAAAACACGGCTTGTTTGGAAGGCTGTATTGCAGGAGTGTGTGACACACACCAGGATGTGTCACCAGCTGCACCAAGGAAATTCTGCATTATACATACAATATAATGAGTACAACTGATCAAGTACATCACTACACAAATATATAAAAAGTTCCTACTTCTCCATGTGTACTATAATTCATATTCTTAAGCTGCGAAGTTACTGTACAGTTTTGTTAATGTTTAATGTGATACTCACAATGATAATATATTTTGTTTTGTACTGGTAAGCGCCGAAAAAGCCGAATATCACAAAGATGAAATTGAAGAAGTTGGCAATGATGGGGAGCCACATGTAACCCAGGAAGTCGAACACCTGCCGCTCTGCCGTAGAGATCTGCAACAAATATTAACTATTAACAAAGCTGCAAACAACACGTTTTATAGTATATATGACCTGTAAACCACCTCCAAATACAATGATAAATCATACTAATACAAAATTGTCATGGTTAATCTTGTTAGTGTTCGAGCGCCGTGTTTAGTGCGCTTTTAATTCTTGCTGGTAATCTTTGTTATATTAACATAGGAGAGGGAGGTGAACCCAACCAGTCAGGCGATTTTTCTTTATTATACACACAAACAATTAAGTTCCACAAAATATTTCAAAGCTCTAAACTAATGGTGACACTCGAACAACTGTGAAACTCACACTTACTGGTGATATACTGACTCGCTGATAATATCCAATGAACTCTTTTGCTAAATATTTCCTTCATATACCCTACAAAATTCTGGCTGCCAGATAAAAACAAATCTTACTCCAGAGAGCATCTAATAGACACACTTGCATAGTGCTGATTATCCTGACTACAGAATTAAATCCCTTTATCTCTGAGGCTTCCACCAGCAGCAGCAAATCCTTGTATGGTCGGCTCTTAGATCATGACCTTAGAATACATCCATCTCGGCCCCAGGTTTATTTATCTTCACCAGCCGTGTCAAGTCAAGATGTGATGTTGCAGGGGATGACATCTCGCAATCCCAATCCATCTTCGTCCGTGTCAAACTCCACTGCCTCAGACAGAACAAGACTTTGCACTACTGAGCCGATCTCGAGGACTCCATATTGTTACCACTTACCTGTGACATGTTTCAGTTTTCCTACACCCGCGGCCTGACCCAGGGCCAGGCCATCCTATGGCCTGGCCCTGGGTCTGGGCCATCACCATAGCCAGGCTATGGTGGTTTGCAGTCCACTAGCTTACATATCCATCACAGACTGGTGAATCTATCACACCACAGAGATTGTGATAGTTACCTACAGCAAACTTCTACACTTGTTCCAACAATATTTGACATGTGCTGGTACACTGATGATACACTCTTCTCTTAATGCGCCTCTGACTTATCGGATTGTCACTGGATTTATTTTAACTTCCCCTTTTCCATCTCTCTCACTCCAGGGCTTGACAAGGTTAGGTTAAGGATCCCTAACTTTATTGACAAGCTATTTACAGGTTAAGGATTCCTAAGTTTATTGACAAGCTAAGAGCTGTTACCTACATCACCTCATCTGAAAGTAATTTTATTGTTATGAAACATACAAGGAACAGGATGAAGTTGGAGCCATCTGTGGGCCAGTATTTTCATTTGATCAACTGACTTTATCTCGTTAACATCATAATGCTGTACGAATGTGTTCCATACTCGAGTCATCCTGGGGATAAATGATCTCAGATAAGAACATAAGAACGAAGGAACACTGCAGCAGGCCTACTGGCCCATGCGAGGCAGGTCCAAGTCTGTAAAGTAAAAGGACACAAGTGCAACTAATGTGACATTTATTGTGGCAACGTTTCGCTCTCCAGGAGCTTTATCAAGCCATTACTTTACACATTGTCGGTAATTCTACCAACTTTATTACAGGTCCAAATCTCCTACCGGCTTAAGCCAATGCGCCCAACCTAGTCAGGTCAGGTCACATTGACTTAAGGGAAGAACACGGCAACCGACCTGGTAGCACAAGCTATCAGGTCCAACTCACACCCACCCACATCCACTCATGTATTTATCCAACCTATTTTTAAAGCTACACAACGTTCTGGCCTCTATAACTGTACTTGGGAGTTTGTTCCACTCATCCACAACTCTATTACCAAACTAGTACTTTCCTATATCCTTCCTGAATCTGAATTTTTCCAACTTAAAATCATTGCTGAGTCCTGTCTAGGCTAGATATTTTCAGCACACTATTTACATCCCCTTTATTTATTCCTGTCTTCCATTTATACACCTCAATCATATCCCCCCTAATTCTACGTCTTTCTAGAGAGTGCAGATTCAGGGCCCTTAGTCTATCCTCATAGGGAAGGTTTCTGATACATGGGATCAACTTTGTCATCCTCCTTTGTACATTTTCCAGAGCATTTATATCCATTCTGTAATACGGTGACCAAAACTGTGCAGCATAATCTAAATGAGGCCTAACCAAGTATGTATAGAGTTGAAGAACAACCTGAGGACTCCTATTATTTATGCTTCTTGATATGAAGCCAAGGATTCTATTAGCTTTATTGCGAACACTTATGCACTGTTGTGGAAATATAAACACATATGCAGTATAATGTGATCCTTTATTGACTACGTTTCGCCCACACAGTGGGCTTTTTCAAGTCACAAACAGATCTACCTGGGGTGGAAGGGACGCGAGTATTTCTAGTCAGGTTCAGAATGCTGAGGTCAGGTGGAGAATGCTGCATCTGATGATGTATCGAGTGGGGTTATAGAGTCTAAAATCTTGGGTAGCTTGGAAAGGAGATTGGATAAGTTTGTCAGCAGACCTTCTACAGTGTTCTTCCATTCCTGTGTTCTTATGTGGGATAGCGATGAAGAAGTTTCTTGGCAAGTGGTTCAGCTGTTATAGAAGCCACTATTCCGACAACTTCAACCAGAATAGTGGCTTCTATAACATAGGATCACATTATACTGCATATGTATTTATATTTCCATTGTGTCGGTATTTTATACCATTTATTTCCATGCACTGTTGTCTTGGTTTCAGATTACTGCTAACCAGAACTCCTAAATCTTTTTCGCAATCCGTAATATTAAGATCTACATTATTTAGTTTATATGTGGCATGGTTATTGTCCTGTCCAACATTTAGAACTTTGCATTTGTCTATATTAAACTGCATCTGCCACTTCTCCGATCACTGCATCAGTCTATTCAAATCTTCCTCGAGTGCTCTACTGTCCTCGTCAGAATGAATTCGACGGCCTATTTTGGTGTCATCGGCAAACTTGCTGATGTCGCTCTTTATGCCCTCATCTATGTCGTTTATGTAGATTGTGAACAGCAGGGGGCCCAACACTGACCCCTGTGGAACACCGCTCGTGACGCTTCCCCACTCTGATTTCTCCCCATTTATGCAAACTCTCTGCTGCCTATTTGTCAACCATGCCTCTATCCAGGAAAAAAAATCTCCTATTCCATGTGCCGTAATTTTCCTCAATAGTCTCTGATGTGGGACCCTGTCAAAAGCCTTACTGAAGTCCATATACACAATATCATATTCATTACCATGATCTACCTCCTCAAATACCTTAGTGAAAAAAGTTAATAAATTCGTAAGGCAGGAGCGCCCCTTTGTAAAACCATGCTGAGATTCGTTGATTAATTTATGCTTTTCAAGGTGGCTACGAACTGCCTCGGCAATTATTGATTCCATAAATTTTCCCACTATGGAGGTTAGGCTTATTGGTCTATAGTTCGAAGCTAAGGACCTGTCACCTGCTTTGAAAATAGGTATCACATTTGCCATTTTCCACTTATCTGGCACCATGCCAGTTTGTAGTGATGTGTTGAAAAGATTAGCCAAAGGTTTGCTAAGCTCCTCTTTACATTCCTTTAGAACCCATGCATACAGTTCATCAGGGCCTGGGGATTTGTTAGGTTTTAATTTATCTATTTGCCTAAAGACCATGTCACTTGTGACCCTAATCGTGCACAGTTTATTATCGTCCTGTTCCACATAATTTATCATTTCTGGAATATCGCTGGTATCCTCCTGTGTAAAAACTGAGAGGAAGTATGTGTTAAAAATTCCACACATTTCCTTATGATTGAGACACTTATGCAGCATATGGGAATCTTTATTCAGGAAACGTTTCGCCACACAGTGGCTTCATCAGTCCAATACAAAGAGGAAGGCGTAAGGAGAGGAGGAGAATGAGGTAATCAGTCCCTCAGCCTGGAGTCGATGTGTTCAGTCCATCAATCTTGTAGAATGTACAGCATAGGGCCGTAGACGTGGCTTATATACTGTAGTGAGGTGACTTGAAGCAGACGGAGGCGGGATCATAGTGGTACCATCCACTAGTCGAAGTAGGTCTTTGTCCAAAGGTTGAACAAGCGTTGAAGAATTCTTTGTAAGAAGATCCCATGATGCTGCAGTGTCTGACAGTTGTGATGAATGGTTTGAAAAACCGACAAGTTGAAGATTGAGACACTTATGCAGCATATGGGAATCTTTATTCAGGAAACGTTTCGCCACACAGTGGCTTCATCAGTCCAATACAAAGAGGAAGGCGTAAGGAGAGGAGGAGAATGAGGTAATCAGTCCCTCAGCCTGGAGTCGATGTGTTCAGTCCATCAATCTTGTAGAATGATGGACTGAACACATCGACTCCAGGCTGAGGGACTGATTACCTCATTCTCCTCCTCTCCTTACGCCTTCCTCTTTGTATTGGACTGATGAAGCCACTGTGTGGCGAAACGTTTCCTGAATAAAGATTCCCATATGCTGCATAAGTGTCTCAATCTTCAACTTGTCGGTTTTTCAAACCATTCATCACAACTGTCAGACACTGCAGCATCATGGGATCTTCTTACAAAGAATTCTTCAACGCTTGTTCAACCTTTGGACAAAGACCTACTTCGACTAGTGGATGGTACCACTATGATCCCGCCTCCGTCTGCTTCAAGTCACCTCACTACAGTATATAAGCCACGTCTACGGCCCTATGCTGTACATTCTACAAGATTGATGGACTGAACACATCGACTCCAGGCTGAGGGACTGATTACCTCATTCTCCTCCTCTCCTTACGCCTTCCTCTTTGTATTGGACTGATGAAGCCACTGTGTGGCGAAACGTTTCCTGAATAAAGATTCCCATATGCTGCATAAGTGTCTCAATCTTCAACTTGTCGGTTTTTCAAACCATTCATCACATTTCCTTATCACTGTCAGTGAGCTGACCCGAGGAACTTTTGAGTGGGCCTATCTTGTCCCTGATATTACTTCTGTATACCTGAAAGAATCCTTTTGGGTTAGTCTTCGATTCTCTTGCAACTTTAACCTCATAATCTCTTTTTGCTTTTCTAATTCCCTTTTTTATTTCTCTCTTGAACTGAATATATCGATTTCTTAATTGCCCCTCTCCTCTTTTGATTTGCCTATATATGCCTCTCTTCTGACCAGATATTTTAATCTATTGTTCATCCATTTAGGATAATTTTTGTTTGATCTGATTTCCCTATTTGGAACATAATTTGACTGAGCAGCTAGAACTGTGCCCTGGAAAGCGTCATATCGGCAACCATCACCACCTACTTGACCCTTTCAGGTCATTCCAGTTCAGCCCACCTAAGTAATTTTTCAGTCCTATGAAATCAGCCAAGCGAAAGTCAGGGACAGAGACTTGATTGCCATTATTAGGGGAATTCCATGATATATTAAAACTGAGTGATTTGTGATCACTTTCCCCAAGCTCATCATTAACCTCAAGATTATTAATTAGTGTTTCCCTACTGGCAAGAACTAAGTCAAGGAGGTTATTTCCCCTAGTTGGCTCTGTCACAAACTGTTTTAAAAAATAATCCTGGATCGTATCAAGAAAGTCACCTGACTCTAAATTTCCTGTCAAATTGCTCCAGTCAATCTGTCTATAGTTGAAATCTCTCATTAGCACAATATTTTCGTATGTAGAGGCCTTACGAATTTCGTCCCATAAAAGTTTACTGCACTCCCTATCAAGATTTGGGCCCCTGTAAATCACACCCAAAATTAGTTTTTCTCGGCCCTCGAGAAGCTGTAACCAAACAGATTCAGTGGCTGACGCTTCTAATTTTATATCTTGTCTAACACAACAATTTAAATTGTCTCTGACATACATCGCTACTCCACCACCCTTCCTGTTGACCCTGTCAGTGTGGAATAATTTATAGCCTTGTATGTGACATTCAGAGGGCATCTCTCTATCTTTCAGATTGAGCCAGGTCTCTGTTATAGCAATAATATCTATGTTTCCTGCACTTGCAATTAATCTTAGCTCATCTATCTTATTTCTTACACTCCTGCTATTAGTATAGTAAACCTTAAGGGAGCTAGTCCCTTGCTGCCCTCTGCTGTCCCCCTTTGTTTGCTGACCTGATCTATTGTCTTTATTTATAACGTCATGCTGAATGCCTTTTATACATTTACTGTTTCCAACCCTAGTGTTGCAACCTGCTTGTTTCCCACACACACCCATACCTCTATCTTCCATCAGTTTAAAATCATAGGCATTTCACCAATGGCCTTCTCAATTGAGTTTGCAAGTGCTACCACCCCAGCCCCAGAGAGATGTACCCCATCCCTTGCATACATATCATGTTTGCCATAAAAGTTGTTCCAGTTGTCAATGAATGGGATTGCAAGTTCCTTGCAGTATCTGTCTAGCCATCAATTTACACCAATTGCCCTAGACAACCATTCATTTCCTACTCCCCTTCTAGGCAAGATGCTACATATGATTGGGACCCCTCCCTTAGACTTAATGAAATCTATAGCTGACCTGTACTTATCCAGCAGCTCTTCTCTCCTACCCTTCCCAATATCATTTCCACCAGCACTGAGACAGATAATGGGCTTGTTCCCATTACCTGACATGATATTATCCAGCCTGTTAACTATGTCCCCAACACCAGCTCCAGGGAAGCACACTATCTCTCATCATCTTATTCCTATTACAAAAAGCACGGTCAATATATCTTACCTGAGAGTCACCAACCACAAGAATGCGTTTACCTCTGTTAGCATGGGCAGTAGTACCCTTACCTTCACTGGCCACTGAAGCACATTCATCCTGAAGAACAGAGAAGCGATTTCCTACCTTCAGATCTTCACTCTTAACTTTCCTTATTCTGATTCTCCTCCCATTACTGGGAATCACTCGCCACTTGTAGCAGGTGCTGGACTGCACCTCACTGCTGGTAGCCGCTGCTACCTACCCACCTACAGCCTCCTCACAGCGAGAGACAGACTGCACCTCACTGCTAGAAGCCTCATTCCCCACAACTCCAGCCACCTCACACTCTCTCCCAGACCCATTGAGGTGGACCTTCAGCCTCCTAATCTCCTCCTGGAGAAGCAAGACCTCTTCCTTCAACTCTCCAACCTCAGTTTTTAAAACACTGCAGAAGAAAGCCATGCTTTGTAACCGTCCACACTAATCCCAGATGATGTTCTGGAAAAGGTTACATACAGCCAGAGTGAAATTGCTGCTTTCTGCCTGTCTTGTGGTACAGAAGCTTGCTTCACGCTGTCCTTGAAGTGGACTTCTACACTTATTCCGGCAATATTTACGAAATCTGCTGGTACTGTGTTGAAGTCATGGCACAATTAGAGAATGTATTAACATCCATAGTCCACGACTCTTGAACATGTTACCATCAGATATCACAAAAAAAGTAGTTAGAAGATAGAAGTTTAAGATGAAGGTGGGCAGGTTTCCGCTACTAGTGCAGGATCAGCCAGGTGTGATGGTTGTGTCGACCTGCGGACTAGTACAAACAACTTAGTTTATCAGGTCAACTGGAAAGCCTAGCCTCAGGTGGGGCTGCGAGGGAAGAGAGCCAGTGAAACCGACCACAGGTACAACACAGACATAATAGGTCAAGTGACTATTCCTGGAAACAAACACATATGCAGTTTAATGTGATCCTTTATTGACAACGTTTCGCCCACACAGTGGGCTTTTTCAAGTCACACAGATCTACCTGGTGTGGAAGGTACGGGAATATTTATAGTCATGACTAGAAATACTCCCGTACCTTCCACACCAGGTAGATCTGTGTGTGACTTGAAAAATCCCACTGTGTGGGTGAAACGTTGTCAATAAAGGATCACATTAAACTGCATGTGTGTTTATGTTTCCATTGTGTCGGTATTTTATACCATTTATTGACTATTCCTGAATACCATTACGTCAACGCAGCAATCGAAGCCTCGTGGTAAATACAGCAACTGTAACCTACTTCAACACGCAAGGAGATTACTTTAATATTCTGCAAAACGTGACGGAAGCAGCAACTACAATGTGGTTTTAGACGCATGGGAGACACAATGTTGGTGTAATGTACACAGACTTTGCAAAAACTTCTCAATAAATATGAACTGATGTTATTACAATGCGAGTGAAACAACAATAACTAGGAAAAAGGCAGAAGGCCGGCTCCTCAAATTAAGTTTTCATCAAATTAACAGTGAAAAAAATCCTATTGAAGGAATAACACTTTCCCGAGTCTTTCTCGTAACTCACACACACACACACACACACACACACACACACACACACACACACACACACACACACACACACACACAAATTATAGTTTAAGGCAATTTCAATACTTTATAACAATTTAGTAGGTAAGACAGTTCTAGTAGTGTGAGAACTTACAGCTGGACTACCTGTTTTGACGACTGGGAACAGCAGTGAGTCACCAGTGTAGGTTAGTCTGACCCCCATCCACATACCAGGGGCTGAGAATCGACCTCCTATAGCCACACGTAGGTAGGTACGTAGGTAGGTACGTAGGTAGGTACGTAGGTAGGTAGGTAGGTAGGTACGTAGGTAGGTACGTAGGTAGGTAGGTAGGTAGGTAGGTAGGTAGGTAGGTAGGTAAGTAGGTAGGTAAGTAGGTAAATAAGTAGGTAGGTAAGTAGGTAAATAAGTAGGTAGGTAAGTAGGTAAATAAGTAGGTAAGTAGGTAAATAAGTAGGTAGGTAAGTAGGTAGGTAGGTAGGTGGGTAGGTGGGTAGGTGGGTAGGTGGGTAGGTGGGTAGGTAGGTGGGTAGGTGGGTGGGTAGGTGGGTGGGTAGGTAGGTGGGTAGGTGGGTGGGTAGGTAGGTAGGTAGGTAGGTAAGTACGTACGTACGCACACGCGCGCACACACGACTACGTTCACTCAGTAAAGCCAACGGTTGCTGGTGGTGCCTCCTCCTCCTCCCCGCCGAATGACCACCGCTACCACATGTTCAGTGCTAGAAGACAGCAGCACACGGTAGTGCTTGCCGCACCCCCCTTCTCATCATCACAGGGCCAGCAGCACCAGTGAACGGGTCATCACATTACAAGTATAATAACCAAAATGTGTTGTCTATCCTAGGTCATAGCCAGGATCAACAATGTGGAGAGAGTGCGTGGGAGTGTGTTCTCACGACCCCTGACCTCCCACTATCACCCATGGATCAACACTGGTTCTCAACGTGATGCTGCCTCACCAGACATCCTAGTTACCCACAAGCTTATTACGCACATCTCGTGTTGCCATTACTGCTCTATCTTTAAGCCAGCTACCGCAATTCAGCGTGTTGCTGCTGCCAGTGGCTCTCATCTTGATAAGACACATACTGCCCTACTAGCGTGTACAAACTGACGGCTGGGCAAGAGTACAACACGCAGAGTAGGTAAGTAAGTAAGTTTATTCAGGTATACACAAATACAGTTACATAGAATTATCATACATAGCAGCATATGTGTAGAGAACCTAGGATAACCCAAAAAAGTCAGACAGAGTGACTTATTTCCATTGGGGTCCTTTTACCTTATTATTATAATATAAAGGTTATAATATTTTCTTATTATTCTATAATGAAGATAACATCTTATTATCATACTAAAAAGACTATCTACTACACCAAGGTCATTAAGACTATCTACAATACGAGGGTCATTACTAGGAATAAGGTAAAATTTACACGTATGTTAGCTAAAAAATAGAAAATCATTCCCCTCCCTTTCTGTAGCTACATTCATCAGACACCTTTTGGCACTCTTCTTGAACTGGTTCATGCTATGACTGCCTTTGACATGTGCGGGTAGACTGTTCCATTCCTTTATTGCTGTACAATAAAAGGTGTTTGAAGCCTGGCCACTGACTGTGGGTACTACAAAGTTGTGCTCTCTTCCC
Organism: Cherax quadricarinatus; assembly: GCF_038502225.1. Taxonomy (NCBI): domain Eukaryota; kingdom Metazoa; phylum Arthropoda; class Malacostraca; order Decapoda; family Parastacidae; genus Cherax; species Cherax quadricarinatus. Next base: position 855,941 of record NC_091320.1, read on the forward strand.
CTAGTACTATGATTGCTTTGGTTCCCAACCTTGACAAAATTGACAGCAAGATATTCTGGACACTGTTTGTGAGCAATTTTATAAACATGATTTAGCTTCAGTTGTTTTACTGTCTTCAACATTCAGCATATCCAACTGCTGTAATTCATCCTGGCCTACATGTTCTCTTGGTCCCAGCCCCAGGATGAATCTTACGATTTTGTTCTGGGTGATTTGCAGTCTATCTTTCAGTTTTTTTGTCAAGGCAGAGTACCATGAAGAGCAAGCGTAATCCATATGGCATTGTATAAGGGCTAGACATAGGGTCCTGCGAGCCTCAGTAGGTAGACACTGTGCTTGTCTATACAGGAACTTCAGTCTGGCATTCGCTTTCTTTACTACACTGTTCCCTATCAATTCTCCTGACATGCATGGGTCAAAGGGGATTCCCAAATATTTTACTGATGAAACCAAAGTGATAGGCTCCCCATTACATTGAACATTAAAGTTATTTACCCTTCTCAGTTTATGTTTCGTGCCAAAGAGAATGGCTTCAGTTTTCCCGAGGTGTAATGATAGTTTGTTGTCTACTAACCATTTGCTGCAGGACTCCAGTTCCAGTGTTAAAATATTAGCAATATCTTGTGGGTCTTTACCTGACACTAACAGAGCACTGTCATCTGCATACAGTAGGAGTTTGCACTTGACACTGATAGGCATATCATTGACATAACATAAGAGCTAGGAACTATAATGTGTAGCAACGAAGGCAAGAGGAGAGGCAAACTGAAAGAGGCATAACAAAAACTACATCAAATCAATCGGCCAGTACACACACAATGAACAGACAGCTTACACACAACTTGCACACACGACCAGTATACACACACACTACCAGAACCCGACCTTGGGCCAGGCTAATCTGGTGCTTACCTGGTCAACCTGGCTGTTCCTGCTGGTGGCCCGGTGACCCACATATCCATCACAGCCTGGTTGATCTGGCACCTGGTGAAGATACTTGTCCAGTTTCCTCTTGAAGACTTCTACACTTGTCCCTGGCGTGTTTCTGGTATCTGCTAGTAAGATGTTGAATAGGACCACGGAACTTGATACAGTGTTCCTTCATTGTGCCCACTGCTTTTCACTGGGTTAATTTTGCACTTCCTCCCACATCTCTCACTCCGGTTATATTGTTATGGCAATGGACAGATTTGGGACCAGGCCCTCCAGTACTTTCCAGGTATATATCATCTCTCTTTCCCCCGTTCCAAAGAGCGGAAGGCGTTCCCAGTAATTTAATTTTGTTTTGTCACCAATGTTACTATTTCCCTTGTTTGAAAGTTCTCATTATCCACCGTCATCTTCCTGACTGTCGTGACTTTGATCTTATTATGTTTTTGAAAAAAAGGTCAGCCGACATAATTACTACCAAGTCTCAAGTGTTCCTTTCGTTCTATTTGACGATCCTCTTTGAGTTTTGTACACAGTGTCCCTTTTCAGTTGTCCATTCTTTCCATACCTATGCAACTTGAACTTATCACCACTGAATATCATGTTGCTCTCCACTGCACTGGAAAATCCTGCTATCTTCCTTTTCAGTGTCTTCTAGGAGGCCTGGTCTGGGGCTGGGCCACGGGGGCGGTGACCCCTGGATTCAACTACAGGTAACCTGGAGGTAACGTGTTGGATGAGTAGCACTTATCTTTATTGGGTGAACATCAAAATGGTATACAATACCGACAGGTAGGTAGGTAAGACACATAGGCAACAGTTAGGCAACTTTATTCCGAAACGTTTCGCCTACACAGTAGGCTTCTTCAGTCGAATACAGAAAGTAGGCAGGAACAGTAGAGATGTGAAGACGATGTAATCAGTCCATCACCCTTGAAGTCGTAGAATTTGAGGTTGTCAGTCCCTCAGCCTGGAGAAGTTCAGTTCCATAGTCAGGAACTATCTTTATTGGGTATCTTTATTGTAGACGTTTCGCCATCCAGTGGCTTTATCAATACAAATTCCAGGACATAACTTGAAGACAGTAGAACTATGTACAGAAGATGAGGTAATCAGTCCCTCAACCTTGGAGTTGGTGCGAAGAGCACCGTAGTCGTGGAGATTCTGAAGCAGAAGGCGCCTGACGCTTATATGCTAACGTCAGGTGGAAATGGGACGTGTAGCAGACGAGGGAATAGTCACTGGTAGGCGGGATTCCCCAGTGGAAGTAGGTCCTACCCAAAGAGATGGGTTAGTTGTAGTAGTAGTTGTCGGTATTGTATACCATTCTTGTACAACAAATTTTCTTATCAGGGGAAACCAAATTTTCTTAGGTAAACCAATGTCAACTTTTCAATTCTTCCAGAAAAATAATTCCTTACTGTAAGGTTAGGCTAAATATATTTAGGTACAGGTACACAGGTACAATTATGATACATAGTAATATGTATGTAAATTACGTAGGATAACGTATATTTACTCAAACAAGCCAACTGCCGCGAGGTGGCAGAGAACGTCGTGAAAGAAACGTTTAAATCTTGAACATTATCAATGGTGGTGAGAGAACGTGCTGGAGAATGAGTTGCTTGAGGCAGTGGTATGGTGTGTGCAGCAAAGGTCACGTGGTCAGCCGCCTCCAGGGAGGCATGGGGAGGGGGGAAGGGAAGGCGAGTGAAGGTGGTAAATGTAAGTAGGGAAGTAGATGCCTGGTCAGGGAAGGGAAGAAGAAAAGGGAGGAGAGGGAACTTTTACTTTCACCTGAGTTAGTCACCCTCCCAACCTCACCTTCTCATTCAGACTCATCTCAATAGCATCGTCACTATTTCTCTCTGGTCACTAACCTAACATCACAATTTTTGTTACCCCTATCACCATCACAAACACTCCCTCCCTCCAGTATACCATACACTGGGTAACAAGAACCTTCACAACATAAGAATAAAAGAAAGAAGGAACACTGCAGCAGGCCTACTGGCCCATGCGAGGCATGTCCAAGTCTCCTACCGGCTTAAGCCAGTGCCCCAACCTAGTCAGGTCAGGTCATATTCACTTAAGGAAAGAACACGGTAACTGACCTAGTAGCACAAGCTAATCAGGTCCAACTCACACCCACCCACATCCACTCATGTATTTATCTAACCTATTTTTAAAACTACACAACGTTTTAACCTCTATAACTGTACTCGGGAGTTTGTTCCACTCATCCACAACTCTATTACCAAACCAGTACTTTCCTATATCCTTCCTGAATCTGATTTTTTCCAAACTAAAACCATTGCTACGAGTCCTGTCTAGGCTAGATATTTTCAGCACGTTATTTACATCCCCCTTATTTATTCATGTCTTCCATTTATACACCTCAATCATATCCCCCCTTAATCTACGCCTTTCTAGAGAGTGCAGATTCAGGGCTTCAGTCTATCCTCATAGGGAAGATTTCTGATACATGTGATCAACTTTGTCATCCTCCTTTGTACGCTTTCCAGAGCATTTATATCCATTCTGTAATACGGTGACTAAAACTGAGCAGCATAATCTAAATGAGGCCTAACCAAGGATATATAGAGTTGAAGAACAACCTGAGGACATGTCAAGCCACTGAGGACATTCTTCCCAGCACTTGTACTCTCTAGACTGAAATATTGTACACTGACAGCTCCATTCCTTTTACAGGAGGTGAAACTGCAGATCTTTAGAATGTACAGAAACTTCACTGTGCATATAAATTCAGACAACTAAGTTATTAGGAATTTGAGGCGAGAATATATATACCATAACATATACATGAGGGATACTGGACGAGCTGGTTTCAAATCTACACTGAAATTACTCACTAGAGTGAGAGGCAACACTGCGAAATACACCACTAAAAAAAAATCTTTTAAAATTCGACTTCAGAAACCCTTTACAAATATGGGAGTAAATACAATGGAAGAAGATGCCACAGGGATAACAATAGTGGTTGTGGAAATCCTGAGGTGGTTCATACACTATGCAGTTAATCAAGGTATAAACAGTATAGGTGGTGCCTGGCAGAGAAAACCAATGCTATCAAAACTAACTTATTTTATTATTAATCCAGTGTTGGTAATATTTCTGAATCGCAAAAGAGCAGCAGCAGTACCAGTAGCAGCAGTAGCAGCAGCAGTAGCAGCAACAGCAGCAGCAGCAACAGTAGCAGCAGTAGCAGCAGCAGTAGCAGCAACAGCAGCAGCAGCAACAGTAGCAGTAACAGTAGCAGCAGTAGCAGCAACAGCAGCAGCAGCAACAGTAGCAGCAACAGTAGCAGCAGCAGTAGCAGCAGCAGCAGTACCAGTAGCAGCAGTAGCAGCAACAGCAGCAGCAGCAACAGTAGCAGCAACAGTAGCAGCAGCAGCAGCAGCAACAGTAGCAGCAGTAACAGTAGCAGCAGCAGCAGCAGCAACAGCAGCAGCAGCAGTAGCAGCAGCAGTAGCAGCAGCAGTAGCAGCAACAGTAGCAGCAGCAGCAGTAGCAGCAACAGCAGCAACAGTAGCAGCAGCAGTAGCAGCAGCAGTAGCAGCAACAGCAGCAGCAGGAACAGTAGCAGCAGCAGCAGCATCAACAGTAGCAGCAGTAACAGTAGCAGCAGCAACAGCAGCAGCAGCAGTAGCAGCAGCAGCAACAGTAGCAGCAGCAGCAACAGTAGCAGCAGTAGCAGTACCAGTAGCAGCAGTAGCAGCAGCAGTAACAGTAGCAGCAGTAGCAGTAACAGTAGCAGCAGTAGCAGCAGCAGCAGCAGTAGCAGCAGCAGTAACAGTAGCAGCAGTAGCAGCAGCAGTAGCAGTAGCAGCAGTAACAGTAGCAGCAGTAGCAGTAACAGCAGCAGCAGTAGCAGCAGCAGCAGTAACAGTAGCAGCAGCAGCAGTAACAGTAGCAGCAGCAGCAGTAACAGTAGCAGCAGTAGCAGCAGCAGCAGTAACAGTAGCAGCAGCAGCAGCAGCAGCAGCAGCAGTAACAGCAGCAGCAGCAGCAGTAACAGTAGCAGCAGTAGCAGCAGCAGTAGCAGCAGCAGCAGTAACAGTAGCAGCAGTAGCAGTAACAGTAGCAGCAGTAGCAGCAGCAGCAGTAACAGTAGCAGCAGTAGCAGTAACAGTAGCAGCAGTAGCAGCAGCAGCAGTAACAGTAGCAGCAGCAGCAGTAACAGTAGCAGCAGTAATAGTAGCAGCAGTAACAGTAGTAGCAGCAGCAGCAGCAGCAGCAGCAGCAGTAACAGTAGCAGCAGCAACAGTAGCAGCAGTAGCAGTAACAGTAGCAGCAGCAGTAACAGTAGCAGCAGTAACAGTAGCAGCAACAGTAACAGTAGCAGTAACAGCAGCAGTAACAGAAGCAGCAGCAGCACCACCACCACCACCACCACCAGCACCACCACCAGCAGCAGCAGCACCACCACCACCAGCAGCAGCACCACCACCACCAGCAGCAGTAACACCACCACCACCACCACCAGCAGCACAACCACCACCAGCAGCACAACCACCACCAGCAGCACAATCACCACCAGCAGCACAACCACCACCAGCAGCACAACCACCACCAGCACCACCACTACCACCAGCACCACCACTACCACCAGCACCACCAGCACCACCAGCACCACCACCAGCAGCTGCTGTTTTCCTAATCAATATTAATGAATATTTTTCAAAGCGGCATAAAAATGTCTTGACACAGTTGACGTAGACTGTCTACGACTGCGACGACACAGTTGACGTAGACTGTGTCTACGACTGCGACGACACAGTTGACGTAGACTGTGTCTACGACTGCGACGACACAGTTGACGTAGACTGTCTACGACTGCGACGACACAGTTGACGTAGACTGTGTCTACGACTGCGACGACACAGTTGACGTAGACTGTGTCTACGACTGCGACGACACAGTTGACGTAGACTGTGTCTACGACTGCATGACGACACAGTTGACGTAGACTGTGTCTACGACTGCATGACGACACAGTTGACGTAGACTGTGTCTACGACTGCATGACGACACAGTTGACGTAGACTGTCTACGACTGCATGACGACACAGTTGACGTAGACTGTCTACGACTGCGACGACACAACCAACTTTTTGTAATACTTGTGACGGGTATTACAAAAAAGTTCTGGATATTCCTGCCTAAGGCCGGAATATCAAGACTGTTCTGTCTTTAGACAAGTAAATTCATGAAAGAAATAACTTTGACATAACTGAACAATGTACAGTCAACAGTTATTTCAATAAAAACTAACTGTAATTATTACCTTTTGCTTCCTCATTATTCCTGTTAAACAACAGTTTTTGTTCACTTACAAGAACAGGTAATACAGTGTCCTTGATCACGGCCCCTCCATATCTGCAACCCCACCTGTCTTCTCCTATACCAACGATATATATATATATATATATATATATATATATATATATATATATATATATATATATATATATATATATATATATATATATATCGTTGACAGGTTTCCGGAGTTTTCCAACTCCTGCAACCAGACTATGCTAGGCCAGGCTTGTCTGGTGCTTGCCTGATCAACCAGGTTGTTGGTGACCCACTGGCTCACATATCCATCATAGCCAGGTTGATCCAGCACATGGTGGAGGTTCTCCTAGAGGTTTTCTCTTGAGGACGTCTACCCTTGTTCCAGCTGTTTTTGATATCTTTTGGTAAGACACTGTTATAGTCTGCGCTCGCCCAGTTATTTTTTTTTTGTGACGACGACACCCCTGCTTTTAACTGGATTTATTTTATATTTTCTGCCATATCTCTAATTCCAGTACCTGGAGTATACCTAGGGAGGGTTTCGGGGGTCAACGCCCCCGGGGTCACAGTAGAACCTTAAGTATCTCACGCAAATATTATCATATATCTTTCAGGACTTTGAGGCGTTCCCAGTAATTCAAATGCTTTATTGACTTTTTGTAAATAATCTCTGTAATATCTGTCTGTCTCCTGCCTTCAGTGGAACCATCAACACTGAACAATGTTCTAAGCGAGAGCACAAAGACAACAGTGCCACTTGCATCATTTTCCCCTTGTTATGAAAGTTAACATTATCCACCTCATCAATTTCCTGACTTTCGTGACATCTGCCTTATTGTGTTCTGCATATGAAAAGTCAGCTGACATAATTACATCCAGGTACTTCACATGTTCATTTCTTTCTATTTGGTGATCAGTATTTTGTAATCAGCGTCCCTTTTGAGTTCTTTATTCTTTCCAAATGAGAGCAATGAACAAGTTACACACTGTCCACTGCAAGACTATCTTGCAATTTTTCTGTGTCTTCTAAATAAGTGATTTTCAATCTTATTTTCTAACATATACAACAAATTTACACTATCAGTACCAAGCTGCTACTGCCGTGACCAATACACTCACATATTACGTAAATTATAATCACAACTCAAGTAAAACTATTCAAAGTCACGATCATCAATCGATCGAGTTTCTGACGTGATAACTGTTGGAGGAGGAGAACGGAACACCCACGTCCTGCCGAACTTTGTATAATTTATCTGTAGGACCCACGAGTCCTACAGCGTCCCAAGATTATATGTACTTGGTCCATGAAGTCACTGTTGTAGGTTGCTATAGAGTGAACATGAAACAGAAGCCTTTATCTGAGCATCTGTCTGTTCGTTTCCCGGGACACCAATATGGCCTAGATAAAATGAAACAGTCAAGGTCTTCTGGGTGGATAACTGGTAGCTGTTAGAAGTAGCCCACTGCTACCTGAACCTGGTGACACGCAGCCTAGTGAGTAGACAACGAGCAATACATTGAAAGATCATGTAGGACAGTTACAGGGAACATAGTGGAGCAATTACAAGTTTTTTACTGTTTAAGTGTCGGGTGGTGTGCGTCAGCCAGCACCTAACATCCAGAAGCAAGACTTATCCAAATATGTTAACTTGTATCGCCTTGCCACCAACTTAAACCACCATCCCCTTAACCATAAAACCCTCCAACACCCCCGCCTCCAGAGCACTTCTCATCACCACCACCACTACCAATTACCCACACCACCACCACTGCTACCTGTTACCTACACCACCACCACTACTACTTGTTACCTACACCACCACCACTACTACTTGTTACCTACACCACCACCACTACTACTTGTTACCTACACCACCACCACTACTACTTGTTACCTACACCACCACCACTACTACTTGTTACCTACACCACCACCACTACTACTTGTTACCTACACCACCACCACTACTACTTGTTACCTACACCACCACCACTACTACTTGTTACCTACACCACCACCATTACTACTTGTTACCTACACCACCACCACCACCACCATTACTACTTGTTACCTACACCACCACCACCACTACTTGTTACCTACACCACCACCACCACTACTTGTTGCCCACACCACCACCACTACTTAATACCCACACCACCACCACTACTTATTACCCACACCACCACCACTAATTACCCACACCACCACCACCACTACTTGTTGCCCACACCACCACCACTACTACTTGTTACCTACACCACCACCACTACTATTTGTTACCTACATCACCACCACCACTACTTGTTACCTACACCACCACCACCACTACTTGTTACCTACACCACCACCACTACTTGTTACCTACACCACCGCTACTACTTGTTACCTACACCACCACCACCACTACTCGTTACCTACACCACCACCACTACTTGTTACCTACACCACCACCGCTACTACTTATCTACACCACCGCTACTACTTGTTACCTACACTACCACCACCACTACTTGTTACCTACACCACCACCACTACTTGTTACCTACACCACCACCACTACTTGTTACCTACACCACCACCACCACTACTTGTTACCTACACCACCGCTACTACTTGTTACCTACACCACCACCACCACTACTCGTTACCTACACCACCACCACTACTTGTTACCTACACCACCACCGCTACTAATCTACACCACCGCTACTACTTGTTACCTACACCACCACCACTACTTGTTACCTACACCACCACCACTACTCGTTACCTACACCACCACCACTACTTGTTACCTACACCACCACCGCTACTACTTGTTACCTACACCACCACCGCTACTACTTGTTACCTACACCACCACCACTACTTGTTACCTACACCACCACCAATACTTGTTGCCTACACCACCGCCACTACTTGTTGCCCACACCACCACCACCAATACTACTGTTACCCACACAACCACTACTGTTACCCACACCACTACTGTTACCCAAACCACCACTACTATTACCCACACCACCACTACTGTTACCCACACCACCACTACTGTTACCGACACCACCACTATTACCCCCACCACCACTACTGTTACCCACACCACCACTATTACCCACACCACCACTACTGTTACCCACACCACCACTACTGTTACCCACACCACCACTACTGTTACCCACACCACCACTACTGTTACCCAAAACCACTATTACCCACACCACCACTACTGTTACCCACACCACCACTACTGTTACCCACACCACCACTATTACCCACACCACCACTACTGTTACCCACACCACCACTACTGTTACCCACACCACTACTGTTACCCACACCACCACTACTGTTACCCACACCACCACTACTGTTACCCACACCACCACTACTGTTACCCACACCACCACTACTGTTACCCACACCACCACTACTATTACCCACATCACCACTACTGTTACCCACACCACCACTATTACCCAAACCACCACTACTGTTACCCACACCACTACTGTTACCCACACCACCACTACTGTTAATCACACCACCACTACTGTTACCCACACCACCACTATTACCCACACCACCACTACTGTTACCCACACCACCACTACTGTTACCCACACCACCACTACTGTTACCCACACCACCACTACTGTTACCCACGCCACCACTACTGTTACCCACACCACCACTACTGTTACCCACACCACCACTATGTACCAAGACTAACCCCACCACCTCTTACATCAACACAAAGGTTCACTGCCTCCGCTGACACCCAGGCAAAACTTAAATTAACACTATTGTACCTTCTATTTTCGCGTCCCTCTCCGCCTTACCACCATTCATAATAACAATAATATAACTAAGATTCCCCTTATGTTACAACAGGTTACCGTGACTTCCAGTAGTGCATGTTGGTCTTTATCTTGTTACAACAGGTTACCGTGACTTCCAGTAGTGCATGTTGGTCTTTATCTCGACCAGGATAGTATGGCAAGTCTGTCTACGACCAGGATAGTATGGTAAGTCTGTCTACATGTACTAACGTCAACACTGACCAACTGATGTTTAACACAGTGTCGCAGTATTAACATACAGTGTTGCAGTGTTAACAGTGTTGCAGTGTTAACATACAGTGTTGCAATATTTACAGTGTTGCAATATTAACATACAGTGTTGCAATATTAACAGTGTTGCAGTATTAACAGTGTTGCAGTGTTAACATACAGTGTTGCAATATTTACAGTGTTGCAGTATTAACATACAGTGTTGCAGTATTAACATACAGTGTTGCAGTATTATCATACAGTGTTGCAGTATTAACATACAGTGTTGCAGTATTAACATACAGTGTTGCAGTATTAACATACAGTGTTGCAATATTAACATACAGTGTTGCAGTATTAACATGCAGTGTTGCAGTATTAACATAGTGTTGCAGTATTAACATACAGTGTTGCAGTATTATCATACAGTGTTGCAATATTAACATACAGTGTTGCAGTATTAACATACAGTGTTGCAGTATTAACATACAGTGTTGCAGTATTATCATACAGTGTTGCAATATTAACATACAGTGTTGCAGTATTAACATACAGTGTTGCAGTATTAACAGTGTTGCAGTATTAACATACAGTGTTGCAGTATTAACATACAGTGTTGCAGTATTAACATACAGTGTTGCAGTATTAACATAGTGTTGCAGTATTAACATACAGTGTTGCAGTATTAACATACAGTGTTGCAGTATTAACATACAGTGTTGCAGTATTAACATACAGTGTTGCAGTATTAACAGTGTTGCAGTATTAACACACAGTGTTGCAACATTAACATACAGTGTTGCAGTATTAACATACAGTGTTGCAGTATTAACATACAGTGTTGCAGTATTAACATACAGTGTTGCAATATTAACATACAGTGTTGCAGTATTAACATACAGTGTTGCAGTATTAACATACAGTGTTGCAATATTAACACACAGTGTTGCAGTATTAACATACAGTGTTGCAGTATTAACATACAGTGTTGCAGTATTAACATACAGTGTTGCAGTATTAACATACAGTGTTGCAGTATTATCATACAGTGTTGCAGTATTAACATACAGTGTTGCAGTATTAACATACAGTGTTGCAGTATTAACATACATTGTTGCAGTATTAACATATAGTGTTGCAGTATTAACAGTGTTGCAGTATTAACAGTGTTGCAGTATTAACATACAGTGTTGCAGTGTTAACATACAGTGTTGCAACATTAACATACAGTGCTGCAACATTAACATACAGTGCTGCAACATTAACATACAGTGTTGCAGTGTTAACATAGTGTTGCAGTATTAACATACAGTGTTGCAGTATTAACATAGTGTTAACATACAGTGTTGTAGTATTAACATACAGTGTTGCAGCATTAACATACAGTGTTGCAGCATTAACATACAGTGTTGCAGTATTAACATACAGTGTTCCAGTATTAACATACAGTGTTGCAACATTAACATACAGTGTTGCAACATTAACATAGTGTTGCAACATTAACAGTGTTGCAACATTAACACAGTGTTGCAACATTAACATACAGTGTTGCAGTATTAACAGTGTTGCAACATTAACACACAGTGTTGCAACATTAACAGTGTTGCATCATTAACATAGTGTTGCAACACTAACATACAGTGTTGCAACATTAACATACAGTGTTGCAATATTAACATACAGTGTTGCAGTATTAACATACAGTGTTGCAGTATTAACATACAGTGTTGCAGTATTAACATAGTGTTGCAACATTAACACAGTGTTGCAACATTAACATACAGTGTTGCAGCATTAACATACAGTGTTGCAGTATTAACAGTGTTGCAGTATTAACATACAGTGTTCCAGTATTAACATACAGTGTTGCAGTATTAACAGTGTTGCAACATTAACATCAGTGTTGCAACATTAACATAGTGTTGCAACATTAACATACAGTGTTGCAACATTAACATAGTGTTGCAACATTAACACAGTGTTGCAACATTAACATACAGTGTTGCAGTATTAACAGTGTTGCAACATTAACACACAGTGTTGCAACATTAACAGTGTTGCATCATTAACATAGTGTTGCAACACTAACATACAGTGTTGCAACATTAACAGTGTTGCAATATTAACATACAGTGTTGCAGTATTAACATACAGTGTTGCAGTATTAACATACAGTGTTGCAGTATTAACATAGTGTTGCAACATTAACACAGTGTTGCAACATTAACATACAGTGTTGCAGCATTAACATACAGTGTTGCAGTATTAACAGTGTTGCAGTATTAACATACAGTGTTCCAGTATTAACATACAGTGTTGCAGTACTAACAGTGTTGCAACATTAACATAGTGTTGCAACATTAACATAGTGTTGCAACATTAACATACAGTGTTGCAACATTAACACAGTGTTGCAACATTAACACAGAGTTGCAACATTAACAGTGTTGCAACATTAACATACAGTGTTGCAACATTAACATAGTGTTGCAGTATTAACATAGTGTTGCAGTATTAACATACAGTGTTGCAGTATTAACATAGTGTTGCAACATTAACAGTGTTGCAACATTAACATACAGTGTTGCAATATTAACATACAGTGTTGCAGTATTAACATACAGTGTTGCAGTGTTAACATACAGTGTTGCAGTATTAACAGTGTTGCAACATTAACACACAGTGTTGCAACATTAACATACAGTGTTGCAACATTAACAGTGTTGCAACATTAACATACAGTGTTGCAACATTAACATGACCTTGATCAAACATCAATCGATTATATTGTAAAATTATCAATTTAGTAAAGGGATAATGGAGGCGTGTGTGACCGTGTGTAACCTTGTGTAACCTTGTGTAACCTTGTGTGGCCTTGTGTGACCTCGTGTGGCCTTGTGTGACCTTCACCCTCGTTGTTGCCTGCGTCATGGGTGAGCTGTTGCCTGTGTCATGGGTGAGCTGTTGCCTGTGTCATGAGTGAGCTGTTGCCTGCGTCATGGGTGAGCTGTTGCCTGTGTCATGAGTGAGCAGTTGCCTGCGTCATGGGGGAGCTGTTGACTGCGTCATGGGTGAGCTGTTGCCTGCGTCATGGGTGAGCTGTTGCCTGTGTCATGAGTGAGCTGTTGCCTGCGTCATGGGTGAGCTGTTGCCTGCGTCATGCGTGAGCTGTTGCCTGCGTCATGGGTGAGCTGTTGCCTGTGTCATGAGTGAGCTGTTGCCTGCGTCATGGGTGAGCTGTTGCCTGCGTCATGGGTGAGCTGTTGCCTGCGTCATGGGGAAGCTGTTGCCTGCGTCATGGGTGAGCTGTTGCCTGCGTCATGGGTGAGCTGTTGCCTGCGTCATGGATGAGCTGTTGCCTGTGTCATGAGTGAGCTGTTGCCTGTGTCATGAGTGAGCTGTTGCCTGTGTCATGAGTGAGCAGTTGCCTGTGTCATGAGTGAGCTGTTGCCTGTGTCATGGGTGAGCTGTTGCCTGTGTCATGGGTGAGTTGTTGCCTGTGTCATGGGTGAGCTGTTGCCTGTGTCATGAGTGAGCTGTTGCCTGTGTCATGGGTGAGCTGTTGCCTGTGTCATGGGTGTGCTGTTGCCTGTGTCATGGGTGAGCTGTTGCCTGTGTCATGAGTGAGATGTTGCCTGTGTCATGAGTGATCTGTTGCCTGTGTCATGGGAGAGCTGTTGCCTGTGTCATGGGTGAGCTGTTGCCTGTGTCATGAGTGAGCTGTTGCCTGTGTCATGAGTGAGCTGTTGCCTGTGTCATGAGTGAGCTGTTGCCTGTGTCATGTGTGAGCTGTTGCCTGTGTCATGGGTGAGCTGTTGCCTGTATCATGGGTGAGCTGTTGCCTGTGTCATGGGTGAGCTGTTGCCTGTGTCATGGGTGAGCTTTTGCCTGTGTCATGAGTGAGCTGTTGCCTGTGTCATGGGTGAGCTTTTGCCTGTGTCATGAGTGAGCTGTTGCCTGTGTCATGAGTGGGCTGTTGCCTGTGTCATGGGTGAGATGTTGCCTGTGTCATGGGTGAGCTGTTGCCTGTGTCATGGGTGAGCTGTTGCCTGTGTCATGAGTGAGCTGTTGCCTGTGTCATGAGTGAGCTGTTGCCTGTGTCATGGGTGAGCTGTTGCCTGCGTCATGGGTGAGCTGTTGCCTGTGTCATGGGTGAGCTGTTGCCTGTGTCATGAGTGAGCTGTTGCCTGCGTCATGGGTGAGCTGTTGCCTGTGTCATGAGTGAGCAGTTGCCTGCGTCATGGGGGAGCTGTTGACTGCGTCATGGGTGAGCTGTTGCCTGCGTCATGGGTGAGCTGTTGCCTGTGTCATGAGTGAGCTGTTGCCTGCGTCATGGGTGAGCTGTTGCCTGCGTCATGCGTGAGCTGTTGCCTGCGTCATGGGTGAGCTGTTGCCTGTGTCATGAGTGAGCTGTTGCCTGCGTCATGGGTGAGCTGTTGCCTGCGTCATGGGTGAGCTGTTGCCTGCGTCATGGGGAAGCTGTTGCCTGCGTCATGGGTGAGCTGTTGCCTGTGTCATGGGTGAGCTGTTGCCTGCGTCATGGATGAGCTGTTGCCTGTGTCATGAGTGAGCTGTTGCCTGTGTCATGAGTGAGCTGTTGCCTGTGTCATGAGTGAGCAGTTGCCTGTGTCATGAGTGAGCTGTTGCCTGTGTCATGGGTGAGCTGTTGCCTGTGTCATGCGTGAGTTGTTGCCTGTGTCATGGGTGAGCTGTTGCCTGTGTCATGAGTGAGCTGTTGCCTGTGTCATGGGTGAGCTGTTGCCTGTGTCATGGGTGTGCTGTTGCCTGTGTCATGGGTGAGCTGTTGCCTGTGTCATGAGTGAGATGTTGCCTGTGTCATGAGTGATCTGTTGCCTGTGTCATGGGAGAGCTGTTGCCTGTGTCATGGGTGAGCTGTTGCCTGTGTCATGAGTGAGCTGTTGCCTGTGTCATGAGTGAGCTGTTGCCTGTGTCATGAGTGAGCTGTTGCCTGTGTCATGTGTGAGCTGTTGCCTGTGTCATGGGTGAGCTGTTGCCTGTATCATGGGTGAGCTGTTGCCTGTGTCATGGGTGAGCTGTTGCCTGTGTCATGGGTGAGCTGTTGCCTGTGTCATGAGTGAGCTGTTGCCTGTGTCATGGGTGAGCTTTTGCCTGTGTCATGAGTGAGCTGTTGCCTGTGTCATGAGTGGGCTGTTGCCTGTGTCATGGGTGAGATGTTGCCTGTGTCATGGGTGAGCTGTTGCCTGTGTCATGGGTGAGCTGTTGCCTGTGTCATGAGTGAGCTGTTGCCTGTGTCATGAGTGAGCTGTTGCCTGTCATGAGTGAGCTGTTGCCTGTGTCATGAGTGAGCTGTTGCCTGTGTCATGAGTGAGCTGTTGCCTGTGTCATGAGTGAGCTGTTGCCTGTGTCATGGGTGAGCTGTTGCCTGTGTCATGGGAGAGCTGTTGCCTGTGTCATGGGTGAGCTGTTGCCTGTGTCATGAGTGAGCTGTTGCCTGTGTCATGGGTGAGCTGTTGCCTGTGTCATGGGTGTGCTGTTGCCTGTGTCCTGGGTGAGCTGTTGCCTGTGTCATGAGTGAGCTGTTGCCTGCGTCATGAGTGAGCTGTTGCCTGCATCATGGGTGAGCTGTTGCCTGCGTCATGAGTGAGCTGTTGCCTGTGTCATGGGTGAGCTGTTGCCTGTGTCATGGGTGAGCTGTTGCCTGTGTCATGGGTGAGCTGTTGCCTGTGTCATGGGTGAGCTGTTGCCTGTGTCATGGGTGAGCTGTTGCCTGTGTCATGGGTGAGCTGTTGCCTGTGTCATGGGTGAGCTGTTGCCTGTGTCATGGGTGAGCTGTTGCCTGTGTCATGGGTGAGCTGTTGCCTGTGTCATGAGTGAGCTGTTGCCTGTGTCATGAGTGAGCTGTTGCCTGTGTCATGGGTGAGTTGTTGCCTGTGTCATGGGTGAGCTGTTGCCTGTGTCATGGGTGAGCTGTTGCCTGTGTCATGAGTGACCTGTTGCCTGTGTCATGGGTGACCTGTTGCCTGTGTCATGGGTGAGCTGTTGCCTGTCATGATTGAGCTGTTGCCTGCGTCATGAATGAGCTGTTGCCTGCGTCATGGGTGAGCTGTTGCATGCGTCATGAGTGAGCTGTTGCCTGTGTCATGGGTGAGCTGTTGCCTGTGTCATGGGTGAGCTGTTGCCTGTGTCATGGGTGAGCTGTTGCCTGTGTCATGGGTGAGCTGTTGCCTGTGTCATGAGTGAGCTGTTGCCTGTGTCATGAGTGAGCTGTTGCCTGTGTCATGAGTGAGCTGTTGCCTGTGTCATGGGTGAGCTGTTGCCTGTGTCATGGGTGAGCTGTTGCCTGTGTCATGGGTGAGCTGTTGCCTGTGTCATGGGTGAGCTGTTGCCTGTGTCATGGGTGAGCTGTTGCCTGTGTCATGGGTAAGCTGTTGCCGGTGTCATGAGTGAGCTGTTGCCTGTGTCATGAGTGAGCTGTTGCCTGTGTCATGAGTGAGCTGTTGCCTGTGTCATGGGTGAGCTGTTGCCTGTGTCATGAGTGAGCTGTTGCCTGTGTCATGAGTGAGATGTTGCCTGCGTCATGAGTGAGCTGTTGCCGGTGTCATGGGTGAGCTGTTGCCTGTGTCATGAGTGAGCTGCTGCCTGTGTCATGAGTGAGCTGTTGCCTGTGTCATGGGTGAGCTGTTGCCGGTGTCATGAGTGAGCTGTTGCCTGTGTCATGAGTGAGCTGCTGCCTGTTTCATGAGTGAGCTGTTGCCGGTGTCATGAGTGATCTGTTGCCTGTGTCATGGGTGAGCTGTTGCCGGTGTCATGAGTGATCTGTTGCCTGTGTCATGGGTGAGCTGTTGCCTGTGTCATGGGTGAGCTGTTGCCTGTGTCATGAGTGATCTGTTGCCTGTGTCATGAGTGATCTGTTGCCTGTGTCATATACATATATATATATATATATATATATATATATATATATATATATATATATATATATATGTCGTGCCTAATAGGTAAAACTGGTCAATTAACAAGAACTCATGTAAAATTAAGTCAACTTTAAAATTTTCTCTTATACGTTTAAAGATAATTTCTTTTTCATTGATGTTGATGTAAAAAATAATAATTTTGTACCAAAAGCACCTTAGAAAACTTACCTGACCTTATTATAACAAGCACAATTTAATTTAGCCTAATCCAACTAAATATATTTTAGGTAAGTTTACAATAATATAATAAACAAACACAATGAAATATTTTTTTTTCGTTCGGTTCAGAATGATTTTTGCGAAATTATTGCATACATATATTTTCGCTTATCTTATTCGGCAAGAAGAGCGTTGCTATTTAAGCCAAAGTAACAAGTTTTACCTATTCGGCACGACACACACAAAACACACGCACAAACACACACACACACACAAAACACACGCACAAACACACACACACACACACAAAACACACGCACAAACTCACACACACACAAAACACACGCAAACACACAAAACACACGCACAAACACACACACACACACAAAACACACGCACAAACACACACACACACACATAACACACGCACAAACACACACACACACACACAAAACTCTCACACAAACACACAAAACATACGCACAAACACACACAACACACACACACACACACAAAACACACACACACACATACACACACACACACACACACACACACACACACACACACACACCCACACAAAAAACACACAACACACACACACACACACACACACCAAACACACACACCAAACACACACACACACACACACACAGTATGAGCTGCAACCATGGTGGTAAAAATACTAGGTTGTATATAGGTAATATTTAATTAAATACTCCGCTCCCATACATCCTCTCACATCATGACTGTTCCTGTACATATTCAAGAGAATAAACTGTTTATTTTCGATAACATTGTTATTTGTCTGCCTGTTGTGTTGTAATGTATTGTTTATGTTATTTAAAAGAGTACAGAGTGACCATGGTGTGAGGATGAGCAACAGTCCCGTCACCTGGGTAGGTGCGTGTGGGCGTGGGCGGGGAGTATGGCGTGGGCGTGGGCTGGAATGACTGTGGTGGGAGGAAGTGGTTAAGTGTGTGGAATGTGTGATACACCTGTGCTAGGTGAAGGAGACTCGAATGTTTCACGTCACCTCACACCACCCACACAATTACAGGGTGGAGCACCTTGTTCCTCAGAGCCCCTCCCTCAGCCTCCCCTGCTGCACCTTGTTCCTCAGAGCCCCTCCCTCAGCCTCCCCTGCTGCACCTTGTTCCTCAGAGCCCCTCCCTCAGCCTCCCCTGCTGCACCTTGTTTCTCAGAGCCCCTCCCTCAGCCTCCCCTGCTGCACCTTGTTCCTCACATCCCCTCCCTCAGCCTCCCCTGCTGCACCTTGTTCCTCAGAGCCCCTCCCTCAGCCTCCCCTGCTGCACCTTGTTCCTCACATCCCCTCCCTCAGCATCCCCTGCTGCACCTTGTTCCTCAGAGCCCCTCCCTCAACCTCCCCTGCTGCACCTTGTTCCTCACATCCCCTCCCTCAGCCTCCCCTGCTGCACCTTGTTCCTCAGAGCCCCTCCCTCAGCCTCCCCTGCTGCACCTTGTTCCTCAGAGCCCCTCCCTCAGCCTCCCCTGCTGCACCTTGTTCCTCACATCCCCTCCCTCAGCCTCCCCTGCTGCACCTTGTTCCTCAGAGCCCCTCCCTCAACCTCCCCTGCTGCACCTTGTTCCTCACATCCCCTCCCTCAGCCTCCCCTGCTGCACCTTGTTCCTCAGAGCCCCTCCCTCAGCCTCCCCTGCTGCACCTTGTTCCTCAGAGCCCCTCCCTCAGCCTCCCCTGCTGCACCTTGTTCCTCACATCCCCTCCCTCAGCCTCCCCTGCTGCACCTTGTTCCTCAGAGCCCCTCCCTCAACCTCCCCTGCTGCACTTGTTCCTCACATCCCCTCCCTCAGCCTCCCCTGCTGCACCTTGTTCCTCAGAGCCCCTCCCTCAGCCTCCCCTGCTTCACCTTGTTCCTCACATCCCCTCCCTCAGCCTCCCCTGCTGCACCTTGTTCCTCAGAGCCCCTCCCTCAGCCTCCCCTGCTGCACCTTGTTCCTCACATCCCCTCCCTCAGCCTCCCCTGCTGCACCTTGTTCCTCACATCCCCTCCCTCAGCCTCCCCTGCTGCACCTTGTTCCTCACATCCCCTCCCTCAGCCTCCCCTGCTGCACCTTGTTCCTCACATCCCCTCCCTCAGCCTCCCCTGCTGCATCTTGTTCCTCAGAGTCTCTACCTCAGCCTCCCCTGCTGCACCTTGTTCCTCACATCCCCTCCCTCAGCCTCCCCTGCTGCACCTTGTTCCTCAGAGCCCCTCCCTCAGCCTCCCCTGCTGCACCTTGATCCTCTGAGCCCCTCCCTCAGCCTCCCCTGCTGCACCTTGTTCCTCACATCCCCTCCCTCAGCCTCCCCTGCTGCACCTTGTTCCTCAGAGCCCCTCCCTCAGCCTCCCCTGCTGCACCTTGTTCCTCAGAGTCCCTCCCTCAGCCTCCCCTGCTGCACCTTGTTCCTCAGAGCCCCTCCCTCAGCCTCCCCTGCTGCACCTTGTTCCTCTGAGCCCCTCTCTCAGCCTCCCCTGCTGCACCTTGTTCCTCACATCCCCTCCCTCAGCCTCCCCTGCTGCACCTTGTTCCTCAGAGCCCCTCCCTCAGCCTCCCCTGCTGCACCTTGTTCCTCACATCCCCTCCCTCAGCCTCCCCTGCTGCACCTTGTTCCTCACATCCCCTCCCTCAGCCTCCCCTGCTGCACCTTGTTCCTCAGAGCCCTTCCGTCAGCCTCCCCTGCTGCACCTTGTTCCTCAGAGTCCCTCCCTCAGCCTCCCCTGCTGCACCTTGTTCCTCACATCCCCTCCCTCAGCCTCCCCTGCTGCACCTTGTTCCTCACATCCCCTCCCTCAGCCTCCCCTGCTGCACCTTGTTCCTCAGAATCCCTCCCTCAGCCTCCCCTGCTGCACCTTGTTCCTCAGAGTCCCTCCCTCAGCCTCCCCTGCTGCACCTTGTTCCTCAGAGTCCCTCCCTCAGCCTCCCCTGCTGCACCTTGTTCCTCAGAGTCCCTCCCTCAGCCTCCCCTGCTGCACCTTGTTCCTCACATCCCCTCCCTCAGCCTCCCCTGCTGCACCTTGTTCCTCACATCCCCTCCCTCAGCCTCCCCTGCTGCACCTTGTTCCTCAGAGCCCCTCCCTCAGCCTCCCCTGCTGCACCTTGTTCCTCAGAGTCCCTCCCTCAGCCTCCCCTGCTGCACCTTGTTCCTCAGAGTCCCTCCCTCAGCCTCCCCTGCTGCACCTTGTTCCTCAGAGTCCCTCCCTCAGCCTCCCCTGCTGCACCTTGTTCCTCAGAGTCCCTCCCTCAGCCTCCCCTGCTGCACC